>NW_006289390.1:403254-420923 GCF_000327345.1 Myotis davidii
TATATTCACTGTACCACTAAGCAAAATAACTTTTAATGTTTCTAGTTGTACCTCTGATTCATCTAAACACAAGAGCTAATCCAGATATTGTCAGGAATTTGTACATGCATTTCCATAGCTCTGTGGTTCAACACCTTGAATAAATAGAGATAACATAGAAAACAACTTTAGACAAGAAATCAAAGCATTTTTTAAGTACAATGCTAAGTAATAGTGATCAGAAAAGTATTTTAAAAGAAGTAGCCCTCTCTCAGGAGATGGTGAAATTAATACTATGAAGATAAGGAGATGTGTCAGTAAGTTTCTAGAAAGATGGGCACCCTTCATATCACAGTAGCATACTGTCAATAATTACTTTTTGGACAATTCAATTTGTATCAATTTTAAAAAACATAATATAAATAGCTCACACAATTTTCTCTCAAAATATGTTAATGGACAAATGTAGTTAGAGAAACATTACATCTTCTGTATGTTTTCCAAATCCTTTTTATGCCATGAACTAATGCATTTTTATAAATGTACTAGAGGCCTGGTGCACAAAAATTCGTACACTCCAGGGGTGGGGGGCAGGTCCCTCAGCCTGGCCTTCGCCCTCTTGCAGTCTGGGAGCCCTCAGGGGATGTCCGATTGATGGTCCAGAGAGCAGGCCTAAGCCAGAGTCTGGCCTCCCTCTGAGGGAGGTGACAGGCAGGCCAATCAGGGGACAGGGCGGGTGAGTGACTGGCCCCGCCCCCCATCACCCCCCACTGGTGGCCTACCTCTGCAGCAGGTGACCAGGTGGGCCAATCAGGAGACGGCGCCGGCCAGCGAGTGGCCAGCCCCTTAAAATAGCAGTTAACTATACTCTCATTCAAACATTTCAAAACATGAGCTTCAAAACAATTATTTGAAATTATAGCTTAAAGTATATTGATTTTTCTACCTTAAGTTACACCATAGGGAAAAAAATGGAAAAATTATATAAATATCCCCCACTGAGTTATTTAAAACAATAGAAACATAACAAAACTATGTTATATTTTTGTCATTTTGTTTGCATCAGTCTTCAATAAAACAAATTTCATTTTTGGCTCTCAAAATCTAATGAGCAATTTGGTCCACTCCTCTGCAGAAAAACAACATTGAAAACTTATAGCTAAAAATATTTTTTAGTATTTGTTGAATTTTTTATCAATTATTGATAGAAAGAATCTCAAATTTTACTTAAATTAATATAATCAGTTGAACAATGGCATTATTCATTTCACCCCATTTTCTTGCTCTAACAATATGTCAATTATTTTATAGACTAGCTCATAATAGCTAAATTTAACTGGAAGCAAATGAATTGTTTTCATATCAAAATAAATGACTTATAGCTGGAGCCTTTCAAACATTATTTTATTTTTACAGATATCTATTAATTTTTAATCTTGAACCTGACTACTTGAAGAGTCCCTCGGTACTCTAATACCTTATCAATTGAACACCGAAGAAGCAGATTTTGATTTATAAGTTTAATCCAATAGCAAAAAAGCAACAAAAATTTGATCCTTATCTTTCTGGCATCTGGCATCAAACATTACTTGAACAAAATAGCACTTAAAATTAATGGTTGCTCACAGATTTACTCCATCATGAGAAAAACCTAAGGCCCTACAACTAGATTTCTATGTTCCCGTTTGTCAAGGAAATGATTCTCTCATGAACATTCAGCTCATCCTCTGAAGCAGGCAGTTGTCACAGTGGGCAATGGTCTGGCTTGTACTCTTCTAATTCATTCTTCGATCAATTCACTTGTAGCCTCAAAATTATGATTTTTCAAAAAAAGATATGTTTTCACTTTTTCAGAGATGAATAAGAAATCTTTAATTGTTTATTTTTAAAGTAAGTGAATCACCCTAACCGGTTTGGCTCAGTGGATAGAGCGTCAGCCTGTGGACTGAAGGGTCCCAGGTTCAATTCCGGTCAAGGGCATGTACCTTGGTTGCGGGCACATCGCCAGTAGGGGGTGTGCAGGAGGCAGCTGATCGATGTTTCTCTCTCATCAATATTTCTAACTCTCTATCCCTCTCTCTTCCTCTCTGTAAAAAATCAATAAAATACATATATTTTTTAAATTAAATAAATAAAGGATGTGAATCAGTTAACACATGATTCTTTTTTTATAGTAGACTTTTATGTTTTTATTGATTTTAGAGAGATAGAGAGGAAGGGGGCTGGAGAGAAATATCTATGTGAGAGAGAAGCATCCATCAGCTGCCTCCTGCACACCCTTAGTGAGAATGAAGCTCACAACCTGGACATGTGCCCTGACCAGAAATCAAACCGGCAACCTTTTGGTCCATGGGACAATACTCAACCAACTGAGCCACTCCTCCATGGCTCTTTTCCTTTCTTACTTTAAATAAGGAACACTGGACTGAGATGATCTTGAAAAGTCTTGCTCACTCTAAAAGTTTATAATGTTATTTGCCATGAAGACTTCCTAATGATTGTGTGTGATCCTGAAGCAATATATAATTTTACCTATGGGGTATTGCACTGAAGAGGAGCAAAAATAAAACCCCAGTCAAGTGGCATTTTATGTATATTCATTCATTCTACAAATACTTACTGAGTTCTCACTTTGTGTCAGGCACTGTGGTGCTCTGCTGAAGATAACATGATGAGCAACACGGATACATTTTCTGTTCTACTAGTAACTCTTATCTAGTTAACTTTGGGTTAAGCAGAGAGCATTTGCTAAAATACTACTAAAATAAACGTATCCTCTCCTTTGGAAATACAGTGCATAGAAAGTGATCAACAGTTTCATATTGTTGCAGGGATTTTGCTCTGAGTGCCAGTTCTTGTTGGATAGATGATGACATTAAAGGCAGTAGATAGAGAACTGGAGTTATATTGGCCCTGGGACATAGCATAGATGTTTCTAAGGAATGTAACGAATAAACAAAGCAGACAGGAGGTGAAGATGGCAAGAAGTGACCTTAGAGCATGAAATAGCTGTTTATCAAAAGAATGGAGAAAGCCTGGCCAGTATTGCTTAGTGGTTGAGCATCGACCTGTGAATCATGGTTTGATTCCCTGTCAGGGCACATGCCCGGGTTTCAGGCTCAATCCTCAGTAGGGGGCGTGCAGGAGGCAGCTGATCAATTATTCTCTCTCATCATTGATATTTCTATATCTCTCTCTCCCTCCCCCTCCCTCTCTCTGAAATAAAATTTTTTTAAAGAAAGGTCCCAGGTTCGATTTTGTTCAAGGGCATATACCTTGGTGGCGGGCACATCCCCAGTCGGAGGTTTGCAGGAGGCAGCTGATCGATGTTTCTCTCTCATCGATGTTTCTAACTCTCTATCCCTCTCCCTTCCTCTCTGTAAAAAAAAATCAATAAAATATCTTTTTTTAAAAAACATTAAAAAAGCAAAAAGAGGTAAGTGACAAAAAGGAACACCAAGAGAAAAGCTAGCTTCAGTTAAGTAGTCCTTATAGAAGAGACATGATCATTGGAGATAATAGCTTTAATTATTAGTATCAATTAGAGCAGGATTGAGCAACACACATTCTGATAGTAGGAATGAGCCAACAGCAGGAGATGGGACAACTCTGCACTTGACTCCTTATTTATTCATTCAACATCTATCTATGTACCAGACATCATTCCAGGCACTGCAGGCTGTAACAAGATGAGCAAAACATGGTCCCTATACCGGGAACTCACAAATATACATAATTACTGTGTGTTGGGTTCAGACACAGAATCAGTACCAAATGTATCAGAAATCCAGAAGATGCAGTGATAAGTATAATCACAACAGTCAGAAATGCACTGTATTTTCCCAGGAATGGAAAAAGGGTAGGAGTGTTCTAGACAGAAACTGCAAAGTCCAGGTAGTCTGAGGAAGTCCAGGAGATGAGTTCTATGGCATAAGAATTGGGTGGAGGGCCAAGGTGAAGCTGTGAAGATTAGAGGCAGCAGGAAGGATTGATTGTATTGCATTCGTTTCGTGCTCTGCCTTTGCTGTTGAAATCTTCTCCCCATCAAAGCAGGGTCTATGTTTATCATTTATCAATATATTCCCAGTGATGAAAGGGGATCAAGAAATAATTGTGGAATAAATGAAAGTCTGAATGAGCTTCCCATGAAGACGCAGGCAGGACTTAAGGGAAGAGCACCCAGAAGCACTTGAAGTTTCCGGGGGTAAGCCCTCCATCATCGGTGAAGCTTTCCTATCCAGAATCTCACCCTCCGGAGATGATTGGAAATTCAGGTTTTCTCGAGTTCGTTGTATAGGCTGTAAAAAGCACAGGAGTTTTATTTCCATATATTAAAGCAACAATGAGTGAGATGCAACGGGAACAAACTGGGCACTCAGATAAATTACTACAGCAAAGAAATCATCTGAGCAATTTCCCGCACTGTAGTGCTGGCAGAGCTTGCTGCTATTGCATCACCGTAAAGCAACTTCTGCATAGGAGCTTGGCTAGGGCAGGAGCTGCAACAAAGTAAGGAGAAACTTAAAAGGCATGAGGCTATGTTTAAAAAGGGGGATTTTACGTCTTTAATCTTCCTTTTTTAGTTGAACTGATTTAAAGGTGCAAATCCCATTATGCACCAGGTTTGTTGTTTTCACAGAAAACAGAAACAACTTTACAGATTTCGGTCAGGCTGGTGCAAATGGGAATCAGTGGGCGTTTTAAGGGTTCTCTGATTGTCTCTTAGCAACAATTACCATGGTTACAGCTACTCCTCATTTTCTTATAGAGTAAAAATGCTAAAATAAAAGGAAAAGTAAAGAAAGCAAAACATAATTTTTTTAAGAAGAAAAATATGGCCCTAGCTGGTTTGGCTCAGTGGATATAGCGTTGGCCTGCAGACTGAAGGGAGCTGGGTTCGATTCCAGTCAAAGGCATGTACCTTGGTTGCGGGCACATCCCCAGTAGAGAGTGTGCAGGAGGCAGCTGATCGATGTTTTTCTCTCATCGATGTTTCTAACTCTCTATCCCTCTTCCTTCCTCTTTGTAAAAAAATCAATAAAATATATTTTTTTAAAAAAGAAGAAAAATATGGTTGTTGAATGCAAGTACTTTTATCTTAGAATTGTGAATTATAGGATTTAATTGTGTTCAACTAAATTTGTTTTAGTCGATGCTACAAGAACACTTATTAGAATAGTTGTCATTTTGTTGTTGATTCGAACATTCAAAAGTTCAGCTTCTTTTAAAAAGATGAAGGAAAATCTGCTTGATAATTTTAGATATATAAAATAAATTAGTTTTCCTAGCCTTAAATAAAAATCAGCTGCACATACTTATGTACCATGGTCTAGGGATAGGTGAATAATAGTCCTCGTTAAATAGAAATAGAGAAGATAACTTCATAATTTATTTCAGTCGAATTTTGCAGCTGCTTTTTAAAAGTTTAAAAGGCAGTGAGATTGACAAAATGGAAGCCAAACATCCAACAGTGCCTTTGAGGATATTTTCTGAGTCTTGTAAGCATTATAAATATAACTACACCTTATAAATTCTAGGGAATGTATATTAAACAGTTTAGTAATTGAGTGTACTACCTGTTAGTAAATGAAGTGATGCATTTAGAGAGAGAATGGAGCAGATTCATTCCTAATCCTCTCCTTGAGATTAACCACATCAATGTGCAGGACTTATCTGCCAATTGTCTAGATTTTCTCTGAGCTCATATAAAACTGCTGCCAAGTTTAAGATCAGATTGAAGGAAATTAAAGCGGTGTCATTTTTACAAAAAAAAAAGGGGGCGGGGGGATAAGTTTTACATAGTTTATACATAGGAAGTTTGCTTTCTATTTGAAGAGTCATATTTAACACATGATTGTTATAGTCTTCCAAAGTCCAGGCTGAAATTGTCTCTGTACTTGCCCTGTGTCCTTCCTTTAAGACAACAGGGTGTATATTGGAAATACATATTGGGAGATATATACATATGAATTTTATTTTTACAATTAGTTTTGTGCTGATTTTTTCTGATTGTTATCATATAAACTTTAAAGTCAAATATTCTAGTATTATAGAATGATATAATAATGCAAAAATTTTGCAAGTAACACAAGAGAAACAAATTCTCTTGTCTCTGCCCACCCCACCATTCATTTTCCTTTCTTACAAGTATACACAACACTTATCCATTTGCTCATTTACTCAACAAACATGTATTCACTATCTACTAATCTTCAAGCACCATATATAAAGTTATATTGATTTCAGTGTATCCCTTGAAGGAATTTCAATTGTAAAGGAGAACAGAAGAACACAAATAATGCAGCACCATGTGGTGAGGTGTACTAAAGATGAAAGCAAATTATCGAAAGGCGAGTCAGCATTCCCAGGAAGAAAAGCTGGGAGAACGCACTCAAGCCGTGTTCAGAGAAGAGCTCTGGGAGGAAGCCTCATGTGCAGGGCTGGGACCTCCAGCGCCGGGGGAGGAGAAGCCAGATGGCAGACAGGTTATGAAGGGCTCAAAGGCTTTCTCTGGGAGTTCTAAATTCATCATAATATTTACATGTCATTGGAGGTTTTACATAGGATGGAATTTGTATTTTAAAAAGATAATTCAGTTGACAACATAGACAATGGACTGGAAGGGGGACATCCCTGTGACTAAGTGTACTAAATGAGCATATGTTCTTAATCTTTATACTTTATGTGTCATACATAACAGCATATAACTTTATGTATTTGATGTCTACACAACAAATATTTATTCAGTGCTTATTATGGACCAGACACTGCTGTAAGCTCAGCAAATTCTCTGCCTCATGGAGCTTGTATTTCAGTGAGGGGGGCCACACAATAAAACAAATTAAATATATACTAGAGGCCCAGTGCACAAATTTGTGCACCAGTGGGTCCCTTGACCTGGCTTATGGGATCAGGCTGAAACCAGTTCTCTGACATCCCCTGAGGGGTCCTGGATTGCGAGAGGGCGCAGGCCAGGCTGAGGGACCCCACTGGTGCACAATCAGGGCCAGGGAGGGATGCAGGAGGTTGGTCAGCTGGGAAGGGACCGCAGGAGGACTCCAGTACCAATCGGCGGGTCACCAGCAGCAAGCTAACCTACAGGTTGGAGCATCTGCCCCCTGGTGGTCAGTGTATATCGTAGCAACTGGTTGACCGGTCGACTGTCTGCCCGCTGCTGGTCAGTGCACATGAGAGCGAGCAGTTTAGCAGCCTTAGCATATCATTAGCATATTATACTTTGATTGGGTGAACGGCCTACCAGAAGACCAGACACTTAGCATATTAGGCTTTTATTATATAGGATATCCAAGTAGTAATAATGAGATATTGTTTACTAAGTGCATTTATTAAATGGCTACTTTGCCAAACATCATGATATATACTTTACTTGGGCATTCATAGTCTCTATTATTTTTATTACAATTTTGTGAAGTTTGATCTGACTGGGGTTTAAAAAAAACAACAAAATTTATTTTTATGCAGTTAACAGAATTGTCAGTTATTATGAATAATAGTCTTTAAATTTCTACTATCTTATGTAATAATATGGGCAAAAGACCTACCCAGTGACATTACTATGCAAATATTACATACCAACACCCAATAGGAGAATCCCATTTATTAGGGAGAGGTATATTTTTTCTGCCTTTTCTCTGTCAGTTATGACCTTTCATTTGTTTGTTTTTTAAAGTGATTTTGGAGTTAATCATTTGAACAAATGTGAAGCGTTTACTCAGAAAAGCTTTTACTCCTTTATTGAGACAGGATATCTGCTTATATCTATTTCCTCTCTCTGAAGCCACTGCATAGGAAGCTGGCCTCTCATACCAAATTGTCTGAAGTAGGACATAACACATACATTTAAATGCAAAGAAAACACACTACTGCAATAAAAGAGAAATAACTCTGCATCCAGATGTCTTATATATTTACTTAATCACAATTTCAACTGTTGAATATAACTACAAACATGCAAATTTAGAAACTCATGACCTAAAAGTTACTAGCTGAAGTTGCAAAATAATGAGGTGCTACCACAAAAATTATGGACAGAATTTATCTTAAATATGCTTCAGGTGGTTTAGGTTGTGTCTTTTCTGTGGGTACAAATGATCAACACTGAGGAGAAATAAGAACATGCCATTAAAATGACTAATGCTTGAAATGTACGTTAAAGCTAAGGAAAGATGTGAGTGAAGATAATGCTTTGGAAGGATGACCTTAACCAACCTTAACAAACTGTTGTACAGAACTGCACATCTATCTGGCTCTTGGGAGTTAGTGTACTTTAGTATGTTAAAATCTCTAAAAACTTACATAGCAAAAAACTTCTTAAACCTTATTTAACCCAGTGTTACCTGCAAATGTGATCACAGGACATTTTACAGTCACCTCTTAACAATTTATTTGCTTAGAAATATGCCCCCTCAAATTTTCTGTATAAGCCAAGTTATTTTTCAGTGATGACATACCCAATCAGGAATATCTCAAGAAATGAGATATTCTGATTGATAGAAAGTTAACTCTATGTCCTACCATTTACAGAGTTCCCATTTCAAAGAGAACATCATAAAATGTATTTAACACTGAATTATACTATACATAGTTGAACTTTTAATTGATCACTTTGAGCTTGTCACGTAAATAAAATTATTTCTTTTATTGAGTTGGATTGGCATTAAATTTAGGATATGTACTTGAACTATCATTTTAAATATACACCTACTAAAATACAAGCTGTACAAAACTGAATTCAAATCATTTAAGCCTTTATGCTAATTAGCTTTGATATGTATATATAAAGAATTTTCAAACCTAAATGTGGATGGGTTACATTTTACCTCCTAATTCTCCATCTGTGTGCCCCTGACCCATTCTAGTGCAAATTGGAATTAACAGTACCTTGCATATAAGCTATTTACCTCCCTGTTCAGACAGGAGATTATTTGAAGAGAAGGAACTGTATCCTATTTCATTATGAGAAATCTAGTTATTCTCATAAACAAGTTGGGCATCATCAAATACTAACGTGATAAAGAGGTCACTCTCACATAGATCTGTTTTATTCATTTTGCTCTTATGAGAAATAGATTAATATTGGTCAGAAGCATGTCTTTTTTATTGCTATGGCCTAAGGAAGGCAACAGGGTATAATATAAAACATAAAAAAATTATACTCAAAAGACCTGGGCTAGAGTCCCAGCTTTATCACTTAATGCTTATGTTTATTTAATATGTTTGTTAATGAAAGCAGAGGATTAACCTCTTCACCTATATCGCATTAGGATGATTTTTATATTGCTTCTTGCAAGATGTCTTTACGATTAAAGAAGAGCATGCTTCTTGAATTCGTATCAAGCATCTTCTCAGATCACAATGGCATAAAATTAGAAATCAACTATAATTTCTATCTTCTTGAATTCGAAGAGACTTTGCCTATGTCCCAATTTATTGTCTATCTTTGAAAATGTCCTGTGTTCACTTGAGAGGAATGTATATTCTGTAGCTTTGGGGTGAAATGTTTTAAAGATGTCAAATAATTTCATTTGATCTAGTGAGTCATATAGGATTTATATTTCTTTACTGATTTTTTGTCTAGAGGATTTATCCAGTGATGTCAATGGGGTATTAAAGTCCCCTACTCTGATTGTATTATTGTAGATTTCTCTCTTGATATCTTCAAGACGTCTTATATGGGTCACGTTTTCTTATCCATTCAGCCACCCTATGTCTTTTGATTGGAGCACTTAATCTATTTATGTTTACGGTTATTTTTGATAAGTACTTATTTGTAGCCATTTTTATTCTTTATGCCTGTGTTCCTTCTTCCCTTTCTATTTCTTCTTTTTACAACAGTCCCTTTTGCATGTCTGTATTGCTGACTTGCTTGTAATCAACTCCCTCAGCCTGTTTTTGTCTGTGAAGCTCCTTATTTCCTCTTCAATTTGGAATGATAGCCTTGCTGGATAGAGTATTCTTGGATTCAGTCCCTTTCTTTGCATCATTTTGTATGCTTCATTCCATCCTCTTCTGGCCTGATGTGCTTCTGTGGAGAAATCATTTGATAGTCTAATGGGAGATCCCTTGTCGGTAACTTTCCATCTCTTTCTTGCAGCCCTTAAGATTCTCTCTTTGTCTTTAACATTTGCCGTTATAATTATGGCATGTTTTAGTATAGGACTTTTTAGGTTCATCTTGTTTGGGTCTCTCTGTGCTTGTGTGACCTTTTTTTCCCCCAAGTTAGGGAAGTTTTCACTTCTTCAAACATGTTTTCTAATCCTTGCTCCTCTTCTTGTCCTTCTGGCACCCCTATTATACAGATTTTGCTTCATTTCATGTTGTCCCAAAGTTCACTGAAACTCTCCTCCTTCTTTCTAATTTTTTTCTCCATTTGCTGTTCAGATTGGGTATTATTTTTCTATTCTGTCTTTTAACCCACTGATTCGGTCCTCTGCTTCTTCTACTCTACTGTCGAAACCTTCCATTGTGTTCTTTATTGCAGCTATGTCATTCTTTATTTCCTCTTGATTCTTACACATGTTGGCAAATTTCTCATCCAGCCTTTTGAGCATCCTTATAATCGTTACTCTAAATTCTTTCTCTGACAAATAGCTTGCCTCCATTTCATTTCATTCCTTTTCTGGTGATTCCTCATTCTTTTCCTTTGGGTAGTGTTTCTTTGTTTCCCCATTTTTACTGTCTCTTTTGTATTAGTTTCTATGATATGTGAGTTGCGATCCCATTTTGACCCTGGGCAACCTGCTTGAGGTCTGAGAAGTTGAAGCCCCTAGCAGTCCAATGTTCTGTGATTTCTTAGCCCAGAATCCAGGTCTGACTTAAGTCTCACGCCTTTGTCTCTGCTCTGAGTTGTATTCCTTTCCCCTATGGATCCAGCTCCTCTCTTTTCCACTACAGGTGCTCGGGTGAGTGGGGACATGTGCATATTTCTTCTGGTGTGTGATTCCAGCAGGGTCCTGGTGCACAGGATCAGGCACTTGGGGTCCTGGTATGTGGGGTCCTGAAGCATTGTGTCCAGCCACATGGGGACTGGGTGTGCAGGGGTCCCAGAAACATCGATTCTAGACACTGTGACTGGGTGTGCTTGGTCCTGGTATGCAGGGTCTCTGAAGCTCCAGTTCTGGGTACAAGGACCTGGAACACAGTGTCTACGGCCACAGTGTCCTGTCATGCTGGGTCCTGGCACACGGGGTGCTGGCACAGCAATCAGGTGTTGTCACGTGGGGGTTCCTGAAGCGCCGAGTCCTGGTGTATGGCAGCTGGGTGCACGGGGTCCTGATGGAGGGGGGGTGCAACATGGGAAGTCTCTCTGGCCTGCAATCACTACTGGGAGCCAGCAGCAAGGTAGGGACCCCTCACTGCAGGGGTGGCAGGCAAGCAGCTCACCGCGCAGGTGCTTGGTGGTGGCAGGGGACAGTGTGGGTGTTGGTGTTGCTGCACTTCTGGCCTCTGTTGCACTCCCTTCAAGGTGGCATGGGCTCCGGGCTCAATCCTCCCCAGCCTGGGAGTGCGCTCTGCAATAGCAAGGGGCCCGCGTCCAGGAGAGCCCTTTCCACCAGCCCCCGAGACTCCTGTGAGATCTAATGTCCCTCACTCACCCACACACAACACACACATGTACACACATGCCCCTCTCACTCCTTTACTCACACGCTCTCCCTCACTGCTGTCCTGCCGGCCACCATGTTCAATTCCAGGAATTATTTTTATTATTTGTATTAAAGCTGAATAAAGAAACAATAGCAACCCAGTACTAAAAATGGGTATCCTTAAAGAATATAAGACCGTGTGAAGGGGGAAATCATGTTTCAGGAATATAAATAATTTATTAAATAAAGGTACTGATTAATTCCTGTTTCTCTAGATAAGACAATAAACATTTTAAACCAAATTTAGACATTCAAATAAAAGTAAATTGCACAACTTGAGTTCCTGATTATACATAGAGATTAGGGACCCAGAATATAACAGATGAAAAGCTTGGGACAGGCAACCAAAGTGTGCCTTATGTTGCAGATTACACGACCACACTGGTAGCTTATTTTGCATTGGAAACTGTCTGGATTTGGTTTCCCCCAGAAGCAGACCTTCAGACAAGGTTTCTGTGTAATTAATTGATTTGTTAAGTGAAAAACACATTTGAGGCAGAGTGGAGAAATGCAGCCAATAAAAGGTGCATTTATCTAGCAAATTACTATGGGTGAAAGGGGCTTAATCTCATGTGAAATTAGTGTAAACTAATTACTGGAGCTGGTGCAGAACCAGATGCCAGAATCATCTCACTGGTGGAGCAGGTATCTCTGCACCAGCTCCTGTCAGTTACTGTATGAGGCTGCTGAGGGGAAAGGGACTAATCCCCTGGCTCTCTGACCTGATCTCCCCACCACTACCCCGCCCCCAAAGGCAAAGGGGGTTCTAGAAATCAGAGAAGACCCTGAGCTAAGGAAATTCAGGTGCTGGCAGTTAGAAGTCTTGAGCAAGTATGCTTTGACATGGTAAGAGGGAAAGCATGGGCAGGGCACCAGTGGTGTCTATTACAGTGACTGACAATAGTCAGCGTTTTTAAGTCTGTATATGATTCTAGAGCCCAGAGAACTCTACCTCAACATCTTTTAGTGGCCATGAGCCGGCTTCTCCTGGGAAGTTCTGGTGAGAGAAAGATCGCTACTTTGAGAAGTAACCATTGCCTTTATGGGCAACTCTCTTCCCTTGTCTTTCCCTTAGAAAAGATTTTGTCCTAATTAGAAGCTTTTATAATTTCTAACATCTCCAAGTATAGAAGAGAATAAAAAGTACATATATACATATATACACATGTGTTTGTGCATATGTGTACTTCTTTCTCTTAAAATATTTGATGAGAGCTCTAATTTTCTATCTTCTCCCCAAATCTCTTCTCACTCTAAAAAGCAGCCTTAGTTCTGTTTAGTCTTGGCTCTTTACTTTCCTCTCCCTATCTGTGCATCACATGCTCCAAATTAAAGGTCCTTCTGTTATCTTATAAGATTGTAGTTTAAGTCCACAGCTTGTTTACAAAAGCCCTGTGCTTTATGTTTTTCTTTTTATAAGAAAACTAACTAAACAAACTAATGTTTTGTTGTTTGTATATAATAAAATATTTTGAAGCATCTTTAAAATCAGCATTCGGGGGACATATGGGAGTTTGACACTTCTGGAGAAGAAAGGGATTAGTGAGATTGACTGCCCTCATTACAATAAATGTCCAACATTTAACACCAAATAGGTAGTACTGTTTTCTCCATGTCACTGAATTCTCGGCAACATGATAACTGGGAGAGGAATTTCCAGCTGACATGAAATCTAATTAAAAAGGGAGACCAAGCATCCTTGAGGGAGCTTTTAAATAAAACAGTTGTCTATTTAAAAAAAAAAAAAAGGGGGAGACCAAGCCCTGGCTGGTGTGGCTCAGTTGGTTGAACATCATCCCATGTATGGAGAGGTTGCTGGTTGTGTTCCCAGTCAGAGCACATGCCTGGGTTGCTGGTTCCATCCCTAGTAAGGAGCGTGCAAGAGGCAGGTGATCAATGTTTCTCTCTTGTTGATCTCTCTCTCTCTCTCTCTCTCTCTCTCTCTCTCTCTCTCTCTCTTTCTCTCTCTCTCCCTATTTCTGTCAAATCAATAAAAACATATTTTTAAAAAGGGAAGGAGACCAAAATTATTCATATTGTAATCGTGTGCCATTGCAGGTCTTTAGCTTGACGGCAGTGCTCAATATAACAAACACAGCTTCATAATAATAGTTTCAGGTAATACATATCAGCTCTATTCTCAAAAGAAACCTGAATACTGTATGAACCATTGATACATAAAGGACTAATATGAAATCTGATTGTGGATTGAAGACCAAACTTTATTCATTTTCAAGTCTCAAATTGATCATACTGTACTAGTGTTTATGACATTTATATTCTCATTAGCTTCTTTACTCATCCGATCAATATTTAATAGGATCTATTCTCTCTTTAAAAAGTCCTTGTTCTCCCAAATATTACCATCTTTCCTTAAAACCCACACCACTTCCTTTACTTTGCCTTCTATTGCAGTTATAATAAGCATCCTTGTAATAGCAGCACTGACTTACTTATCTTTATAATCCTTAAATTTTCTAACTGTAAACATATATATAAGAGACATTTACTGACCTACCTTTATGTAAAGGTTGTGGGTTTATTTTTCTCTAATTTTAATAAGTAAATAAAGGTTTAAAAGTCCCAGTCCCATTCATAAAAATAGATTATGCCATAATTTGTTAATAAAACAAGTGCAGTGATGCCACCTGGCATTTACCTTATTGATGTACATAAGCCTGATTTTAGAACTAAATCTATCCAACACTATGGCTATTTCCTAAAAATAAACAAGAAACAGTAAGTGAAGGAATCAATTAATCACTTTTCCTAAGTGTTTTGTTCTTGTAAAGATGGGTTCTTTTGAAAGCATATGATCAGAATAACCTGTATGTCCTTCTTAACCCACCCTAATTTAAAACTCTACTCCAGGCACTCAATCATTATTCTTTGTCTAGTTTCAAACTGTTTCTTTTAAGAAGATAAATAATAAAAGTGCAGATTTTTTACTCCTACATTTCTGTCTTTATAAAAGGCCATAATTAATTTTTGCAGCTAGTCGTCACCCTAGGCATTGTTTTCCCTTGACAGCTCAACCAAAACACTTGAATGAAGGTAGTGCTATTTTATATTCATGTCATTCACCTCAAGCTGTTTCTTTCCCCTCTTCATAAAGAATAACATCAGAGACACAGGTTTGGACTACATCCAAATTCAAGTCACTCAGATTTGATTTTTTTTTACATAAAATAGTCTTAACTTTGGTTGAGATGATGAAAGATGTAAAACAACATTAATGACACTGTCAATTTTACCCAATCATTTTTTTACTTAAATAATTGACATTCTAGGTATAGGTTTCTTTACTATGGAGTATAAATTGGTTTTTTTCACAAAGGAACTTTTATCAAGTGGTGGATAGTTGGCAGAAGGACCAAGATCTTGCATTAAACTATGACCACCCCAGGTAAGGGTGGTGAGTGTTCAAGCAACAATGTATGCAGCACATTTGGTTTTTTTCCCAGCCTGGAGCTGAATCAGCAGAAATGATATTCTTTCTAGCATCCCCGGCCAGGTTAATAAATCTGCAGATCACTGCTCCCTAGGGCCCTCAGTTCCCAGAATGTGGATGCATATCAAACTCTACAAGGCCTTTGCTGCCAGGATTCTTGTCACTTTTGGTTCTTAGTGGTTTCTCTAAGTCCTCATCCCTTGAAAATATATTACATAACTTTTAATTTATTATAGTTCTTTGCCAGGCAATTTAGAACTGATAATGATTTCTTTACAAAGATACCCAGTGCAGAATTTCCACTGGTTTCACATTTATAAGTATTACACTTTAAAGTGAATTTAAACAAAAGCAGAGATAATATATTGACTTGAGGCCACACAGAAATCATAAGCTAAGGGTGTTGAGAAAGAAGAGACAGGATTTGCCTGGGAGCTTAGAAAGTGCAAAAAGGCTTAAACAGCCACAACAGAGAAAGTTATGATGAATCAGTAAGAGATACATTATGGGTGGCCCAGTGGCAATAATCCCTGCTCATGTCAAATAGTAGGAATTTCTAATAAACGGAATGGAATGCAGTTTCCCAGGTGAGTACCAACCATCATGTGTCTTGATAATTGTCTTTTGCATAAGCTGTATCTGAGATGGCCCCACAATAAGAGAGCTTCGGGCTACTCTGCCCATGATAAATCACTCAGTTTTGGGCGACCCATTATAATGACTAATTAAGCTGTTTCTTTACTGAACTTTCTTTATAATCTCATCTATTTATTGCATCTTTATGGTGAGATTGTCAAGGGAAATTCGTTTTAGGTAAATTGTGGACAAGATAAATCTGACATACAGAACATGTAAAAATCTGTGTAAAGCATTTCAAATGCACAGCTGAGCTTCCAAGAAAGTAAAGAAAACCTTCAGGGGCCAAGAATAAAAGATGACTGCACCAAAGGAAGTTGCCAGATTGGGTAGCCTGACTAGGAATTTAATGCTCACCCAAGAACAGGAACTGTGGACTCAGTCAAGGCAATAAATTATATCTAAGATCTCATAGTTAGCCAGACTATTGAAGGGTAACACCCCAATAAAAGAATAGAAGAAAATCTATTATCTATACAAGGAGTCAACTAAGTGTTTTCTGTCTTGGCCTGGGCTTAGTGTGGTGAGGGAAATATATTCTATGAGAATTTGACATCACAGTCGTCTTCAGACAGCTTGTATTTAGAATTTATACACACAAATAGAAATGGATAAATTATTATAAAAGTGGCCCTACTTCCCTGACTAGTATGGTTCAGTTGGTTGAACATTGTCCCATGCACTGAAAGGCCACCAGTTCCATTCCCAGTCAGAGCACATGCCCAGGTTGCAGGCTCCATCCTTGGTCAGGGGGCATGCAGGAGGCAGCCAATTGATGCTTCTCTCTCACATGGATGTTTCTTTCTATCTCCATCCCCCTTCCTTTCTCTCTCTCTAAAATCAATAAAAACATATATTTTTTTAAGAAGTGGCCTAGTTGGTAACAAATACCAACATTGCAATATCTGTTAGAAGTAAACACACACAAAAAAATATTTGAAGGAATTTTAGGGATATTGGTTGAGAATTTCCCTGAATTGTTGAAGGGCAATCCTCATAGTCAGGAAGCACAACAAATCCTGAACAATGTAAACAAAAAGTAAACATTTAAACTCATTGTAGTGAAAATACAGAAACTTAAAGACAAAGAGGAGGTCTTAGGTGTAGCCAAAAGATGAAATAAGCAGTGACTCCATTTCACCGATAGCCATGTGCACAAAACTGTTTCCCAGCACAATTCCTAGGATTTAAATAGGATTTTCCGTATTTCATACACAAGTCACTAATTTACAAAGAAATGTTTTTAGGGGATATTAAAATGCTAAGAACAACTTACTTTTTTTAATTATGAAAGTACATGAAAATCTTATATTACTTTGTTACATTTGACCAATGAGGTTACAAAGCTGCTCACTATTAACTGTCATTCAATTTTCTCTGGAAGGAATTTTTCAGTTTTAAAATAAGAGTTTTAATTTTTAGTGCAGAAATTCAGTTGTACTTTTTAAATAATTCTATTATTTATTTTTCTTAAAAATGTCTGTGTCTCTAATTTCCTAAAACTTTCTAAAAAACATTCTTAGGTTAAAAAAGTGAATCTAGGAGAGAGAAAGTACCTTGATGATGTCCTCTCCTTATTTTTTTATTGTAATAAAATACTGCTATACCCATATGCAAGTGAGAATTAACTTTTGTGGTATTAGAGGTATCTGAAAACAGAAATTGACCTTAGAAATATATTGTTTGCCCCTCACAACAGTAATCCAATCTACTCAGAAAATGATTCTTACCAGTTGAAGACATCTAACAATTTATTGTGCATTTGTATAAATTATCAGTAAATTAAGTACATCTAAATTTTTTGGAACAAAATTGTTTTAAGCTTCTTATGTTAATATATATTTTATAGAAATACTAGTGGCCTGGTGCACAGATTCATGCACATTGAAAGGAAATTGCTTAGGAGAAATATTTTAATTTCGCTATTCGCCCTTTCT
>NW_006289390.1:421033-428226 GCF_000327345.1 Myotis davidii
AGGTAGGAATATGCCTACTCTGTCTAGAGTTTGTTCTTGTGATTTATTAAGAGTCATCGAAATGCTGGCTGGCATCACAGGAAACTATCTTAAAATTAATTTAAATGGGAGGCCAGTGTCAGATAAAGACAAGTCAATTCTTGGAATCAGAACAACCTCTCCTTCCGCAGATCCTGTTAATACTTCAGCTTTGATTATGTTAGGTCACAATCTTGTGGTAATAAATCTAGTGCCATTACAAAGACCCCATTTACTATTAATATTTCTCAGTAGCATGATGATTGCACCTACTTTTAATTTTAATTTATGACACGGCATTCCCGAAGGAGTAATACTATTAAGAAATTCTATGGGAAAACTTTACTTTTTGGCATCATCCGTTGAATCAATGGAATGATCCCTCAAATAGGTGTGAAAATTTCCGCTTTCTTTCAGCTTCACAATGTCAACAATAACAACCAAATTCATGATCAATAATGACAGGTCAAAACACAAGAGTGTGATTGGTGCCAGCGAGAGCTTTATATGTGTCACACATGCGCGAGTCAACGTTTATTTTTAAATTGCCAGTGTACGTCATAGGTACCGGACAGTTGGTCGGTTGGTTGGATGGACGGACGGTCGGACAGATGGACAGTCACTTAACCTTTTCTAAATATAAATATGTAAACTATCATTTGGATAATTCACTCTCATAAGGAAGATGGTGTCATTTTCTCATCAGCTTCTCTAAGAAATTATGCTAAAAAGGTTAAAATTCTACTGTTAAAAATATAATCATTCAGTAAAATTTAATTGGTTTCTCTTATTTCCTTATATCTTCACAGATTGTGAGTGTTGGAAAGCATGTTAAAGGCTACCATTATATCATCGCAAACTTGGTAAGAACTCTTTATTTTCTATTTTTCATAAGAATTTCTCAAGCATTCAAGATTATTTCAACTGTGCCTCAAAACAATGTTCCAATAAATGATTGCAATATATTACTTACTAATCAGTTGAAGAATTGTTACTATATTACTTACTAAGTTATTATTACATAGGATTCTATTTTTACTTCACAGATCATTATATTTCTAATGTAGAATTCAATATATTTGATGCAGATTAGCTTGCTATCTGCCAAAATGACCTTTAAAGATAATTACAATGATTGCTTTACTATGATATCACTCCACATTAAATAATGGCCTTTTCTCTGTATCGATGATAAATGCCACTCTATGAATAAAGATTGCCAGAGATCAACATGGCTGCCGACAGGACAGCAGGGAGAGAGAAAGTGTGACGGAGGAAATGAGTGAGAGGAGCATGTGTGTACATGTGTGGTGTGAGTGTGGATGAGTGAGGGGCAGTTAGATAACACAGGAGTCCCGGGGACTGGCAGATCTAGCTCCCCTAGATGGGGAGGCCTTGCTACCACCTCAGGCGCTCTAAGGCCTGCACAGCTTTGGCACAGAACCCACACCATCTTGAAGGGGGAGTAGCAGAGGCCAGGATCACAGCAACATCAATCCCAAAACTGACCTCTGACACTGCCACGAACCAGTGCAGGGGAGTTGCTTGCTAGCCATAACCCATGTGGGACCACCACCATGCCTTTGCAGGGAGTAGAATGGTACCCAC
The DNA here is from genome assembly GCF_000327345.1 of Myotis davidii. Taxonomy (NCBI): domain Eukaryota; kingdom Metazoa; phylum Chordata; class Mammalia; order Chiroptera; family Vespertilionidae; genus Myotis; species Myotis davidii. Next base: position 422,660 of record NW_006289390.1, read on the forward strand.
ACCGTGGGCTTCCAGATATCTGCAGTGAGTGCACACCAGAGAGACCTCCCAAGCTGCGCCTCCTCACTGGAGCCCAGACCCAGCATCCCAGGATCCCGCACTTTAGGTCTCCAGCTGAACCCCTGCCCTGCCCCATCCCCAGTCCCAGTACAAAGCTGCAGTCCAGCACACCCTCCACCCTGGCCCAGGAGAGAGCCCTCAGTTGATGCATGCTCAACCCAAGGCCCAGGACAGAGCTTCTGGTACGACCGATGCACCCAGCCACAGGTCACAGGACCACGCTAAAGGTGCAATGGAAGTGGGATCTAGGGTGCCATCAGGCCTTGGGTGTTGGGGCCACACAGTGACTTGCATGCCAGAAGGCTCTGGGCCCTCACAGGGAGTCACACACCACAGGAACTGTGCAGGTGCCCCTGCCAACCCCAAGTATTTTGAAGCAGGAACTGAGGGACCAGAGCCATGGGAGAGTGGGATATAATTCAGAGCAGAGACAAAAATGTATGAAACTCAAGGCAGATCCTGCCTCTCGGCTAGCAAGTCCTGAATCATTGGACCACTAGGAGCTTTAACCTCTCAGACCCCAAGCAGAGTTCCCAGAGCCAGAAAGAGACAGCGAAAATGGGGAGAAAAAGAAATAATCAACAAAGAAAAGGAAATGAGGAATTGCCAGAAAAGGAATGAAATGAAATGGAGGCAAGCTATTTGTCAGAGAAGGAATTCAGAGTAATGGTTATATGAATGCTCAAAAGTCTGGATGAGAAATTCACCATGTGTAAGAAACAAAAGAAGATGAAGAATGCCATAGCTGCAATAAAGAACACAATGGAAGGTTTCAATAGTAGAGCAGAAGAAGCAGAGGACCGAATCAGTGAGTTAGAAGATACGATAGAAAAATAACACCCAATCTGAACAGCAACTGGACAAAAAAATTAGAAAGAAGGAGAGTTTAAGGGAGCTTTGGGACAACATGAAATGAAGTAACAGCCGTATAATAGAGATGCCAGAAGGACAAGAAGAGGAGCAAAGATTAGAAAACCTGTTTGAAGAAATAATGACAGAAAACTTCCCTAACTTGTGGAAGAAAAAGGTCACACAAGCACAGAGGGTCCCAAAGAAGATGAACCCAAAAAACCCACACCAAGAAACATCATAATTACAAATGCAAACGTTAAAGACAAAAAGAGAATCTTAAGGGCTGAAAGAGAGAAACAGAAAGTTATCTACAAGGGATCTCCCTTAGACTATCAAATTATTTCTCCACAGAAACACATCAGGCCAGAAGGGAATGGAATGAAGTATACAAAGTGATAAAGAAAGAGACTGAATCCAAGAATACTCTATCCAGCAAGGCTATCATTCCAAATTGAAGAGGAAATCAGAAGCTTCACAGACAAAACAAAAAGGCTAAGGAAGTTTATTACAAGCAAGTCAACAATGCCGACATGCAAAGGGGACTGCTGTAAAAAGAAGAAATAGAAGGAACAGGCATAAAGAATAAAAATGGCTACAAATAAGTACTTATCAATAATAACCTTAAATGTAAATGGTTTAAATGCACCAATCAAAAGACATAGGGTAGCTGAATGGATAAGAAAACATGACCCATATATACTAGTATGCTATCTACAAGAGACCCACCTCAGAACAAGGGACCATACACACTGACAGTGAAGGGATGGGAAAAATAATTTTCAGGTAGAAAGAAATGAAAGAAAAGATGGGGTACCGATATTTATATCTGACAAAATAGACCTCAAGGTGAAGGCCATAAAAAGAGATTAGGAAGGCTACTTCATAATACTAAAGGGATCAATAAAACCAGAGGATATAACTCTGGCAATATGCACCCAATACAGGAGCACCCAAATACACAAAAAAGCTTCTGGAGGGTATCAAGGGAGAGATCGACAGCAATGCAATCATAGTAGGGGACTTTAATACCCCACTGACATCAGAGATAATTCTCTAAACAAAAAAAAAATCAGCAAAGAAACAGCAATCCTTAACTCACTAGATGAGATGGAACTAATTGACATCTTCAGAACATTTCACCCCAAAGTTACAGAATGTACATTCTTCTCAAGTGCACATGGGACGTTTTAAAAAATAGGCGACATATTGGGACACAAGCAAATCCTCTTCAAATTCAAGAAGATTGAAATCATATCAAGCATCTTCTAAGAGTACAATGGCATTAAATGAGAAATCAACTAAAAAAACAATCTTAAAAAAGCACTTGGAAGCTAAATAGCGTGCTATTAAACAATAGGTTACCAAAGGCATCAAATAAGAAATAAAAAACATCCTGGAAACAAATGACAATGAAAACACAATCCAAATCTTATGGGACACAGTGAAAGCAGTTCTGAGAGGGAAGTTCATAGCTCTACAAGCCTACCTCAAAAACAAAACAACAACAACAAAAAGCAACTGGTGATAAATGATCCAATCCTACAACTTAAAGAATTAGAAAGAAGGCAACAAAAAAAAGCCCAGAGAAGGCAAAAGGGGGGAAATAATAAAGATCAGAGTGGAAGTAAATGACATAGAGACCAAAAAAAAAAAAAATACAAAAGATCAATAAAACCAAGAGCTGGTTCTTTGAAAGGATAAACAATATTGATGAACCTCTAGAATGGCTCACCATGATGCAAAGAGAGAGAACCAAAAAAAAAAAAAAAATCAGAAATGAAAGACGCAAGTAACAATAAAACCCACAGAAATACAAAGGATTGTAAAAAAAAAAAAAATACTACGAACAACTCTATTCCAACAAACTGGACAACCTAGATGAGATGGATATTCCTAGAAAAATACAATCTTCCAATACTCAATCAGGAAAAATCATATCCCTGATGAACATAGATGCTAAAATCCTCAACAAAATTCTAGCAAATCAGATCCAGCATTACATTAGAAAGATAATACACTGACAAAGTGGGATTTATTCCAGGTATGCAAGGATGGTGAAATATCCACAAATCAATAAATGTGATACATCACATAAACACATTGAGAAATAAAAATCACATAATCATATCAATTAATGCAAAAAAAACATTTGACAAATTCCAACACCCTTTATTGATAAAAACTCTCAGCAAAGTGAGATTAGAAGGCTCATACCTCAAGATAATAAAAGCCTTATATGACAGACCTACAGCCAACATCATACTCAATGGGCAAAAACTAGTCTCATTTCCCCTAAGAACAGGAACAAGACAGGGATGTTCACTTTCACCACTCCCGTTTGACATAGTACTGGAATTGCTAGCCATAGTGATCAAACAAGAAGTAAAAGGCATCCAAATTGGAAAAGAAGAGGTAAAACTGTCATTATTCGCAGATGACATGATATTGTACATAGAAAAACCCAAAGACTCCATCAAAAAGCTACTAGACTTAATAAATGAATTTGTCAATGTAGCAGGATACTAAATTAATACCCAGAAATCTATGGCTTTTTTATACCTCAATGATGAACTCATAGAAAGAGAAACTAAAAAAACAATTCCATTTTACATTACACCAAAAAAATTAAGATACCTAGGAATAAACTTAACTAAGGAAGTAAAAGACCTGTACTTGGAAAACTACAGGACATTGAAAAAGAAAAGAGATAGAGGAAGACATAAACAAATGGAAGAACATACTGTGTTCATGGATTGGTAGAATCAACATCATTAAAATGTCCATATTACCCAAAGAAATCTATAGATTCAAAGCAATCCCCATTAAAATAGCAACAGTATATTTCACACTCTTGGAACAAACTCTCCAAAAATTCATCTGGAATTAAAAAAAAAGACCCCAAATAGCCACAACAATCTTGAGAATGAAGAACAAAGTTGGAGGGACCACAATACCAGATATCAAGTTATATTACAAAGCCACTGTTCTCAAAACGGCATGGTACTGTCACAAGAACAGACACATGGAACAGAATAGAGAGCCCAGATATTGACCCAAGACATTATGCTCAATTAATATTTGACAAAGGAGGCAAGAGCATACAATGAATTCCAGACAGTCTCAACAATAATGATGTTGGGAAAATTGGACAGATACATGCAAAAAAAATGAAACCTGACCACCAACTTACACCATACACAAAAATAAAGTCAAAATTTATAGAAGACTTAAACAGAAAATGGAAAACCATAAATATCTTAGAAGATTCCACAGGCAGCAAAATCTTAGATATAGCTCATAGAATTGTTTACTGACATATTTCCTAGGACAATAGAAAGGAAAGAGAAAATAAACAAATGGGACTACATCAAAATAAAAGGCTTCTGTTCAGCCGAAGAAACCATCAACAAAACAAAAAGAAAACCTCCTGCATGGGAGAACATATTTGCCAATGTGACATCAATAAGCGTTCAACCTCCAAAACTTATAGGGAACTCATACAACTTAACAAACGGAAGATAAACAATCCAATAAAAAATGGGCAAAGGACCTAAATAGACACTTTTTGAAAAAGGATATACAGAAGGCCAAGAGACATATGAATGAAAAAATGTTTAAACACTAATCATCTGAGATATGCAAATAAATTGACAATGAGGTATCATCTCACACCTGTCAGAATGGTTATCATTAACAAATCAACAAATGACAAGTGCTGATGGGATGTGGAGAAAAGGGAACTGCTGGTGGGAATGCAGACTGGTGCAGCCACTATGGAAAACAGTATAAGTTTCCTCAAAAAATTAAAAATGGAACTCCCATTTGACCCAGTAAACCCACTCCTAGGAATATATCCCAAAAAGTCAGAAACACCAATCAGAAAGAGCTTATGCATCTCTGTGTTCATAGTAGCCCAATTTACCATAGCTAAGATTTGGAAACAGCCTAAATGCCCATCAGCAGATGAGTAGATTTAAAAACTGTGGTACATCTACACAGTAGAATACTATACTGCTATAAAAAAAGAAGATTTTTACCATTTGCAACAGCATGGATGGTGAGAGGGGGTGGGGGGATAAGAGATCAACCTAAAAACTTGAATGCATATAAGTATAACTGATGGACACAGACAATGGCAGGGAGGGGTGAAGGCCAAGGCTGGGGGCAGGGGCAGGCTGGGAGAGGACAATGGGAAGAAAAGGAAACATATGTAATACTTTCAACAATAAAGAATTTTTTAAAATAAAAGTTAATAAATAAAGGATAGTCTAAAATGACCATTCTAAAAATAACACACTAGGTTTTTCTCCTAGGATTTTGTTTGGGACTTGAATTATAAATACAAGTTGATATCATTTATGAAATGATAATAAAAAGTGAATAAAAAGAGATTGCCAATACTTAGAGGTATTACAAGAATGATGGGAACTGGCAAACCATGTCCTCTCATTTTAAGAAAAACAAGATTGAAATGGCTATTTGAGAAAGTTTTGTTTTGTAACTCAAATTGTTTAAAAATTATGTCAGTTTTTCTCATATTAAATGTAGTTGGTTATCGAATCAGATATATGCATTAGTATAAAATCTTTAATGACCTAAGGCAAGTCTTTTTAAATTCTTGGCAAGTCTCACTTGATATTTCTTGTTAACTCTGA
>NW_006289390.1:428290-433150 GCF_000327345.1 Myotis davidii
TTCTCCTTTATTAGAGTACCATCTGCCCCCAGGGTTTGGTCTCAAAAGTGGTATATCTTAGAGAAGTTCAGAATGTTTTCTTCTTTTTCATTTTTCCCACCAATTTCTTTGGTAAGGATATTGTTCTTGAAGAAGGAAAAGAAACAATGGCTGCACAGAGATTGCAATGTATCCACTATCTTCATCACATATTGTGACAGGAATTTTCTGTGGTTAGTGACCTCAGTTTCATTATGGAATTGAGATATTAAAGTGCAGCAATAGACTCTAAACAGTTACTGTATTGTGTTTCTTGAATAAAGTATAATTATGCTACTTAAGGTATTATCATGAAGCTACTGAGAAACTTTGACTAATGCTTTTTATTATTTTTAGAAGGCCCAGAGTCTGAATAGTCTAATATATTTATAAAAATTCAAATATATGTAAATCTTAAAACTAGTATATTCTTGTATTAGTCACTGTAAGACAAAAAAAATCTCATGCTTATTAAATGTCTGAATTCACAATGACATTACATAAGGAGATTCTGGCAAAAAGCAGATATTGACATCTATTCTTTTCAAACAATGGAATTCAGAAAAAGAAAATTGACACATTATACATTGTCATGCCAGAAATAAATTTCTGACATTCACAAACCAATACAAAATGGGAAGAATTAATAACTATAACATCCTAATGGGTATCACAGACTGTCTTAAACAGCCCTAATAGATGGTAGCATATGCAAGTTATCTGTATAATGACTAATTAACAGTAGATGGAGTAGAAAAATATTTTGCTTGTATTGGGTAATATAATCATCACTCTGACTAAAAATAACCAAGCTTTTACCATATGTAATTGGTATCATTGTAACACATGACTAGGCCAGTAATTTGTACATATCTACATTATAATATAGATTCTTAATATGAATTCTATTGACTTATTCATTTATCCTTAAGAAACTGACTTTCAAAAGCCGAATGATTTTTGTTTCATTGGGCGAATCAACAGCTATTTCTTGAGAACTATGTCCATAGGATTCCCAAATGTGAAATCAATTAAGTACCAAAAGAAAGACTGTATTAATATTATACTTAATATTGAAAGACTGAGTGATTTTTCCCCTAAGATTATTAACAAGACAAGGATGTCCCTCTCATCATTTTTTATTGAACATTGTACTAAAGGTTCAAGCAAGGGATGTTAGGCAAGAAAAATAAATAAAAGGCATCCAGATTGAGAAAGATGGTTTTATATATAGAAAGTCCTAAGAAATTTAATTTCAAAAAACTGAAAACTAATAAATGGGTTTAGCAGGGTTGCAAAATATAAGTCAATATATAAAAATCTCTGTATTTCTATACAGTAGCAACAAACATTCTAAAAGTAAACTTAAAAGAATTATATTTCTAAATTACAATTATAATATTCAATTAATGGGGTTGCTACTTAACCAACTCATCAAGATTGACTTAGTTGGAGGGATCAAGATGGAAACAGAAAGCTCCTGAATGTCCTTCATCCCACAGATGCGCACACGGAGCAAGTCCTCTGAAAGAAATGCAGAAAGTAGCTGTGTGACTCTTACATTTCAGGCAACTAAGAAAATACCCACATCAAAATGGGTAGGAAAGGCTGAGACACATTCTCTCCATAAACACTATCCCTGGTACAGTGTCATACAATTTTAAGGAAATCCCCAATTCCCAGCTCCTCCATGATGAACAAAGATTTGGACTGAAAATTTAGCACCCCTGCCACTCAAGAGACAGAACCCCGCCTAAAATAATGTCTACCTCTAAAAGCCAATCGCACATGTATCCACAAGATCCACAGGACCATAGAAAATAGAAGCGGTTCTAAAAGGGTGTATAAGCAATCCATGTGACTGTCCCAACTGGCCTCACCACACAGGGAGAAAGCAAAAATGCCCGCCTCCCAGTATTTTCCTGGAAGAGGATTGACTCTATACTTTGCAACCTGAGAGTCTAGCTTCACACATGTAGGGGCTGGCTGTGATCCTCCATGGCACCCGGGGGAGCTGGTAAGCATGTATGCCACTTTCTTTCCTCCAGCTTCCTCTAACGGTACACCAGGTCGCCAACCTGTCTCTAGAAGGAGATTGTGCACATGCCGGGCACCCCATCTTCTGCTTATGCTGCCCAAGGGACAAGTGAATCTGATAGCCAACTGAGCTTGCATTCACAAGCCCCACAGGACTGTAGCAAACAGTGAAGCAGTTCTTAACTGGTAGTGCATGAGAGTACTTGCCACAGCTATCCCCCCAGGGCTCGGTGTCGAGGAAACAAGCAAAATGCCCACTTCCCAATCTTTCCTCAAATGGGTTTGACTGCTTACTTTCAAGCTGCTGCCTAAGGGTCAGGCTTATAATGACCTGCATCTAGGTGCTCCAAGAATGCAGCTGGAGCAATCACACAGGTTTGAGAGCTTAGACTGCCCTGGTTTGTCCAAAAGGGAGTTCAAAAAAACAGTTGTAAAGATGCTTCATGAGGTTAGGAAAGCAACACAAAAACAAAATGAGAATTTCAAGAAAGGAATAGAAAATATAAAAAGGTACCATACAGAAATCACAAAGCTGAAGAATATAATAACTGAACTTCAAAGTTCAGTACAGGGTTTAACATCAGACTAGATTAAGGGGAAGAAAAGAGCAGCTAAGTCAGAACAATGGAATTCAATCAGATAAACAAAAAGAAAACAGAATGAAAAAGACTAAAGATAATTAAGGGACTTATGATACATGGTCAAATTGATTAATATACACATTATAGAGGTTCCAGAAGGAAAAGAGAGATAAAGGGGCAGAAAGCCTATTCAAAGAAATTATAGTTGAAAATTTTCCTATGCCAGGGAAAAAAAATATGTATCCAGATCCAACAAGACCAAAAAATACCAAAAAGCTGAATCTAAAGAGACACACACTGAGATGCATTATAATTAAATAAAATGAAAACAAAGAATCTTAAAATGAGCAAGAGTAAAGCAACTTGTTGTGTACAAGGGAACCACCACAAGACTATAAGTGTATTTTTTCAGCAAAATCTTACAAGCAAGAAGAAAGTGAGATGATATATTCGAAGGGCTGATAGCGGAAAAACTGCCAACCAAGAATGCTTTACCTGACAAAGATGTCATTCAGAATTGGAGGGATAGTTTTCCAAACTAACAAAATCTGAAAGAGTTGATCACCATGAATGGCCTTACAAGAAATGTTAACATTTCAAGCTGAAATTAAAGGACACAAATTACTAACATGAAAGTGTAAAATCCACTGGTTAAGGTAAATATACAGACAAATTAAAAATCCTCCAATATACAGAACACTCTGTAGTAATGGTGGCGGGTAAATCACTTCTAATTCTAATATAAAGGTCAAAAGACAAAAGCATTAAAAAGAATTATAACTACAATAGTTTATAAATGGATACACAATATAAAAATATGTAAATTGTAATACCAAAAACGTAAAATGTAGGATGGAATGTTTTAAATTGCAGAGAATTTATATCTGTTCAAAGTTTAGTTGTTATGAGCTTAAGTTAAACTGTTATAACTATAATATGCTTTAGGTAAGCCTCACGGTAACCACAAAACAAAAACCTAGACTAGAAACAGAAAAGATGAAGTGAAAGGGATCAAAATATCACTATATCAAATCATCAAATCACAAAAGAGGAGAACAAGAGAGGAAGAAAGGAATAAAGGACCTATGAATCACCTGGAAAAAAATTAAAATGCTAATAGCAAGTCCATCCTACCAATAACATTATATGTAAATGGATCACATCCTCCAATTAAAAGACAGAGTTCCTAATAGGTCAAATAAAGACCCAACTATATGCTGCATACAAAAGACTCCATCAGATTTAAGGGCACACATAGACTGAAAGTGAAGGAGAGGATAAAAGATAGTCCATGCAAATAGAAACAAGGAAAGAAGGAGAATCTATACTTGTATTAGACAAAATTGTCTTTAAGCCAGAACTAACAAGACACAAAGGTCATATAACAATAAAGGGGTCAATTCATCAATAGAATATAACATTTGTAGATATATACCTGATATCAGAGCATCTAAATATATAAAGCAAATATTAACAGATCTGAAATCAGAAAGACAGCAATACAATAATAGTAGGAAACTCCAATACCCAATTTTCAACAAAGGATAGATAACCTTGTAAGGCCAGATGCCCCTGGTGAATGGTTTAGGAAATATTTAAATGAATGTTTAGTGTAAGAATGAGGACCAGAACTCAGTTCCCAAAATTTGCAGACTAACATTTTTCTCAAATGCAATGATCCCACTTAAGATCCATGAACTTGGAGACATTATTTTACTTTTTTCTTAATATTTCTTATATTTGTTCAACTTTCCTTCATTGAGCATGCCCAAATGCACCACCTGTCTACTTTGACTATCAAAAATACATACTTCAATCAATTTCTTAACAACCTGAATTTTAAACAATGTTAAGAGGGAATCTCTTTCGACTTGACATTCCTTCTGCTCACTGTACCATAGCATCTCAATGATTTAGATAACCAGTGAGCCTGAAATGCAAACCAGCACACATGTCTTCTGAATTAGATAAATCTGGAAGGATGAGTGTTTAAGTACCTATATCAATAGTCATCAGATTATCTGAAGGTCTATAATTTATTAATTTCCTTCTTACCCCCCCCCCCCTTTTCCCTCAGAGGATGTATGGACTGTAAGTGGAAATTAAAAGCAAAACCAAGTTGAAAGACAATCTTTCCATAGGAGGTCACCAACCATTGTGACATGAGGCTTTGTTGAACAACCCATTTCAACAAAGTACTAGGAAGCCTCTCCCAGGTCCTCCC
>NW_006289390.1:434010-473688 GCF_000327345.1 Myotis davidii
CAGAACTTTCAGTTCCACAATATTCTCTGGGGTAAAAACTGAAATCTAAATGACCACCAAAATGACTGTTCCCAACAAAACTGTCTCTAGATCCTATCATTTTTCCTATAGAAATTATTTTAAAATATACGAAATGAAAAGCATTGCCTGTACTCAAACAGACGTCGTTAAAATGAACTTAGCCAGCCACCATTCATTTGGATCACAAACGGGAGGAGTTTACAATCAGATGTGGCAATATTTTGTTCTTTACCGGCAGCATAGCAGCAGGACGGACCCAGAGAAATGTGGGTTACTGTTCATCAGACTTGACATCAGATGACTTTGCTGAAGGCTGCAGCTTTGCCTGCGCGTCGTGCAGCTGTGGGATTATGCTGTGAAAGAAAGCGCCTATTGTAGCCACTGCAGGAAGGAAATAAAAATGTCATCCATTAGCAGCTAATGCAACAGTTGAATCGCTGTGGCTTTTAGAAAACTGAAATTATTTGCTGGGCTGTGGGTCTGCTCAATATTCTTGTAGAAACAAACAAATGTTTAACTGACATTTTACTAGCTAGAGATTGATGGGCAGTGTTTGCCCCCATTTCAAAAACATAGATTTGCTTTCTGGTGCCTGGTTTCTTTCCCCATGAAATGAGAATGTTACTGATGAGCTGTCAAATTAGCTGGCACATAATAGGCATGAAGTAAATATTTGTTGAATGAATAAATTAAGAATAGCCATTATTTACTAAGTCCAAACCAGCTGTGTTAGCATTCTCATTCTCATTGTACATGTGGGGAAGTTACCACAGTGGGATTTAGAGTTTGGGCTGTGTTCTACAGTATTACCGCCTCCCCCCCTTCTCCTAGGGACATTATGGTAAATACCAAAATTAAAAACACACATATTTGTAGAAAAATACACAAGAGCATGGAATTAAAAAGGCAAACTCAAGAGTCATCTTGGCTCCAATACGTATTTGCTGGGTGAGCTTGAATAGTCTTGCTGTAATCCACTGGGCCTCAGTTTTCCTTATTTATAAAATACTAGAGGCCCGGTGCACAAAAATTTGTGCACCCGGGGGAAGGGGGGGTCCTCTCGCAGTCTGGGACCCCTCGGGAGAAAACGACCTGCTGGTTTAGGCCTACTCCCGGGTGGCAGAGGGCAGGCCCAATCCCTAGGTGAAGCCCCTGGTCGGGTCAGAGGAGGGCCGATTGGGGAGTTGGGGTGCTGCCCCTGTCATGCACAGAGCAGTGCGGATAGGGAGGTTGTGTCCCCACCCCCTGTCACACACAGAGCCGCAGGGTGATCAGGGGGTTTGGGCGCTGCTCCCTGTCACGCTGATCCCGGTGCTGGGAGGCATATTACTCTTTTACTATATAGAATAGAGGCCTGGTGCATGGGTGGGGCTGGCTGGTTTGCCCTGAAGGGTGTCTTGGATCAGGGTGGGGGTCCCCACTGGGGTGCCTGGCCAGCCTGGGTGACGGGATGACGGCTGTTTGCAGCTGGTCACACACCCTTCAGGGTGGGGGTCCCCACTGGGGTGCCTGTCCAGTCTGGTGAGGGGCTGAGGGCTGTTTTCAGGCTGGGGGTGACTGAAGCTCCCAACCGCTCCTGTTTTTCTTTTTCTTTTTCTTTTTTATTCTGGGCCAGCTTTAGCTTTGAGGATTGGCTCCAGCTCTTAGGCCTCTGCTGCTGAAAGTAGGTTTCTGGCCTTTGCTTACAATGTTGCAAATCCGCTGGATGAAGTCTGGCCATATTTGTTAAAATGTTACAAACTGCAGGCTCAGAGGCCTGCAGCCGCAGGCAGGGAACGTTGGTTTCCTCTGTCACTGAGGCAAGCAAGCCTCATGTTAGCTTCAAGCTGCCTGGCTGCCGGCCACCATCTTGGCTGTCAGTTAATTTGCATATCTCACTGATTAGCCAATCGGAAGGGTAGCAGTCGTCTGCCAATTACCATGTTTCTCTTTTATTAGTGCTGGCTGAAGCCTGGCTGAGTAAAACAGGTTTCTGGGTTTTTTTTAGTTTCTATATTTGCAACATAGTTACTTAGAGTTGCACCTGAGAGGCCAGCAAGTCAGGCAGGGAACGTTGGAGTCCTCCCTCACTGAAGCAAGCAAGCCTCCCCATTCGCATCAGCTGCCTGGCTGCCGGCCGCCATCTTGGCTGCCAGTTAATTTGCATATCTCACTGATTAGCCAATGGGAAGGGTAGCGGTCGTACACCAATTACCATGTTTCTCTTTTATTAGTGTAGATGACTCATAATAAGATCTAACTCATAACCTTGTTATGAGAGCTAAACTAGATAATCCAAGTGATGTGTCTAGTAAAGTGCCTGATACATAACAAGCCCAGCATTAATATCAGCTATTCATACTCCTTGGGCTTTCCATAGCAACTTTGCTGAGTTGCCAATAGACTGGTTTGTTTCGTTTTGGGTAGCCAACAGCAAGGCAGCCTCCTTTGTTATTTATAAAAAAACACAGACGTTTCCAAAAACATGGCTGAGATGCAGTCAGCTGGCAAGGCAACCCCAGGTCTTCCTCTCCTCCCCGATTCCTGCTCCGACTCCTTGTGTACCTGCAAGGTCACTGCTGCATATTTTACTTCCACCAAAAAAAAAAAAAAGACAAAATACTTTCTCTTAGTTCCCACAACAATTGAGTCAAATTCATATTTTTAAAAGGAACTTTACTAAATCTAAGAGAAAACAAAAAATAGTTCAAATACAGATGTACATGCGTGCACGCGCGCGTGCATGTGTGTGTGTGTGTGTGTGTGTGTGTGTTGTTAACTTTTCTCTAAGCTAATATCTTTGGGTTTATTAACTCATTTCCCTAATATGCTCTGCGCCCTCTTCTTGTAATTTTTATTTGTTTTACACTTTGCATTGCGTATGTATTTTTGTACGGCATTTTAAATACTTATTGGGGACAAAAGGGACCAGGTATAAAACAAGATAGATGATGATGATAGATGATAGATTATAGATAGATAGATAGATAGATAGATAGATAGATAGATAGATAAACTTTTCAGCATTATTGAAACTCAATTAACTACCTCTGGACCAAAAAGATGACACCTTCCCCCTCCCAGCATCCTTACTCCACTGGTTGGACACAATCTTTCTTCCTATCATACAAGAGGCCATGAATGGCCTATCTTGCTCTCTTCTCTTCACTACCAGTTCCCAGGACTATAAAGATTGTAGAGACTGATGTAATCAAAGCTTTTACCCTTCCTGGCTCAAATTAGCAGCTCTGTCTGCTTTTAGAGCACTTTGTAATTAAACTGAACCACTAAAAAGGTATAACCCATCACAGACTCATAGCACCATGATATCTTGATATTATCGTCACATAAGACATTTCTGCTCGTCAATCCCAGAAGACAGTTATGTCTTCAACAAGAGACTTGTGGATGATACCATATTCATCTCTTATATCCACCAGCTATGCATCATAAAAGGCATTCAAAGGCATTTAGGAAGTACTTGTTAAATTGAGTTGAACTGAACTGAAAACACGTATGCCCTTTTCTCATGTATTAGATTTTGAGTGACAGAATTTAACAGCTAAATTGACATAATTGGATCTTGCACCTGTTCCAGTCATTGCTTTATTAGAAATCTATTTATATAGAGAGAGATTATTAATTTATTTAGCATTGAAGAGCTGAAATGTATAATGATGAATTAAACAAATTGTCATATTGATTTTTATAGGGATTCAAGGATATTTCTCTTGAGAGGTTTATACATGGTGGAGCCAATGTTACAGGATTCCAGTTGGTGGATTTTAATACACCTATGGTAACCAAACTAATGGATCGCTGGAAGAAACTAGACCAGAGAGAGTATCCAGGATCTGAGACTCCTCCAAAGGTATTTGTTCGTTTTTATCTTATGTATGTTTAGTATTTTTCAAATTTAACATAGAAAGTTCATGATGCAGTTTTTCTGGTACTATGTCATCAAACATAGTGTGATGGGCAGAAGCATTTAGTCAGTCTCACTGTGCTGCACAAGCTCTTAATTTCTAAATATCTATATTTAAGAGTAGAAGTGGTAGGTATTAGCTCAAGCAGTTTCCCGTTATTATTATTACTTTATAAATTTCCATTGAAGATAAGGAATGCTTTTTTATTTTAATCCTCACCCAAGGATATGCTTTTCATTGATTCTAGAAAAGGAGGAAAGGGGCGAGGGACAGAGAAAGAGAAACATTGATGTGAGAGAGAAACATCAATTGGTTGCCTTACACACATGTCCTGACCAGGGATCAAACTGCAACCTGGGTATGTGCCCTGACTAGGAATTGAACCCACAACCCATCAGTGCACCAGATGATGCTCTAATCACTGAGTACACCAGCCAGGGGAATTGTATGCTCCAAACAAATTTGTTAACTAAATATTTCAAATTTGAACAACATTGGTAACTATCCACCCAGGAAAAAAATCTATGTATTCAAAGTGATTTAAATTAGTATATACATTAGGAAATTGGTAGGATGTAAAATATGCAAGCTTCTAAAATTTTTTTCTTTCAAATAAATAGTAAAAGGCCTTGGTTGTTTAATTTTTTCCTATAGACATTGCAGAAGTGTTATTCATATCTGCAAAGGAAGCTGGTAAATTTCTGATTATAGCACATTTTTTCCTTTTTCTTTTTCAAAAAAGAACAGAGGTTCAGATAGATAGATAGATAGATAGATAGATAGATAGATAGATAGATAGATATAATTTTAGAAAGAAAAGGAGAAGGAGAGAGAGATAGAAACATCAATGATGGGAGAGAATCATTGGTTGTCTGCCTCCTGCATGTTCCCTACTGGGGATGGAGCTCACAACCCGGGCATATGCCCTTGACTGGAATGGAACCCGGGACCCTTCAGTCTTCAGGCAGCTGATCAATGATTCTCTCTCATCATTGATGTTTCTACCTCTCTCTCCCTTCCTCTCTGAAATCAATAAAAAATATATATATTTTTAAAAAGAAACCTTGCGAATCCTTTTATTATCTCTATTGCCTTTAGTAGGTTCATAGATGAATCACGCCAAAAGCTCAGTCGTGTCAAGTATTCATACACACAGAGAAGAGTGACACGCTTCCTTCTGAGCACATTTCTAATCTAGACCGTTCGCTAGGCAGCAGTCCTCCTCATTCTCCCCTTAGTGTCTGCAGAGACACTCTTCCTCATGAGACAACCTTCTCTCTTCCTTCCTCACACCTTGTGTTGTGACACCATTCATTGCGTTCGCATTTCTTCTGCAAACCATCTGTTCAAGTTTTTGTTGCCCTTTGAGTTTTAGTAGCTAGAATGAGCTTCAAGCTTCCTGTCAGCATTTTGTAGCTTCTTGGGACTATTTTTCATTTCAGCGATAGTATTAACATGTGGCCAAAACGTCCACTGTGGTCCCCCGACCTGGATCGCTGGTGTCCTTAGCCCTTCCCTGCCTTTAGCCCATCTGAATGTCTTCTATTTGCTAACCTGTAACTGGACTTATCTATGCTACAGCTTTGGCATATAAAATGCACATAGTGTCATATGTACTTTTATATGTAAATACATATAATTTTCTCATCTTTCACAGCTCTTAGCATGGTGCTAGGCACTCGGTGGCCATTTAATAAATACAGAGATAGGCAAAAGTAGGCTCACAGTTATACATAGGAAAAATACAACAATTAATAAGTGCTAATACAATAATAAAGTGTTTCATAGACTAACAACTGTAAACCTACTTTTTCCAACCCCCATATATACAGGTGATTCTCATTATTCACAGTAGTTACATTCTGTAAAGTTGCTGTGAACACTGAATGTGAACACTGGACACTAGTTCCCAGGGGAAATACAAGATTAGGTTCCTGCAAGCCTCCGGTCACAGATTTTTGTCCACTGATCAACACATAGCACACGTGTTTCTGTTTACAGACAGTTTATACAATACACTAGAGCAGTGATGGCGAACCTATGACATGCGTGTCAGAGGTGACACGTGAACTCATTTTTTTGGTTGATTTTTCTTTGTTAAATGGTATTTAAATATATAAAATAAATATCAAAAATATAAATCTTTGTTTTACTATGGTTGCAAATATCAAAAAATTTCTATATGTGACACGGCACCAGAGTTAAGTTAGGGTTTTTCAAAATGCTGACACGCCGACCTCCAAAGCTTCACCATCACTGCACTAGAGGCCCAGAGAACCGATTTGTGCACCTGTGAACCCTCAGCCTTGCCTGTGGGATTGGGCCGACACTGGCTCTTTGATATACCCTGAGGGGCCCGGATTGCAAGAGGGCACAGGCCAGGCCAAGGAACCCCAGTGGTGCACGATCAGGGCCAGGGAGGGACCACAGGAGGGCTCCAGGGAGTGTCTGGCCCATCTCGCTCAGTCTGCTGGACCCCAGCAGCAACCTAACCTATAGGTCAGAGGGTCTTCCCCCTGGTGGTCAGTGCACATCATAGTGACTGGTCAAATGAATGGTTGGACACTTAGCATATTAGGCTTTTATTAAATAGGACTAGAGGCCCGATGCATGAAGATTAGTGCAAGAATAGGCCTTCCTTCCCCTGGCTGCCAGCACTGGTTTCACTGTGGTACCAGGGACCCGGGCCTTCACTCTGGCTGCCACCTTCCACCTTCGCTCCAGCCCTGCCATCCTCCTGGAGCTCCCTCCACCCCCCGTACTCCCCTCTTAGCAGGCGTCCCACCCCACCCCGGCAGCTCCACACCTGCGCGTGCATGTGCTGCCCAGAGGCCTGGAGTGGCTGGGGCAGGGCGGAATGCCTGTGTCATTGCCATGGTGATGATGTAAGTGTCCTGGCCCGGGTGCTGCCATCTTTGTAGCATCAATTTGCATATTCCCTCCTTACTGGCTGTGGGCTCTGCCATCTTTGTCGTGAAGTGATGGTTAATTTGCATGTTCTGTCTTTATTAGATAGGATTGTTGATTCATGAACAGTGAAGTCATGGCCAACAGCACTATGACTCATGCCTGAACAAAGCCTACCTCATGTATTTTCTCCATCAAGCACACCACAGCCTTCTTGCACTGAGGAACACTAAGCAGATCTACACTTTTGAGCCCTTTTAAACAGTGAAATTATCAGCAAAAAGCACACAACCGTGAGAAACCTGGCACTAAACAGATCACATGGGGACACTTGTCTACACCCTGAGAGCTGAAACAGGAAGATAGAGCGCGGCCTAGTGGCTGCAGCTGCGAATCTGTGCCTTGGGGAACTGAGGTTAGCACCACACCACACACATATGCAAATAACTGCCCTGATGATTGATTTGGGGATCACAAATTTGACCAAGAAGGCAAATTTTCAAATATGGAATCCATGAATAATGAGGATTACATTAATTAAATTATACTTGATTTTTTGGGGGGTAGTGTTTTAACCAAGATTTAAAGCATGATTTCTGATCTTGTCTCACTCTGCCTTAAAAAAAAAATATTCTGGCCCTAGCCAGTTTGGCTCAGTGGATAGAGTGTCTGCCTGCAGATTAAAGTGGTTGTAGGTTTGATTCTGGTCACATACTTGGGTTGTGGGTTTGATCCCCAGTAGGGCTGTACAGGAGGCAGCTGATCAATGGTGCTACTCTCATCAATGTTTCTATCTCTCTATCCCTCTCCCTTCCTCTCTCTCTCCTGAAATTAATAAAATAAAAATATATAGTTAAGAATATTTAAAAACATTTAAAAAATAAAAATATCTTCTGGAATAAAGGTTTTCCACAATGCAGCCCTAACAAGTCTTTCCAGTTTTGTCCGTCTGCTCCCTTTGTGGCCAGGAAAATTAAACAGTCCTAACTGTTCCCACTCCTCAGTCCCCTGCTCTTGCTGCACCTCAGCTGCACTCCACCTTCATTTCCACTGTCCCAGCCTTGAACTCAAGTTCATTTTCTCTGTAAAGACTTTTCTTAGTCCTCCAGTACATATGATACTTTCTCCTTTGTAATGGCCATAATCTTTGAGTGTACACTTTTCACCCAGGACTTATCACAGTTACTAGTCTACTTGTGTCACATCTATAAACACCTTTGGGCAGAAACCACCTCCTATGTGTCTTTGTAGTCCTCACCATTGCCGGCCAAGGTCTAGCACATTTTTCAAGAGCTCTCAGATAGAATATAAAATTTTATTCTCACAATGACCACGGGTTTGTTTTGGATGCTTGTTTGTTTGTTTGTTTGTTTGTTTTGCTCTGTTTTGTGTTTCATAGCTGGAAAATGTACTCCACATTCCCATAAGATTGCGCATAGCAGAACAAGAATTTATCTAGTTCTTTCTTCTCAAAGCCCAGACCCTTGCCACTGCCGTAAGATTCTGCCAAACTGTTTTGTTGTCTGCAAACCTGGGTAAATAGTACTCATCACCAATCTAACCACTTTGGTAAACTGAAGTGTTTAATTAATAAGAATTTCCTGGATGCCATCTACCAGTGTGTGTGCCCATATATATGATTTTTTTAACATTAGCACAATAAGACATGTGGGAAAGAATTAAATCCTTGGCAAAGGTAAAGCTGATTTAAACTGCTGCTTCTTCCATCCATCAGCACAGCGACCTGCCAAAGGCCCAACGCTATGGCTGACTGTCTGCTTTGCTCTGCTCCTCTCTGTATGACATCTTCCCTTCTTTACAGTTCACTTGTTTCATAAGAATGGAGGGGCTTCGTAAAACGCAGCAAGTGTATTTGCTCTTTGGTGCCATCTCTTCTCAGCTTTTTCTCCCTATTAAAGAAAAGCAACAACTCTCTCTCTCTCTCTCTCTCTCTCTCTCTCTCTCTCTCTCTCTCTCTCTCTCTCTCTCTCTCTCTCTCTCTCTCTCTCTCTCTCTCTCTCTCTCTCTCTCTCTCTCTCTCTCTCTCTCTCTCTCTCTCTCTCTCTCTCTCTCTCTCTCTCTCTCTCTCTCTCTCTCTCTCTCTCTCTCTCTCTCTCTCTCTCCTTAATATTCTAACATTAAATTATTCCTTGTCTTTTGTTTTTAAAAGTCCTACTTTATTTTTTGTTTTTATTTTCTTGCCTTACCAAAAGATGATTTGAAGGATTTCTGTACTCAAAGAGATGTTGGCCTAGGCAGGAAGAGAGAGAGAGAGAAAGAGAGAGAGAGAGAGAGAGAGAGAGAGAGAGAGAGAGAGAGACTTCTTGTTCGAGGTGAGAAGGTATATACTCTTCTTTAATTTGTCACCTTGCTTTAACACTTACATTTCCTTCAGCAACTCCAACCTGTTGTGAGTGCCTGTGCTGTCCTTAAGCCTATTTTGTCACATCCTTGAAGAATATGTAGCAAGGCTCTTAATTTACAAGCCTCACACATATCTTTCTGATAAAGCTTTTTAATGAGGTTCTGTACCACCGTTGAGAGATTCTTTGTTAATTTATATCCTTTAACATTTCTATGTTTTTCCTAGAATTCTGGCTGCTATGCCTAGTAGGCATATTGCATAAGTCTATTTTCTACAGTTAGAATTTCAAATAATTTTTCTTTGTTTATAAGCAGCAAATCAGGGAGATCATCTTCTGTGTTCCACAGCTCAAAACTACACCTAGTTTAAGGTCAGAATGTGTTAATCATATGGAATTGAGGCCCTGGCTGTGTAGCTCAATTGGTTGGAGTACTGTCCTCATGCACCAAGGTTGTAGGTTCGGTCCCCAGTCAGCAAGGCACATGTGAGACTCAACTAGTAAATGCATAGATAAGTTGAACAACAAATTGATGTTTCTCTCTCTCTCTCTCTCTCTCTCTCTCTCTCTCTCCCTCCCTCCCTCCCTCAAAATCAATAAAAAATTTGAACATATAGAATTGACCACGTGGAATTCCTGAAAGAGATAATGTAGCTTTTTGTCATGATTGGCAGCTGATGCTCTGCCATGCTTCAAAAAAAATAGTGCCATATTCCTCATGGTTGGGAACTTTCTTATCAAACTCTACAAGAATTCCGTTTTATTTTGATTTTTACCTGTTTTTCCTCACTTTCTCTCCTAACCTTAATAACCCTTCCATGAGGGCTCTGTCTTTTCTCAAAGAGAAGCATTGGGTGATTATCAAAAAACAGTCTCTACTTCACTTCTCCACTGTGATCCAAGGTTATGATGGAAAACTGGAGAAATGGCTAGCCTTCCTGAGCACACTCAACAGACATGGACATAATAATACTCACTGTTATTTAGCACAGTGACTGGTGCAAACACATCTGTTAAATAAGTAGGTGTTATTTCTGGCATCCAATATCCTAGTTACAATAAACATTCATTCTTCTGAGGAACTGAACAAAGATACACACTTCAGATCAATAGACATGTATTAAATCGCAAAGCTCCCAGCCAGGCATTCTGGAAATGAGTGCGATACCCAGCCCTCCGGGGGCTCCACCACAACAGCAGGCTGCAAGGCAGGTGGCGGCAACACTGCTCTCAGCTTTACACCCTTCAGTGTTTCTGCTGAAACTTGATGAAAAGATCTCACCTAAAGGTTTTGCTTCTTCCTTCTTCCCATTGTTAGACAACTGGACATTAGAATTTCTGCTCTTCAGTCTGTGTTTTCTCCTTTTTCAATTAGAGTCATAAGATTGGGTATTTGGTCTTTGTAATCCAGCAATAATAGAAATCTCGATGCTGGAGCAATTATCAATAACTTAACTGTGCTTCAGACAGGATGAGGTTTTATGTCTTAAACCCACAGCGCTGCCAGACTATTCCTGTTGGTTGATAAGATTTTAACATTTACCCTCATAATTACTTTCATTTCATTAGTACACATCCGCTCTGACTTATGATGGAGTCCTGGTGATGGCCGAAACTTTCCGAAGTCTTAGAAGGCAGAAAATTGATATTTCAAGGAGAGGAAATGCTGGGGATTGTCTGGCAAATCCTGCTGCTCCATGGGGCCAGGGAATTGACATGGAGAGGACACTCAAACAGGTAACTCGCAATTTTATTTAAGTTCAATTTATTTAACACTGCTGTTCGAGTAGAGTATTCACATAAACAGAATAATGTATTTGAAAGTAAATATATGTAAAAGTCATTTTAATATATTGGACTATTATCATTTTTGAGACATTTCTAAATAGAATACTGTGTTTATATCCTGTGTAGATGCTTAGTCAGGATAAGCTAGGTTATGCTGTACTAACAAACAATCCCAAGTTCCAGTGGTTTACAACCATAGAAGAGTGTTTCTCACTCACAAACACACTAGGGTAGCAGGGACACTCTGCTTATTGTAATCACTCAGCAACCCAGCCTGACAGAGCAACTACCATCTTGAATGTTACAAAGAGAAATAAAGTTGAGGCAAGGTTTCAATTTGACAATTAAACTCTGGCCCAGTAGTGACCCTCATCACATTTGTTTACAACTCATTTGTCAGAAGAGAGTCACATAGGCCTCACTCACCACCAGGGATTCAGGAAGTATGAGCTTACCTTGAGCCAAGAATGGGGAAGACCCAGAAATATTTGGAAAACACTAATGACAACCTCAGTAGATCTTGAAATTGCCTTGTAACCTTGGATTAAACTATTGATTTTAGACTTTTATAGTTATACTAACACTATTTTTCAAATGTTTAATGTACTATGTTTATTATTACATGTTAATATTACGTTTTAAGTGTTCTGAAATGCCATGTGTTCAGAACATGTTACATAAAAAATGAATAGGGCCCTAACCAGTTTGGCTCAGTGGATAGAGCATCGGCCTGCGGACTGAAAGGTCCCAGGTTCGATTCCGGTCAAGGGCATGTACCTTGGTTGCGGGCACATCCCCAGTAGGGAGTGTGCAGGAGGCAGCTGGTCGGTGTTTCTCTCTCATCGATGTTTCTAACTCTCTATCCCTCTCCCTTCCTCTCTATAAAAAAAAAAAAATGAATAGGAAGGAAATTTGGAATAAAACGCAAGTGAATATTTTCAAAATATATGTATTTTTTTAATTTTTTACATCTTAATTTTAATGTTAGCAAGGAGAAATATGATCCGATGTGGTTATCAGGGCTGTTTATTATGTGCATCTATAGAAAAAAACTGAAAAGTAAATATAAACAAACCATATTTCTGTTCCTATAAACAATACTTCAATTCTAAGGAGTATTCTGTCAGTTACAATGGAAACTTCATAATATAAAAAACAAATTACACATATTCATCTTCCAGCTATACAGTAGAATTGTTTATTTGTTCCTTTGGTATTTCTCTTTCAGATTCTATCCCATGGTGTGCTAATGAGTTCGTGTCGTCCCACACCTATATCTGCTCTAAGCCTAACAGATGAAGTTGAGATTTCTATAGGTGAAATGGCAAATAAACACATGTTTGGGTTTGTTTTTGTTGTTTTATTTTTCATCTATAGGTTCGAATTCAAGGGCTGACAGGGAATGTGCAGTTTGACCACTACGGACGCAGGGTCAATTACACAATGGATGTGTTTGAGTTAAAGAGCACAGGGCCGAGAAAGGTGAGCCACGCTCAAACTGTTGTCTGACTTTGCATTTGATATTTTTAAAGGCTTATTGGCGAAAGGGAACTGGATAGTCTGCATTTTTAAATATGTGTACTTACAAATAGCACTGTCTTGATAATCTGTGCTGAAATATAACTGCTATTTAGTCATGTGCCAAAGCCAAAACAAACTAATCTATACACCTTTATATCCTTCATCCAAAATGAAAGCAAAGCAATATATTTTTTAAAGCTTAGCAAAAAGAATCCCACACAACAAAATTCATGCTGCTGAAAAGCATACAATGCAGGTAAGATACCCGCATGTAATCATTTATAAGAGACAACGAAGAAACTGTTTCTAATGGGTGGGCACACTTTGAATAGGCTGATGTTCTTGAAGTTAACACATGCAAGTGAGCAAAGGAGGGAGCAGATGGAAGATAAGATAGATAAGATTAGTGTCAGGCTGAGGAGGGAGGGAAATACCTAAGAAACTCCCACTGAGGGGCCAGGGAGGTAGTTCGGGAAGCTGTGGTAACTCTGGGGGTGTAATGTGACGGGGCATGTGGGCAGTCTCCCCAGCATCCGGAAAATATACAGTGAAGCAATACTGTCCCACCACAGTAATTGGCTACGTACATTTTATTCACTTATAATTAAATGATTTTTAACATTTTGTTTCTCTAGGATCAGCTAGGGTGCTCAAAGAAAGAGAACATTCAAGTTATTTATCTAAAAACTTCATTTGTTTCCTCGCTTGGCTGTTTCAGAAACAACCTTTCCCAAATATGCTCTCCTGCTTTACTAGAATAATTATAGCTACACTTGATGAAAAGCCTGCTGTGTTCCAAGCATGGGACTTGGTGTAACTTAATCCTAACAGCAAACTAAACATTAGTACTATCTCCCTTTTTCCAATGAGAAAAATCTTTGGTCCAATAGAGCATGGTAACTTTTGCAAGGCCTGTTATTAAGGAAACAAAGACTTTAATTCAGATATGTCTGGCTCCAGTAATGTTTTATACGATTAGCTCACCTGAGTAGACCCTGCTGTAAGGGAATGTATTTTCTAGAAGGATAGAATACAGTAAGTTCCATATGACAGTTAAAGAGTAGGCATGTGGCAGTTCCAAGGAGGAAAAGGTCAATTCCAGCTGGAGAAAAGCAAGTCAAGCAAGAAAGGCTGCGTGGAGGAGGTGGGGTGAAGCATTGTCCTGAAGTTAGAGTTGGAAGTGGAAGAGGCAAGAACCTGCAGACAAGTGGCAGGAAGGACAATTAACAGCTTGAAATGGCAAAGGTTTTCTGAGTTGTGTTTTGCTGCAGTTCTTCATAGCGTGTGCTTCTGCATACTTGTGAGGAGAGATTTGGAGCTGCGTGAGAACCATCACCATCTAGCATTTCAGCCTCTTGTGGCGTCTCCTGGAGCACAGGCTGACAGCTAATCCAGAGCAGGCCGGAGCCTACCTGCTCCAGGTCAGGCAGGCAGGAGATGGACAACCGCTGGGAAGCCAGCACATGGCAGGCTCCTCTAAGGACCTGCCACAGCAAGGGACGGAGATGCATTCCTAATGAGACATTTAGGGGTTCCATGTGAACCCCGACTCGACCTCTGTCAGCCCACAGCCAACAACCAGCAAGAAAGAGGCCCATGGTAAGCAAAGGCCCTCGGCGAGCCGGGGAGCAGACAGCACCCTCTTCGGGCCCCTAGAAACACCGGCTCACAGGGGGCAGAGGCAGACACAGGCACAGGCACACCTCCCTGCCACCACCGGGTCTTACAAATGAGCCCTGAGCAGGAGCTGTCTAACATGCAAAAGACAGCTCCGCCTTCCACAAGACATGAAGTGCAAACGTGAAATGATCTCTCCACGAAAGAAAGAACAATGGGGAAAAAGAAGCTGACAGTAACCAGTGGCAATATCCGGTGGACTGTGTCTAGAACCGGATCTTTTCATGGCCTCGTGGGCCACAATGGTAACAAAATAAAGTTTTTTGAGGAGAAAGCTTAAAGAGTAAGGTGGGAGAGTGAGGAACACTCAGCTGACATTCGTCTCAGACGCTTCCATGAAATATGAAGTATAAAATGGTGTGGCCTCAGCTATGTTTGGCTGTGGCAACGATCCACTTGGGCATTCTGCCAGGAACATTCAACTGAAAAAGTTGCTGCGTGAGGAGCACGGTGCTGCCGGGACCCAGCAGGACGTCTGGGAAGCGAGCAATTGTCCCTGTGGATGGGACACCTACCGCTGAGGGAGCTGCCTTGGGAAACAGATCAAGAGCTTGCCCACCCGTTGGTCTGACTTCTGCAACAGAAAGAGCCACAGTGCTCTTCCTGACGTCCCAGGTCCTAAGTATGGTGGACTCTTCCTGTCAGCTGGTGACCCCCCACTGCCCCAGAAAATGCTCCAGGGCCAGGCTTTCGCGTGATGTCAGGACTTCATAATCAGAGAGATTACATTTATTGAAAGACACAGTAATGGAAAATTGATGTGCATTTTTATATGTCATCCTCCCAACAACCAGAAAGTAGGATTTATTTTTCTCATTTTATGGAAAAGAAAGTCAGGCTCAGAGAAGCTAAGTTACCTGCCCAGGATGTTCAGCTGGAAAGGGATGGAGCGGCAGTGGAGACCAAGCCTTATCCAGCCCCAGGGCTCAGCTCCTCGCTGCTGAGATCTGAGTCCGAGGGTCCATTAAGGCTCTTTCGAGCTGGGATTGACAAGTGTGAGCAAATCAGCTCTTGAAGGAGCCAGTGTGGAGTGGAACAGGGGCTCCTCACAGGGCCTCAGTCCCTACGCAACCCCTTTCTGGTAGGCAAAGTCCACTGTAAATACGGAGATTTTACAAGAGTAAACACATTATCTTATGACTAGAGGCCTGGTGCACAGATTCGTGCACATTGGAAGGAAATTAATTAGAAGGTGGCCAGTGGGGTGGGACTGGGTGAGATGGCTGGGACACGCCCTGGAGCCAGCCTCCCGTGTCCCTCCCTGGCCTGCTGCACCTGGGGTAGCGCTGAGGCTTGAAGAGAATCTGTGAGTGGGGGTCCCTCAGCAGGTGGGGTCTGTTGGCCTGGCCTGTGGGGATCGGCAAAAACCCGCAGTCCCACATCCCCCAAGGCTGTGGTCGGCAAACCGTGGCTTGCGAGCCACATGCGGCGTTTTGGCCCTTTCAGTGTGGCTCTTCCACAAAATACCACACGCGGGCACGCACGTACAGTGTGACTGAAACTTTGTGGCCCATGCGCAGAAGTCGGTATTTTGTGGAAGAGCCACACTCAAGGGGCCAAAGAGCTGCATGTGACTCGCGAGCCGCAGTTTGCTGAGCGGCAGTTTGCCGACCACTGCCCCAAGGGGTCCCGGAGTGCGAGAGGGCAATCTGCAAAGTTGCTGTCTGCCCCCTGGTGGTCAGTGTGCATCATACCTATCGGCAAACTACCCTCTCTACTACCCAGTTTTTAAAATATGTAAATGATGACAATACATACCTCCCTTAGAGCATGGTTGTGAGGATTAAAAGTAAAGCACCTACCATAGTCAGTTGCTTAGCCTTTTACATATATAGATTAGATTTGTACACAATTCATCTTAACAAGTCCAAAAAAAAAACAAATATTTTTCTGACACCACTTGCCAGTTTAGTGATTTGAAGGCTTCCATATTTTTGCTCTAGCATTACAAAACTATTTTTCAACCCATTTCTCTCTCTAGGAAAATACCTAGTTCCCTATCTGATTAAATGAGATTAGGCTTGGGAAAAGTTCCTAGCAAATTGTAAAATGTTGTGAAGAACTAGAGAGGAACTCCTCCATGTCATATGAGGTTCCAAGTCCAAAGTTCCAGATCCCTTTCTTTAGGAAGAGACCCCTGCATCACTGTCCACTCCATATAATCTTACTTTCCAATAAGCCCATGGCCTGTATGAGATCCAGCCTTAATTGGTCCCACATTGGAAACTATGGCTTTTTATTTTCACCAGAATTGTAAATAGATATAAGGTGAATAGGTACAGCTGGGTAAATTTTTGCTTGTTATTTTACTTTGTCAGCACTTCTAAATCATTTATCTTTTGGAGGTATCACAGGTTGTTTTTAAATGCAAAATGTCAAGGTCTGGCCAACATGTGAGGACTCTCCAGAATGTACCTCAGCTCCATGGTGTTTCTGTTGTGGGAATAAAGAAAAATGGTCTTTCCCAGAGAATAGGCTGCTGAGATCTGGAGGTGGCTGCAGCTAATGAAGGGCTAAACTCTAAAACCTGTTTCCATGTCATTTGTCCCGTAGAAAGGAGAATTAATAGGAAACAACTAATATGCTGCTGTTTTTAAGTACATGTCGGACCTGAGAGATGGTAGGACTCAATGGCATACTTGTTTTTAAATTAAATTGAGCATTGAGTTATTAAATAAATACCAGCTACAAATGAATTCATATGAACAATTGGAAATAGTTGTTGAATTCATACACACTCATAATTTCAGATTGTGCTAAGTACAGCAAGCCATACTAATGAAAATTTTTCTTCAACTATTCTGTTATTGAGTTATGTATAAACTACTTATGAATAATATTGTGCTTCTTTCTGACATGTTAATGCTTATTTTATTTCAATATGTGCACAGATGTTAACAGTTTAGAAACTTGAAGGA
This sequence comes from Myotis davidii, assembly GCF_000327345.1. NCBI lineage: Eukaryota > Metazoa > Chordata > Mammalia > Chiroptera > Vespertilionidae > Myotis > Myotis davidii. Next base: position 451,111 of record NW_006289390.1, read on the forward strand.
AGCAAGAGAGACTTCCTACACATATTAGAACAAGTAGTGAAGAGACCAGTGAGCTATTGCATACATTTTATTAGACACATGAGTCTTAGGAACTGCATCCAGAAAATAAAGAAAAAAAGTTTGGCAAGCATTAACTAAGCACCCATTTGGGGAGGTGCTGGAGCATAATAACAAAGCACATATGGATTTGGTGTCCTACAGACCTGAGTTTTGAATTCTGGCCCTACTGGAGTATAACCTTGGGAAATGTATTTAATATTCTAATATATGTTTTCAAATCTAAACCATAGATAATAACAGCATCTACTTCCGCATTTGCTTTGTTTATAAACTTTAAGATGCGTATTTACAAAAACACTGAGTACCGTGTCTGTTGCAAAGCAAGCAGTCAATAGCGGTAGCCATAATGTTCTGCATGATACAAAGGCCCCTGACCTTCCTTTGAGACCCTATGGTGGCACAGGCAGGTGACCTTCCTTTGAGACCCTATGGTGGCCCAAGCAGGTGTGGTTCAGTTGGTTGGAGCATCATCCCATATACAGAAAGGTCAAGGGTTCAATTCCCAGTCAGGGCACACACACAGGTTTTGGATTTGGTCCCATGTCGGGGTGCCTATAGGGGCAGCTAATCAATGTTCCTCTCTCACATTGATGTTCCTCACTCTTCTCTCTATCCTTTCTCTCCTTTCTCTCTCTCTCTTTCTCTCACTCTTTTCTCTCTCTCTCCCTCTTCCTCTCTCTAAAAGAAAAAAAAGGCCCATTATAGTTTACTACTTTATAAAACACTTAATTAATTTATCATATGAAAATAAGTTGGCATCAAATCTAAATGACAAATTAAGATAAAGATCTCATTTAAAAATGTAAAAGTGATTTTCAAAATAAGAATATTTTTTATTAATCTCTGATGTGTTTGGCATTTTAGAGGTGAAAAAACTGTTACCAAAGGACTAGGTTATGTCAAACCCAAAACTGTTTCTATGTTGCTTTAAAAAAAAAAAACAAAAAAAAAAACACCACAAATTGGTTTTGCTGGAAAATATCAAATTGTTTTTGCTGGAAACTAGCCATATTTACAAATGTCCCTTTGTAAATATAGCTATTCCCTTTACCGTGAGACCTGTACCATTGCTGACAAAATCCTGCAATGTGAGAGAGTGCCAGTGCACCTCACTAGAAGAGAAGCTCAACATAAAATGGTGTTTCACCTGCGTCCACGTTCCTTTTGAGCCACCCCTTCCCAATGCCTCGGCTGCTCCATAATGCTAAACTGTAAAGTGGCCCGATGCATAACCAGGCAGTATCTTTAACATCAGGAAAGCTGGCTCATCATCAAGTAACAATAACTCCCAAACTCTTTTATCTGTGTATTTCATTTGTTTTGTGTTCTTATGAATATCACTCATTGTTCCCATAAGAATATTCTAAAATGTGTTTTCAAGAATTTTCTCTATTTGGCAGGTTGGTTACTGGAATGACATGGATAAATTAGTCTTGATCCAAGATGTACCAACTCTTGGCAATGACACAGCAGCTATTGAGAACAGAACAGTGGTTGTAACCACTATTATGGTAAGTTTCGGTCTATGCTTTCTGCTCTTCCGTTTTGTCCACAGGCAACTTTAATTCCCAGCTGTGGTGAACAGGGAGGGTGGAAGCCGTGGTGACATGGGTGCTCCGATCCACAAAAGTCTGATGAGACTTTGAGTAGGTTTGTCCTGAGCTTTGAGTACATTCAGTACTTTTATTTGTATTACCTTCTGTGGCATTGTTGTTCTTAGAAAAATGCTCAAATGTCAAAAATTGAAACTGTCATGCCCTAGTTGGAAATGTGTGAAATGCTAACATTCCAAAAGACAAAAGAATGGACATGAAAAAGATCAGTTACCAATAACCTAAAATATCTGGTAGTAAACACCATATTATTATTGTTATTATATTTTTAAATATCAATGTGATCTTAGTTAATGGTGTTTAAAATTATTATTTCAAGGATTTTAATCATTGGGCAATGATTCACATTGTCTGTTTGTATGGTGTAGAAATGAATGTGAAGATTTTAATGAGCATGTTTACAATTGAATGCTTTAGAAATAAATTTTGTTTTATGTTTATTTTTAATGCAAACGAATTTTTGCACCGATTATTTTTCTCATTGACTAGTGACCAATAACAATATAATGTATAGGACTTCCAGGAATTAAGAAAAATATGACTGCTTCATTCATTCACCTTATAAAATACAAAAATACTCTGAATGTTAAGGCTACTTTTTCAAAGAGATTTTCATGCAGCTACCTTTTAAATAATAGAAATTCTTATATGTTTTTCTCTTCTAAAGTCAAACATGCCCTTTAGAGTCAATGCTAGTCAAAGGAGATCAACAATCGGTGACCTTTTCTATCTAATTTAAATTTACACATCCTCAGCTCACTGTCTTGTTAGGCAGAGCATATTTTTAATTATTTATGGAGCCCTTCCTCTAAATAAAGTGGAAGTATTTTATGTAATTTAGTTTTTAGCTCATGTAATTTTAATTTGAGGTTTCAGTAATGCTGAGTTATTTCCAAAATGTTGACACTGAGGTCAAAGCATAAAAATGCAGAGAGAAGCTTTCATATGTGCAATTAGCTTTATCTGTGTTGCATCACCAGACAGCAATTTAATGTTGATCTGCCAAGTCTTGATGAGAAGTTTATGATTTTAGAATGAAACCAATCAACCACAATCTTTGTGTAAGAGTGCAAAGTATATACCTTCTCACTTAATTGTGTAATATTTGCATGGGACTTGGAAAGCAATGCATATATATTTCTTTTCCTAAAAAAGACACAGTAATGGAAATTCATACTTCAGTACAGTCCTCCTCTTTTCAGCCTCTGATGAAGAATCCTATTTTAAGAAATTGATCGAGAAAGAATTGAGTTCCACGGTGTTCGACTATTCCTAACAAGGCTCAAGTCTTGTTCTCCTGTGTAGTAAATTTAATGTAAATTTTCATATGGGATTCTTCCTGGATGACCAACTCTGGACTACCAGAAAAAAAAATTTTAAGTTCTGTGACTTTTCTGGGAAACAAGAACAAAAGAAGATTTAATCCTCATCTTTCTCAAGAAAATAAATAGATGTTGAAAAAAGAATCACTTAGGATTCTGACATATCAGTTCCAATACCTTGAAATGAGGTCATTGTACGTAAATAATTGAATTATATCGCTCCTAATTCCAAGTAGATTTTCTAAAAGTAAATATCTATGAATTTGTTTGCTTATTTTCTGAATATGCAATGTTTTCTTTAAAGATTTTTTTGAAATTTTGCCTGTTCTGTGTAAAATAAAGTGTTTTAGTGTACATTATAGGTATAGTAATCTGGAGCATCTTCTTTCTATCCCTGTTAATAAAGGGACTGGAGATTTAATTCTTAAAACCAAAATATTGAACTGATTTTGCAAGCATGGCTAGTTTTTCTGGAAGCATGCTATAGAAAAAAGTAAGGAAAATTGATTGAAAAATCCAACTGTTTCCTATATACATAAAGAATACTCTGTAAAATTATCTGTTGTTTGACAGTGATATTATCAATATTTTGCTATCAAAATAGTGCAACACTAGTATCTGTCTTTTGTATAAAGATGTTATCTTCATATACATAACACCTCTGGTCTTTGCAACTACATAATTGTTCACTAATTTAAAAAAAAAAAAAAAAAGCTAATAGCAGAATCCTTTCCCTGAAAGTGTTCCTTGTATTTGCTTTTCTTAAAAATGGTAACCTGGGACCTGTGACATCTCTACCACCTCGTTCCTTTTGGAAAAAAAAAAAGTATGGTTCATTGTAGATGAACGAGATATTGGCATCTGCATGTAATAATCCCCCAAATTCAATTGAGAACTTCCAATATAGATGGAATTGGTTAGACATTGTAATGTATGCAAGACAGATATCTAGACGCAGAAGGCTGAGTGTATGGCACTGGAGATGATTCATTCTGATTGAATTGCTGTGGCATTGCTGTTCTCCCATTTGTCTTTCCTTTGTGTATGTTGTTATTTATTGGTTGCTACAATGTAATGATATATGCTATTGTTAAATAAAATTGATTGATAAATTCATTTATTCATTCCTTCATAAATATTTGTTAAGCGTCTACTCTGTATTAGGCACAGTTAGAAGTCTGGAAATCTGTAAGAGAACAAAATAGACCAAATCCTGGAAAATATATTCCAGTGAGAGAAATCAGACAAGAGACATATAAATGTTACACAGCATTCTTAAATAAAATGTAGCTTTAGTGAGTTGCACTGTTGAACTTTATTTTTTGTGTTGTAGATCTATAATGTGATGTTCATTTTAATGTCTAATTTATTCTACCTGAATAGAGTCTTACTGAATTTAACTTAGCTAAATTTGAACAAAAAAGTAAAACTGTCAATATCATCAAATGAAAATCATGACTACAAAGTTGAAAGGTCTAAGGTTTTGGATTCAGATGTTCATCATTTTTTATCTTCAGTCTTGGTAACTAAAAATGTTATAAAATCTGTAAAACTTATCAGCATCTCACCATACAGAATTAACTTTTTACATTTAAAATAATAATTTCTGCAAACCACCTAAGGCAGCAGTATGTGCCATGTGGCTTGGACGAGTGCAGGACCGAGGGAAGGGCAGCTTGCAGTGGACTCTGGGAAGGAGAGGCTGTTTCCCTGCAGCCTCTCTTCTTTCCCTGGATGCTGAACTCTCTGGAAAAGGGGAAATGACTCAGGGATATTTCAGCCAAACCCAATTTTCCCACAGTCTTTACTAGTGAAGTTAAATGATGCTTATGCTGCATTATTCAACTAAGAAAGTATTTCTTATCATCTTATAAACATGCCAACCCTGTAGGAAATATTCCCATGAATCCAAATGCATTTCCCACAGTGTCAGAATTATGTTACAAACCTAAAAGCTATTTTACTTATCACACTTGATCTTGCTCGAGGTTAAATTTTATATTTCTTAGATGTTTTAGACTCTATCTTGTCTGTGTGCAATTTTGTGGATGCACTCTAAATAGACACATGTGGACATAGTACAACAATCTACAATATGCAGGTGGTGGCAAAAGTAGGTTTACAGTGATGAGTATGCAAAAGTTTATTCTTGTACTATTATTTATTAATTATTGTATAATTTTCCACATGAACAACTGTAAACCTACTTTTTTCCACCCCACATGTAAAGGAAATACAGATATATTTATTTTCTTCCCTGTACCAAATATTAATATCCCCTATACACACACCTACCTCCAAAAGGATTATGTCAATTCATTTTTTAAAGTATTTTAAATAAACTTCAAATTGTGCAGCCATTAAACGTGTTTATTTTTTCTGAATTGAATAACATTTTAATTTCCACTTTTAAAATGTTACCCATGGAGGAAATTATCTACATCTATTAAAATTCTTTGGAGAAAAGCAAATATCCACAAAGCAAATACTGGTAGCATTGGTTGACACTCCTGGTTTTATTAACTGTTACCCATTGTAATTCTAATGATTATATTTGTGATGTTTAGAAAATGTAAAGCTTTTCTAATAGGCATCTATTTCAATAGTTTCACTTTTGCTAAAGACAAATAATCCAAAAAAATTTTCTCCGTAGGAAAATGATACTTCATTGATTGAAAATCATCTCAATTCATTTACACCAACATTTTCTTAACCAAGCCCTAAGGTAACACCTTTAGACAGAGATTGGTCTCTTTCCTGAAATGGCAGAGCAGGTGTAAAATGGAAATTTTAGTATCCGTTATGGAAATTGTAGTAATAAACTCATAATTACTAAGAAGTAATGCTTTTAAAATAACTTCTACGGCACTATTGTCCCACAGGGCACAGTAGTCGATAATAAAGATGGAAGGCTATACTCCTAAAAGGAAGAGGTTATATTCCACTTCTCTGATCATTCCATTTTTATTCACAATTGAACACCTGAAACTCCATGAGGCTGCTTATCAAAGATTCCCCACAAATACCCTTAATGATTCGGTTGTACTCATTTTCTCATTATATTGAAAAGATTTGGTATTAGCAGCCCCAAAACTTTGTATTAAATCCCCCCAAGCATGCAGTGTGTGAAGGCCGTACCTGTGGACAAATTTTCAGATTGAGGCTGGGGCAAGAGCACGTTGAGAGAGTGTTGAGAATCCCTAATCATTTTTAAAAGGAAAAATGAGAACCACTCAAAGCAATTGGGTAGAGCTGAGCGCTTTTGTTTAAGGAAAGCCTAGCCTTTCCCTCCTTTGTTCTCCCACCTCTCTGAGTAAGTTCCTTTTATCTGTCTGGTGCTGCATGTGTCCCTCCCCTGAATCTCAACAACTGTGCGTGCCCTGGATGTGCAAAAGCCTAGCGAAATTCCTAATCAGCATCTTCAGCAAACTGAACGCTTTTTTAGCCTTTATTGGTTTGGTGGACAAGAAACAAAGACATGATGGACCCCTATTGTCTAAAGAAAATGGAGGGAGGGGATTGAAAGAAGACACTAATTAATTTTTAAAGTTATATGTACATACACCTGTTTCAGGAGAGATGCCCTAGCACTTGTTAGCACTGCTTTCCTTTTTAAGGCACCTGAATCAAAGTTCCTGTTACTTTGCGATGATATTCCTATTTAAGAAGCCCAGGTAGACCAGAAAATCTTTATATTTATTGAGTGCCTTATATACACCATACACTATGAGGCAATATGGAGAGCATTGTTTACTCAAGTTTCATATAAAGAATTTCATTCTCTAAAAATACAGAAATTCACTTCTTTAATCTTATCCTTTTTTTTTCTTGTTAAAGCATATGGAATCTCAAAGAGTTGAATATATTGTGACAGATGCAATAATACCTTCAAATATTTTCAGGTATTTCAAATTATAGGTTCAACTCCCACTTCTGCTAGTTCTGTGAAATTGAACAATTTGCTTAACCTCCTTGAGCCTTAATTGTTCCATCTGCAAAATGGAAAATGCCTGCCTCAAAATGTCAGTGTGAAAAGTAAATGAAAGGGCACAATTAAAGAAGTTAGCATTGTACCTAACACAAAGTAAGCACTAAATAATAAGAGCTATTATTTTTTCCAGTACTCTTATTATTGTCCCTCACCACTCTCCTTTACCCTTATTTTAAAGAACTTAACATCAATTAATCATAAGAGGACAAGGGGCATGTTTTATTTATTTTTGTACCCTTAGTTCCCAGCAAACTGCCTGGCATACAGTGGGTGCTTAATAAATGTTTGAGTAAATCAAAGTACAGCTTTTAAGGAAGCAACACTTCACAAAATAATGTAGCAGGAATTTAGCAAATTAGATGGTAATACTAGCTAGAGAAACTTCTGTTAAAATTATATATATATATATAAGATTCCAGACACTTTAGATTTTCAACCTTAGTACCAAAGGTGAGCATTAGCTACACCTTATTTGAAAAGCTATTAGGTTTGTTGTACTAATAGCTCTAGGTGATAGCTGTATACCCATTTCCATTAGAATGTTAAGCATTTTACAATGTGTGCTTCTTGCTTTTTTCTACACATTCTTCCATATTTTAATTAGCTATCATAATAAAAAAGGAGAAAAATGAAAAGATTAGCTCATTTTAACTACTATTTTATAGCATATCTTAGAAATTAATAGTGCTTTGCAACAAATCCCGTTTTCACAACCACATTTATAACTTGTAAAACTTTATATTTAGAGAATGTTTTCTATAAACTAATAATTTCCAGCTACCTAAAGAACAGACAATTAGTTGCCTTAATTTTATAGACCGATAAACTTTCTTTAAAACATTATATTTAGAGATGTTTTCCATAAACTAATAATGTTTATCTATAGAAAGGAAAGGCAATTAGTTGCCTTAATTTTATAAAGCAACTAGAGATGGATAAACTTGTCCTGGCCAGCTTTGCTCAGTGGATAGAGCATCAGCCTGCAGACTTAACGGTCCCAGGTTCAATTTTGGTCCAGGGCACATGCCCGGGTTACTGGCTCAATCCCCAGTGAAGGCGATGGTTCTCTCTCATCATTGATGTTTCTCTCTCTCTCCCTCTCCCTTCCCCTCTGAACTCAGTAAAAATATATTTAAAAAAATAAAGATGGATAAACTTTCAAGTGTTAAAACATTTATCAAATCAAAGGAAACGTAAGAGACTTCCGGGTCACTTAGTCATGTCAACCTAAGGCAGAATTTAAGAAAGTAATACAAGCACCAATCCTGGACAGTGGCCCACAGTAGTGTTCTTCAGGGCATCCCTGTGAGAAACTCAAAGAGCATCTCATTTACATTCTTAATCAAGTTTTTAAAAGTAGCTTCTACACTTACAAAGTACTTAGGAAAGCAATTAGTGTAGAACTGCCATGTTGTGCAAAGTAAATTACACTCTAAGTCACAGTTCCAAGAGCAAGTTAAACTTTCACATTTACAAATTTGCTGAGACAAAAGATTTGTATCAGAATTACTAAATGGATGATACAATGCGATTTTATAAAATTTAAATACATGATCTCAATGATGTGGCCAAGAGTGGTCATTGCTTGTCTGCAAATCACTAAAATTTCTGAGATGTGGCCAGGAGTTCTCTGTGGATTGCACGTTTGCCAGGGCTATCTTTTATTTGGTGGCTTTAGTTTCCATTTATAAAATCAATGCATTTTTGCTAACATGTCTTTTACTTCACGGCCTTTAACGAGTTTGAATTTGGGGTGTGTGTGTGCGCGCGCGCATGCACACATGTGCTTTAACTGAAAACTGTGCAGTTAATATTAGCCACCAGTAAACTTTTTCATTTTATATGTATTTTTAAATAATTCTTCATCGTATTTTCTGTCTTATTTGCTTCAAATTGATAGTCACAACTGGAGAAAAATTGTTGGCTCCCATTGAAGACATGTAATAGAATAGAATAAAAATTCATGGAACAAAATTCTAATTGAATCCAAAATATTGGACAATTTTAAGGAAGCTAATTTGATGCAAATAAGTATATACAGTTTTTTAAACTATTAATTCTTCATTTTTATTTTAACTTGCAAGTGCCTGCTCTGAGAAAGGCATATTGCTACATGCTAGAGAGCAATGGAAAACGATCTAGCTCTTTTCTTAAAGGAGGTCACAGTTGACTGTGTCTAAACAAGATGCGGAATATGGAGACAGGTGACTTTAAATTAGTCTTTTACTACATGAGGCGGACTACTAAATAGTCTTTAACTTCATATAATAATTTGAAACTAATAATTTCATTGCCAAAGGTGATAACTTTGCTTTTCTAGATGATTATTAATGGACATTTTTCCCATCAGAGTTACAGTGCTAGGTATGTAATGATTACTCAATCGAAAATTATTTTAAAGACTTCACATTCAGTATCTAGTGTAAAGAAAGCTATTTAATGTACTTCTAAGCATATTTATTTTTGTATACTTATTTTACTACTGATATCTAGCCACACAAAACCAGTGCGTTTACAATACTAAATATAATACTTTTGTCAAATTCTGAAACTGGAGAGTTACATAGAGATTTTTGAATGTTTATAATTTCTCCTTTACAGTTCTACTTCTCTCATTATAGGAATCCCCATATGTTATGTTCAAGAAAAATCATGAAATGTTTGAAGGAAATGACAAGTATGAAGGATACTGTGTAGACTTGGCATCTGAAATTGCAAAACATATTGGTATCAAGTATAAAATTGCCATTGTCCCTGATGGAAAATATGGAGCAAGGGATGCAGACACAAAAATCTGGAATGGGATGGTAGGAGAACTTGTTTATGGGGTAAGCAAATCAATTGTTTACATAAACCTGAAACTTATTTTTAAATGAGCACATATCAATTTTTAAATGTCTATTACTGTTTTTTATTTTGCAGTTACATTCAAAGAGACATATATGGTGTTCAACTATTTCTCTATTTCATTAATAATGCAATTCCCAAGCAATGAGAGAAACTAATGTTTGATAACTTCAAAATAAGGAAAAAGATAAAAACTCAGAATATGATGTCCTATTTTTATTTTTATTTTATTTTTTTAAATATATTTTATTGAACTTTTACAGAGAGGAAGGGAGAGAGATAGAGAGCCAGAAACATCGATGAGAGAGAAATATCGATCAGCTGCCTCCTGCACATCCCTTACTGGGGACGTGCCCGCAACCCAGGTACATGCCTTTGACCGGAATCAAACCTGGGACCTTTCAGTCCGCAGGCCGATGCTCTATCCACTGAGCCAAACCGATTTCGGCTGATGTCCTATTTTTAAAAAAACAACACTAACCTCAGTATCTGTGATGATTATTCTTTCATGTTTGATTCTTCTATCCCACAGACATGTTATTTTGAGAACTACGAAACAAATCCATTAGTAATTGTAGCAACAGATTTCCTTCAATAGCATAAAGTTGAACCTCATTTTAACTAGTTTATTTATATCCCTATTGGTTGTAATTCTGGTAAATGTTTTTTAAGTAATTGGTGAAGTGATCACTACACTATTTTAACATCTATAAAATATTCACCAATAATGTGAGATTCTTACAATTCTGCTGAACACAGTAAATTTAGCTTTATGCAATGCCACAATTTTTTCACACCTAGCAAAGCACAAAAGCTAGAATTTCTTCCACAGCAGGCCTCACATGAAAGCATGTCATGCCCTTTCTTTTGCGTTCCCCAGGTATTGCGCGTACACATTTATAGCCAAGGGCTAATTCAGTGTACACATTCCTGCCTGAATCAAAACAAGATCGCTCTCTTCAGCTACCACTACAAAAGATTCTAAATTAAACAAGCAGTTATTAAATGCTAGTGATGGTATATTTCCAAAGTCCAGAAACCCAGCCTTGAATAGTACATTTTATTCACCTAATAGTGAATAAAAGTCACATGCACTTGCAATTTCTTCTGAAATTTCCTATAAGCCAATTCACAGATCACAAATGTCACCTTCACGTCACAGTCTGTCTGATTAATCCTCTCAAGGCCCCTTTGAAATGAAGGATTTTATGAAAGTCTTCCTTCCCCGGAAAAGAATAAAGGTAGAATGATTCAGAACATAAATGACGTCGTACACCAGGGCTTGCTTTCCAAGCCAGAACTGCCACCCAAGTTTCATGATTCTGTGTCTTGTTTTTCAAACCATGACGCGATGAACATTCTCCATACAGTCCAGTCCGGTAGCTATCATCTCAGCAGCAAGAGGAAACTGTTTGGCATTAAAAAATAATCAGTTATTTTATATTTATTTGCAAGAACTGCTGACTAGTTAGGTGACCTAAAAGGGGGTGGGGCAGGGAATGAAGTTGTAAAAAATCAAAAAGTATTTTATCCCAAGGCTCATGATCAATTTGATATTGAGCTTTAAATTCCAAAGGAAAAGGGTTCCTAACACTTGTGCTTCTTGGTAATATTTTAGGCTTTAGACAAAATAAGCCAATTTTAAATGTGAACATTATCCAGGTTATTATAATTCTCTACTGTACTTTATTTCCTTCAGAAAACAGTATTGAGTATTTCTCCTCAAAAAAATTAGATTACTGTGCTCACTTCGGCAGCACATACACTAAAATTGGAACGATACAGAGATTAGCATGGCCCCTGTGCAAGGATGACACACAAATTCGTGAAGCGTTCCATATTTTTTTAAAAAAAATTAGATTACCAATTAGTTATGCATGAGTTACTCTCTAAGTCATTTTATATATATCCTCCAGAGTCCCTACCAATTGGGCAGTCCAAGCTCACCTCTTGCAAGGGTTCTGACCACATTTTATTAGGGGGATATTGTTTAAATAATGAAAATAAATTATATGAAGAGAGTAGCACAATTAAAAACAAAATCAGTAGTACACATGTCACAATAATCAAAAGTCTGAAGTCAGGCCATTCTCAGAGAGAAAGATTATAACAGTGATTAATACTCATTATAGTCATTCATTCATCAGCCAATCTGAGAGGATTTAAACATCCCCATCTCTGCCACTTCAGTTATCCACTTTTTCTCAAAAGAAATCTTCTTCCATGCCTCTTACACTTTCTACAGATTTGGTATTTTCCATTCTGGTGTCTGCTAAGTCTGTACTTCTCTCTCTCTCTCTCTCTCTCTCTCTCAACACTTACTAGTACATGAATGCCCAGTTCCCAGGGTTTTAGGTAAAACTCCATCCATTCTCTTCTACCTAACACTATTATTATTATTTCTTTATTCTTTGCTAACTTCGTTACTGTAATTGTTAGAATAGATTACGTGTGAAACACCTGTGATCTCCGCACACCACAGGGCAGTGACTCAAAGGCTCAGAACCTCCCCTACACTGTAAGGTCCTTCCTGCCCATCACACCTGCTCACGTCCATCCTGTGACCTGCGGTGCGCTGCTTCAGGACCTTCTGGTCCCTGCCATACTTGTGTGTATTTTCATCCAAGGGGATATTTCTCAAAGTATGTTCTATAACCTACCATGTGTTAAAATGCTGGTTCATGACTCTCACTCCAGAGGTCCTACTGAATTAAAGTATTACCGAGCTCTTGCAGGAGATAGTTTACACTTAATTTTCGGAATTGCTGAGAGGTAATGGAGCCAGGCACACACAGCACATCCAATGATAGTAGAGGAAAGCCCCAGTGTATCTTCTCTGTTCACTGACCTCTTTCCAAACACCAATTTCAGAATTTGAACGTATCCTCATTGAACATCACTGTCACCACCTTAATCCAATGTTGGTCTTCTTTTGTATCTACTTTTTTAAGCTGGAGACTCTTTTATTTCTCTCCATATTTCTTCCCTTTTAAGGTTTTTCACTCATTAGTGGTAACATATAAATAAAAATTTTCCAAAAGATACTACACAGAACAATGTAGTACGTGAAAGGTGGTGTTTCCAATCAATGAGAGGGTGCATTATTCATTTATTCTTGATAGCTGAACAATTACTAGGAAAATTAACAATTTTGTAACACATCATCACGTAGTATACCAAATAAGTTTTAGAGAGATTATCCTTATAGGTGCTAGATTAAAATATGTATGGTTAAAAAATTAAAAATAGGGCAAGGAGAGGTCAATGGAGGGAAAAGGAGACATATGTAAAACTTTTTAACAATAAAGAATTAAAATAAATAAATAATATGTAATTGAGATTGATCATATGATGTGAGGTTTATTCCAAGTATGAAATCAAAGGCTGAAAACACAAAAAAGGTAATTTTATATGACTTCAACAAAATTTAAAATGTGTGTATTGCAACAAAATACCATGAACTAAGTCAGCAATTTTCAACCAGTGTGCTACAAGAATTTGTAAAGCGTATAATACTGTACCTGACTATTTAGTCAGGGGCACTGACCTCTTTTCCCTTAGATTGTCAAATAAAAAAAAAATGACAACAGCCAACACAATAGCTATCCAGTGTAAATCAATTAAGATTATATCTATTTTTGTTTGTCAGATCAGCAAAAATATAATATATTTTTGGTGTGACACAGAATTTTAGTAATTAGTTTATGTGTGCCATGAGATAAAAAAAAATGGTTGAAAATCATTTATGGAAATGAAACAATTCATGAATACGGAAAATATTTGCAACACAGAGAAAATAAAAGAATATTTTGAATAGATTTAAAAGCACTTAAAATTAGTAAGTAAAAAAAAATGAATACCCCATATGGAAAATATGGACAGATTAAGAAGTACAAGTGACTATTTATTTAATAAAAGCAAATTCAAATTAACACAATGTGATGTAATTTGCCAGCTAGCAAACTAGTGAAGATAAATAGAATAAAGATAGACAATGGTTGTCCACGATTTAAAGCTGCAGGTGCATTCGCACAGTGCTGGGGAAAGTAGAAATTTTGCATAACCTTTTGTGAGAAAAGTTGGGCAAGCATATTATGAGTATTAAAAGATTGTACCCATTTAGACTAGCAATCACATTTTTAGAAGTTTATCTTAAATAATTAAGATATGTGCAAGGACTTGTCTTCAAGGATGTTCACATCATTTGTGTTATAAATTGTATAAAACTGAAAACAATGCAAATATCCCCCAAAATAATAAATTGAGCAAATTGTGATATTTTCACATAATGAAATATTTGCAATCATTAAAACTTATTTTAATGTATATTTTGAAATGACAATGAGTTCATATTCTTTTGAGAAGAGAAAATTAATTATACAATATGATTTTCTGCATTATCCCATTTTAATATAAGAAAGATATTATTTCTAAAACAATGCCTACCCCTAACCGGTTTGGCTCAGTGAATAGAGCATCAGCCTGTGGACTGAAGGGTCCCAGGGTCTATTCCAGTCAAGGGCATGTACCTTGGTTGCAGACACATCCCCAGTGGGGGATGTGCAGGAGGCAGCTGATCGATGTTTCTCTCTCATCGATGTTTCTAACTCTCTATCCCTCTACCTTCCTTTCTGTAAAAAATCAATAAAATATATTAAAATAAAACAATGTCTAACAAGGCATATATAAAGAAAAAATAAAAGTAGGTGAAGGGAATGGAGATATCTTCTCTTCCTTTTCTGGTTTTGTTTTATATACTGTTTCTATAGCTAGTTCCTCTATCACTTGTGTAAAATAACTTGATAAAACAATAACCTCCCAGCAATGACTCTGGCTCTTACATATCCGGGTGTGTATGGTGTGAACTAGGTTCATTCCTACTTGAAGGCATGTGCAGTGAATCCTCAGCCACCCGGGGGTAGCAGGATGGCCAGAGTACACTCCCAGACCAGCCCTCCAGGAGCCCTCTGTCCAGCTGCTGGCCATTGCAGGGGTGAATGTCAGAGTGGCCGCCTCTATGAATAACATGTATGTCCTGGTATGTCTCAGATTCCATTTCAATGCCAAATACTTTCCTTTTAAAATAATAATAATTTTTTTCATTTGTAGATCATGTAACAATTTACAGTATTTTCTTCACACTCTATTTCATGTGATGTTAGAGATGACATGATTTAATGGAAGAAGCACAGGTCAAATCGCAGAGCGGCTGTGATGTGTAAAGCTCACCTGAGTCTCAGTTTCAGCATCTATAAAACAGTGACAAACATAAGCTTGATATGAGGGTGAAATGGGCGGCCATTTAAAATATTTAGTTTCACATCAGACACATGCTCCCTCAATAAACACTCACTGTTATTTTATTAAGGTTTTTTAAATAAACAATCACAGTAATACAATGAGATAAAAGGAGAAAATGGGGGCACTGTTTCCAATTTTTAGAGATATTGGAAAAAGACCCCCATAATAGCTAAAATCAATGAATTAAAATGTAAGCTGGTGTCTTATGATCATAATATCTGAGAATTGAATCCACTGTTTTCCAGTATCTTTTTTTAGAACCCGAAGGTGAAAAATCAAAGTATGTAAATATGAAGAAACAAATGCCAATTTCCAGATTTTTGTGTGTGTGTTTAATTGGAAAATACAGTCAAGCAATGGGTTTCTTCTGTCTTAAAAACACAGATTTTATAGGTTTTTCTCATAATTGGAAGGAATAAAAAAGAAAGGACTATTTAAAAGCTGCATTGCATAATATTAAGGGGTGGCCAAGTAATGAATCCGTGGCAACATTTCAAATGAAACAGAAAAGATTGCAAGATAGCATGCCTGGCCAAGAAATTCAGAAATTCAGCCACATGGAAAGGCTGTCTCCTCCTCTTGCTGTCCTAGATCCTTAAAGACTAATACAATTATCTGAGTAGAAGTTATTTTTGCTTATGTCTACTATTTCTACATTTCTTTCTCTTATCTAATTACTAGCACCAATAAAAATAGTAGTTTGTGCAATTTAAGTGACACATCTATATATATAAAAGCCTAAGCGACCGTTATAACCGAACAACCGGACTACTGGATGACCGGCCGGTAGCTATGGCATGCACTGACCATCAGGGAGCAGACACTCAATGCAGGAGCTGCCCTCTGGTGGTCAGTGTGCTCCCACAGCCAACCTCCCATGGCCAGCCAACTTCCCGCAGTCCCTCCCCCTGCCCGGGCCCTCTTGGCCCCAATCACCAGCCAGGCCGAGGGTCCCCACCTGTGCACAAATTCATGTACCGGGCCTCTAGTTATCTTATGAAAGAAAACAAGTCAACTGTTCACCTTTGCATTTGTCATTGTTGGCATTGGGAAAAGAAATTGTATAGCTAATGTGTAACTGGTTAGCTGTGAGTGGATCAATCCAGTGCTAATTGCTTCACAAAGAGCATTAACCTATGTGTTTCCATGTGTCTTTTCTCTTATAGAAAGCAGAGATTGCTATTGCCCCTCTGACAATCACTTTGGTCCGAGAGGAGGTCATTGACTTCTCTAAGCCCTTCATGAGTCTGGGCATATCTATCATGATCAAAAAGCCTCAGAAATCTAAACCAGGAGTGTTCTCCTTCTTGGATCCTCTGGCCTATGAGATCTGGATGTGCATAGTCTTTGCCTACATTGGTGTCAGCGTGGTCTTGTTCCTAGTTAGTAGGTTTAGTCCATATGAATGGCACACAGAAGAGCCAGAGGATGGAAAGGAAGGACCCAGCGACCAACCTCCCAATGAGTTTGGCATCTTTAACAGCCTCTGGTTCTCCCTGGGTGCTTTTATGCAGCAAGGATGTGACATTTCACCCAGGTTAGTCTCAACAGTTTCTCACCAATTCCCCAGTATTGCTAAGTGTTGTACAAATCATCTCTTTACATGTTTTCCCCCTGAAGGCAGAGCATTACTTGAAACAGAGAAAAAAATGTTGCAATTTCCAAATTAATTTGAACATAGTCATAGCCAAATTTTCCAAGATAGCATAATATATAAATACATCACAATGGAAATTTTACATATGCAACTCACCAGAATTCTCAAAAAATAACTTAGTATTAATATTTCCTTCAATGGTTTGACAGACAGAAACTAAAATCTAAATTGTAAAAATGGGATTCGTGTTCTTTTTGTCTCCTTTTCAAAATAAAATATTTTTGTTACTGTTGCTGGTCTTAATTTTTAAAAATTAATTTTGAATTTTATTTACATCCCATGTATCTGAAGGGAGATTTCTGTCATGGCATTTTCTAAATCCTGAGATAATATAATAGGTACTAGATATGCATTGTTCTGTATGACAACATATGACAAGCTAAGCAGTAGGCAGAGTCAGCAATGCAAATACTATGGTAGCTTTATAGAGGTGTTTTTCACTATCTGTGGAGTCATAGCTCACTTTTTTTGGATGCCACTGAGATGTTTTTCATTTCTGTTTGCCAAAGATGCAGCCAATCTCCTGTGCATAAACAAGTACCAATTTTGCCCTTAGAAAAAGTAGCTGAAGGCAGGAAAAAACTGAAAATTAAATTTAAATAGTGACTTATATCAGTGTTACAAGTACATGGATTTTTTTTTTAAAGAAATGTATGCATTCTCAAAAAGAGACAATTTAGCCACAGAACAGTTTGTGTTCCTGAAGACCCAAGGAAATGGACCTGGAGAGCATTCTGCTAAGTGAAATAAGCCAGTCAGAGAAAGATAAATATCACATGATCTCACTCATTTGTGGAATATAATGACCAACATAAACTGATGAACAAAAATAGATCCAGAGACATAGAAGCATAGAACAGACTGTCACACCTCAGAGGGAAGGCAGGGGAAGGGAAGAGAGAGGTAAGAGATGAACCAAAGGACTTGTATACACACATATAAGCATAACCAATGGACACAGACAGTAGGGGGGCGAGAGCATGTGGGGGAGGGAGGGAGCTGCCAGGGAGAGGTCAATAGCAAAAAAAGGAGACATATATAATACTTTCAATAATAAAGAATTGTTTTTGAAAAGGCCCAGGGAAGCTGTAAATGTACTTAAATTCTAACATGGAAATATAAATCCTTAACTCTCAATCGATGAAATGAAGAAATCAAAGTAAATGGAGTAATGGTTTCAAAACTAGTCTTAAGCAAATACTAAGTTAAAATCAACAAGTGCCATTTATCTGATAGGTTAAGAAGAGAGCATTTTAAAGCTAGAAATACCATGGAAAACATGAAATGTGTCCTCACATTTTAAAAAAAATGTTTACAATTTTTTACAGGAATTTAAAATAGTTTGATGGTCCCAATGAGTGAGATCAATTATAAATATGCCCTTTATTTTTTATTGATTCTATTCTCACTTTTCCTCTGCACTCACACTCACCCACATATCCCCGATAGCCAGAGAAAGGGTGAGGAGGAAACTTTTTTTTAGATTTAGCATCAGTTTTTAATGTTGTTGCTACACACTAACAAAGCACCCACTTTGGTCTCATGTTGGCAGGGACAAAGAGAACATTTTTATGCCAGTATGTAAAGACGCTTCAGGACATAACACTCATTCACTCTGATAAGAACTGAGCTAGCAACAAATCCTGAAATGTAATCAGTTTGAGACCAATCCTAGATCTTCATCTGGTCCACCCCACCTTGGCATATGTCTCATCCTTCCTGCCAGAGCTCTGACTTAAGGTGAAAACCAGTTCTCTCAGAATGTCTTCTACCAACTTAAATCTAAGACCTCACCCACTTTTAATAGGTATTGCTACTTTATGTGCCACCAAGAGAAAAACAATGCTGCCAATTAAGCCATGATTCTGTGTTTTATCTCAGTATAATGTAGGTTGCATCTAATATCAAATATGCTAAATATTAAGGGGGTAATCAATGAATTAGTAAGTATTTCTCTTTTGTACTTAAAGGAAAGGTATTAAGTTCCATAGTTCTGTCTAATAACAATAAAAAGAAAAAAGTTCCCATATTCTCAGGGGCATTTATACATTTCATATAGCATAGGCAACATCAAAGCATACAGAAATACTAGAATCATTCTTGAGTAGATTATCAGAAAATAAAATGATATTGCAGTTGTTATTTTTAAACCACATGGAAAATTGATGGTATTTCTTTTCTTTCTCTCTGTTGGTTGGAGAAAGGAAAATGCGCATTATCTTATCCATGTTTAGATCCCTCTCAGGTCGAATTGTTGGAGGTGTTTGGTGGTTCTTTACACTCATCATTATATCGTCTTACACTGCTAACCTCGCTGCTTTCCTGACGGTGGAGCGCATGGTCTCCCCCATAGAAAGTGCGGAAGATCTGGCCAAACAAACAGAAATTGCCTACGGAACACTGGATTCAGGGTCAACAAAAGAATTCTTCCGAGTAAGTTCAAGGAACAACTAATGATGAAATGTTCATAATTTTTAAATTCAGGCAATTTTGCCAACAAGGATATTGTGGGCTCTAGCCACTGTAGGTTTTGCAAACGCAGTGATAACAGCCATGTTTAATGCTAATACTTCCATGTGGATTCTATAACCATTTTAACTTTCAAATACTAATTGATTTATTTGCATTGCAAGAGGGACCCTCTCTAAGCAAGAGTAACATCAAAAAGGTAATTACAACTTTATAACATAATCTATCTCAAAGATTCCAGGGCTGATCATGCCATGATACTGCATCTGGCAAGCTTGTATTTATGTGTGCGTGCTTGGGGGATAAGAGCATAAAAATGAAAACAAGAGTGTTGGTTTTTTTGTGTGTTTTGTTTATGTTTTTGTTTTTTAAGTAATACATTTAACTTTCTGCATTTGAAACCCAAAACCTTGATTGCAGGTAATCTTCCTACATGAGGCACATTATTCTACAATCTCTTTTGTAGTGACAATTTCAGATAATGGTAGCAAAAACTATTAAGTTTTGGACATCTCTGTGAGACGTTGTATGGAATTTTGTTTGTACTAATTCCTCTGCTTTTGCAGATAAAGTTGTTCAAAGTGAAATAATTGCATTTACATATGAATATGACCCCTTTGGCTTGTCATTAGGATGGTAGGTACATTTGTTGTTTTTGTTTTTATAGTTGCTTGCTTCATGAGGATGAATTTTTTTTTCTTTTTTTATCAGTGAACCTTTTTTACTCTGATTCTACTTAAATCCAGAGATACAGGATTGGTAATGTCTGATCAGAGTTCAGGGTTCATTCTGTGACTTCAGAACTAAAGTATATAACTACATAATAATGAAGGCATGTTGTTTTACTTTCAATTGCTTAAAGAAGACAAGATATATTTGACTTATTTCTTAAGCTTTTGTGGAAAAATGAAAGCCCTTTAAAGAAAGTGTCATGCTTATATACAGTTGTTGAGAGATTACTCTTTTATTTTTAATGCATATATTTTTGTTTTCTCATTCAACTTGGGAATTAAATACAACCAAATGTTCTACTCCTTAAGAAAGGCTTAACTTTCATGTACCTGAATTTCAGTAAGCTATTTCTCTTTTTATTTATTTATTTTATTTCATTTTTTTAATCCTCACCGGAGGATATTTTTTTCCATTGATTTTTACAGAGTGGGAGGGAGAGGGAGAGACAGAGAGAAACACCAATGTGAGAGAGACACATTGATTGATTGCCTCCTGAATGGGCTGGGAGCCTGCAATGGAGGTATGTGTCCTAGACAGGAAATGAACCTGGGACCCTTCAGTCTTCAGGCTGGTGCTCTATCCACTGAGCCAAACTGGCTAGGGCTATTTTTCTTTTTAAAAATGATTTGATTATGTCCAGCCAATGTGCCCCAATGGTTGAGCATTGACCTATGACCCAGGAGGTCATGGTTTGATTCCAAGTCAGGGCACATGCCTGAGTTGTGGGCTGGGTTCCCAGTAGGGGTGTGCAGGAGGCAGCCAATCGATGATTCTCTCTCATTATTAATGTTTCTATCTCTCCCTCTTCCTTCCTCTCTAAAATCAATAAAAAAATATTTTAAAAATAAAATAAAATAAATAAAAATTATTTGATTATAGTATCCTGATATATTACAGATATTTACATTAATACTAAATCAAAATAAATCACTCAAAAACTCAGTCAAACCCATCTCTGGGCATTGTTTAATAAAGACACCACACACAGAGTAACATCCTTGTCATCAATGTGGAATGTTGCTAGTAGAGATAATATAAAATTTATAAGTTAATTAAAAAGTAGTACTGGATTTTTCTAAAATTATAAATAATATTCATGACAATAAATATTATTAACAATTGTTTAATTACTGAGTATATTCCAGTCTATAAAGTTTAATAATGGGAACATATTTTAGCACAATCTCTGTAAGTTTATAACTGCTTCCACCCAAAGTAGGTAGGTAAAATTTAGTAACTTTGCCTAGAAACCATTATCTATATTTATCAAAACAGAATACAAGTTTGTGCTATAACTTGCATTTTACTGGGAAAATTATGGCTGATATTTATGTAAATAAAGCAAATATTTGCAAATTCGTCATTCTGTTTAGAGTGATAAGGGAGAAAGAAACATCACGTTGATTCCTTGAAAACATTTCAAAAATAACTCACTGTAAAGATCTGAACGTGTTTATTTCTGATTTTTATAGAGCTTTAAAAAGCTGCTCAAGTTCTACAACCTGGTGAGGTAGATAACAGAGTATATTGATAAGAAATAAAGGACTAAGACTCGTTGGTCCCCAGGCTGCACTGCCTTTCATACAAGCTGTGCACGCACCAAACCCCATGACCTTCCTCTCCCACCCAACTTCAGTTTTTAAATTGAAAGAGTTTTATAAGTGAAGGTATTTATTGTTGCAGAACTGTCTAAAGCTAATGGGACAAGGATATAATTTTCCTTCGCGACACACTTTCAGGAATGCATAAATTTGGGCTCTGATAAAAATCTCATTCGTTTCCTTCCCTGTGTTCTCCCTCCTTTCCCGTGGAGGATGACCTGTGTTTTAAAGGCCATTTGTCTAACAGGTGGAGGAAACAGGATGTGAAGGGTATTTTTGTGCTTGTCAAAATGTTTTCTCATAGGAACACAGAAATGGTACATCTATCAGCTCCACTCCACTGCCTCAGGCGCTGACCTGTACTCTGCGCTTCAAAAATGTCACAGTTATAACCAACTGCGAAAAGAATAAGCCCACGGGGGGAAATTACATTGGAATTCAACTTTTGCCTTGTTTTGTCCCATTATGAAACTTACATGATCATGTTCAGGGCACCCTTGTTAAGCATAAGCATGGAGGTATTTAAAGAAAGTCTGTTACTTGACAATGACAGCCTTGCTGTTTAGGTATTTTTACATCATTATAAGCCTTATTTGAACACACTTTCATTTCCATGAAAATTTTACCCTGTGCCTATTTCAGTTATCAGCGAAATCATGAATGCATAAATGAGGTGGATTACTGCCTCACAGCTGATCATATTATTAAACTAGAGGCACAAAAATTTGTGCACTTGGAGGGGTCCCTCAGCCCAGTCTGTGCCCTCTCGCAGTCTGGGGCTGTCCACCTGCTGGCTTAGGCCTGCTCTCCGGGGGATTGGGCCTAAGATGGCAATCAGACATCCCTCTGGCAGCCCGGCAGCCCTCGGGGGATGTCCACTTGCCAGCGGGGAGCCGGCCTAAGCTGCAGTCGGACATCCTTAGCGCTGGTGAGGAGGCGGGAGAGGCTGCTGTGAAAACCACTGTGCTGTCAGCCCTCAGCCGGG
>NW_006289390.1:481339-488742 GCF_000327345.1 Myotis davidii
TGTTTTAAAACTCTGGAGAAGAAATTGGAAAGACACATCAAAGGATGGATTTTTAAAGAACTTTCTAAAATAAAATAGACTTTTGGGAAATAAGTATTTATCTTCCTGTCTATATGTTACTATTAAATTGAGAAGAGATAACAGTATTGCATTTGCACTCAAGAACAGAGTGGAACTTCCTTTGGAGGGACACTATAGTAAGGCAGTCCTGAAATATCTCTTGCTAGATTTCGCTGCAATGTTAAAACTGTTGTAAGAGGAAAAACCAGTTCTTTGGTATGTTTTGTTTACTGCCTGGTATTTTAAGAGCCAGATAACTACCAAACTGTTTTATTAAATACTAGAGGCCTAGTGCACAAAAATTTGTGCACTTGGAGGGGTCCCTCAGCCCAGTCTGTGCCCTCTCGCAGTCTGGGGCTGTCCACCTGCTGGCTTAGGCCTGCTCTCCGGGGGATCAGGCCTAAGCTGACAGTCAGACATCCCACTGGCAGCCTGGGAGCCCTCAGGGGATGTCCACTTGCCAGCGGCGAGCAGGCCTAAGCTTCAGTCAGACATCCTTAGCTCTGCTGAGGAGGCGCGAGAGGCTCCCGCCATCACCACTGTGCCGGCAGCGGACAGCCGGGCTTGGGGCTGAGCAGAGCTGACCACCAGGGGGCAGCTCCTGCATCGCACATCTGCCCCCTGGTGGTCAGTGTGTGTCATAGTGACCAGTCATTCCCAGTGGTTCTGCTGTTAGGGTCAATTTGCATATCACCCTTTTATTATATAGGATAGTGCATTAATGAGCTCTTAGTCTTGCTGCACAAGCTACTAGAAATGGAAATACCTGATAACAATGTAAATATTTACTGTAATGAATGACATTTGTACAAACTGGTATTTTCTATTAAAGGCATAAACGGAAGAATACTTAACTATTGAAAAATTAAAAAGACAGAGCATTTTAAAAACTTGTTTTAAGTAATGAAATAGTGCTTTATATCAGATAGTTTCCCATGCATTGAGTTTAACAATAAAGGCGAAATAAATAAATCTGAGATTAATTTTCTAATTTCAAAAAATAATGACTTTTCTATTAACATTGCTTATTACCTTGAAGTCTATTCACTCCCCAAACCTGATCGTTAAATAAGTAACACAGTTGAAGGTTTTAGGGACTTATAAGTTCCATTGTCACTATATGTCTAAGTTTGCTGGGCCTGCAGAAATGTCCTCATTTTAGCCTGTCTCATCAAATTTATAAAGATGTGCTTGCCCTCACTCCTTAGCAAACACCCTCTTGCAGTCACAGATAAGGAAAAGGGATTTATTTCCAGCCCTTCACGTCTGAGTCTCCCCACCCACACCTTCATCATCTGAATGTGATCTTATCCCAGCCATGCCCCTTTAAATCAGAATTTCTAAATATTAACTGAGTGACAAATTATGTAAATGTTTTTCAAAAATATTGCTTTCATCTTTCCTTTATTTTCCACTGGGAGTCTATATTTTACCATTTCTATAATACTTAAGTCCTGCTAAATGTAGCTTAACTACACTGTGGATTCCTTTTCTGGATTTGGGGAGAATTAATCCAACTTCTTTTGAACTTAAGGTACATGTAATTCAATATATTTAAACAAAGGCAGCAATAATATCCTCACATTAATATTATAGGAATGGACTTCTAAAAAATATCAATGCCCAATGGTACTTGACTTCTTAAAAATGAATTATTTGCTTGGATATTATGTCTCATTCTGTAGTTAAATTGTCTTTATAATTACCAAGCTCTAAAAATACTCTCTTTTTCTATTTTGCTATGTTAGTTTTGTTTAGCTATTCTTTGTTCCTTCCATAAGATACAGAATAGCAACTGGAACATTGTCAAATAACTAGCCTGATTTCAAAAAATATTTTTAAAACATATCTCAGTTAAAATAATACTCAGTTTTTATTTCTTCTGTTTTCAACATATTATACACTGTAAAATATATAATATATGTGGAACTCAATATCTTTTGGGGTGAAACTCTCAAGTTATCAATATATTTTTAAAGTCATTATATGCCTGAAGGGTATTTAGCAACACTTCCCTAAATTGAAATGTTCAAAACATATATTTAAGGGCAATTTGTATCAAGTGACCCAGAGAGTTCATAATTTTCAGAGATTAGAGCTTATAAAATGAAAGAGTTAGCTCTCTGGGAGATAACTCAATGACTAAAGCTGGAATGAGTGAGGCCTGGCCACAGAGCCTCCCTAGTGGGCCTCATTCTGAACCCAGATGCGCCTCTATCCTAGAAGCACAGAGAATCTTTACAGCTTAATTGTAGTGATGGCATGGGATTTCCTAGTGAGAGGATTTCTGCACCCAGAGGCAACCTTTATTACCTAAGCACAGGCACCCATCACAGTCTTTATGTCATGAGATACTTTTTCATGTGTTAATAACATAAAACATTTCATAGGACACTACAGGATGTTTATTCCCCATCTTAAATATAGATTAATACAAAATATCTTGGGGGTTTTTATATGTACATCTCTTATTGTGTGTGGCTAATTATACAAGTATATGGACTAAATTCCCATCTTATAAAACCAAAAGCATGAATACAACTTTCATTAGCTTCTTTCTTTTACCACCTGAATAATTTGCTTTTGTCCCAAACTATGTATTCTTCGTTTGCTATTCAAGATACTTGGTTTATGAAGATCTGTTTCCTGATAAGTCTGTGTTCTGGTAAACAAAGGAAGGTCAATGTAAATAAATATACATTCTACTCAGGATCTAGCCTCTTGCATAGATTTAAGTCTGAATGAAGTCTACATTACTTTTCATTTGGATCCAAATACAAAATTTTAGCACCTTGTTATTGAACAAATGCAATTACACCAGATGAAAGTCTGCATATGATATTGTAATATCAAACATCAAAAAGGAGTCAGCCTTTTCTATCTTATCAAATATATCCATTGGGGACATTCGAGTTTATTTGCATATATTTTCACATTTAAATGTCTCTGTGGATGAAAAAATTCCAAATGAATGCAAATACTAGCAAACAGATCTGGATAAATTAAGTGGTGGTGGTAATGTAGATAGAATCGAAATAGGCAAAAATAAATGTTTCTTGGCTGAAATCAGGGAATTCGAATGACTAACTCTCCAAAATATAAAGTAGGAAAACAAGAATCACTTCTCTTTAAAGTTTAATGTAAATTAAACTATTTGGAGCTCTATTTGGAGATTTTGTTGGGAAAAGTCTAAAAATGTTTTGGTAGACCTAGAGTTTTATTCTTGTGTTAGGGATATTTGGTTTGTAAACTACAGTGGTTTTTGTCCCCTTGTGCTCAACAACTTGATATAGACTGCACTTTTTTTAATAATACATGTTTTCATTGATTCCGAGAGAGGAAGGGAGCAGGAGAAAGAGATAAAAACATCAATGGTGAAAAAGAATCATCAATGGGCTGCCTTCTGCATGTCCCCTACTGGGGATTGAGCCCACAACCTGGTCATGTACCTTGACCTTAAATTGAACCATGACTTCCTTCCTGGTTCATGGGTCAAGCTCAACCACTGAGCAACACCAGCCAGACTAGACTGCACTTTTTGTATACATCTTATATATATGAATGGTTTTCATTAAAACTTTGAGGCATGAAATAGGGTTTAAAAAGTAATATAACAAGTTTCCTTATCCTATATAATAAAAGGGAAATGTGCAAACTGACCCTAAAGGCAGAACGACTGCTCAACCAGTCACTATGAGGCACACTGACCACCTCTCAGTCCCTTTCCCTGGCTGGCAGGCTCCCGTCACCTGATGGAAAAACAGGGAACCGTCTAGGGCCATACCACCCTGAACGTGCCCAATCTCATCTGATCTCTGAAAAACAGGGAATCAGGGATGGGTGGCAGTTGGGGGCGGGGGGCAGGGCCAGCTGTGGGCAGCCTGGGAAGATGGCCCTGATCACAGGCCAGGCCTAGGGACCATACCCGTGCATGAATTTCGTGTGCCCGGCCTCTAGTTTCTTAAAATTCAAGTACAGTATTAAAAGGTATTTTACAAAGCAAAATTAAATCTTACTTGGTCCTTCTCAAATTTACCAAGAATGTGATACAAAACATGATTTTAAATGTTCAGCTCTCTTTATAACATTCTGAATTTAAAAATAATAAGTTGTTCTTTAAGCACTTCAATAGAATCATTATTCTGACTAGAAATAACAGCTTCTTCAAATAACACTTTTAAATGTCACTTCGATGGTTTTCTTAAATAGTTTTAAAAGGCTGTTTTCTAATTGTAAAATAATGGTATTACAGCAAATTGGAGTTAGAGGGCAATGGAAAAGTACTGAAAGTTTTCATCCTTATCTTGGTTCTGCCAACATTAGCCTGTCGTTGCTTCTTTCCTGTATTTAATTTTATTTTCGTTTCCTCCAGAGATCAAAAATAGCAGTGTATGAAAAGATGTGGACCTATATGCGATCAGCAGAGCCGTCTGTGTTCACGAGGACTACCGCGGAGGGCGTAGCTCGAGTCCGCAAGTCCAAGGGCAAATTTGCCTTTCTCCTGGAATCCACTATGAATGAGTACATCGAGCAGCGAAAGCCCTGTGACACGATGAAAGTGGGAGGAAATCTGGATTCGAAAGGCTATGGAGTAGCAACGCCCAAGGGTTCTTCATTAAGGTGGGTGGAATAGTATAACAATATAACATGTGTTGTTATAGTATTCCACCTTCCCTGATGTCCCTGAGAGAATTATTTTTGTTTTGTTTGTGAACATGGTATGTTTGTTTATCTGTTTTCTTTTTCTCCATTTCATATTTCTGATCAACAATCAGGTAATTTTTTTAAAAAAATTTTAGAGTAATCATAATTGACACATATTTTTTTAAGGCCATATAAAAACCAAACTGGTTGAACACTAGCTGCTTCCAGTGGGCCTAAAACATGGGTAGCAAATGCTTCTATATCTCATCAACTTTTTTTGGCCACTAAAACCTACACTCTCATTGTATCAGTAATAATTCTACATGTTATCATTTTTTTAAAATTATGCCTGCCTACTAGTTTTTGAGTAAGAAGACGTCCACCTCTTTGTAGCAAACCACTTTTTTTCCATTTCAATGTTTCATTTATTATGACATCATTATATTTTAGATTATCCTGAGGTTGTATTGGTGCTAACTTTGTAATCAGATCTATTTATAAATGCAACCATGATCAGAAGGAAAACTGGGCTCTGATTTTATGGTGCTTACTCAAGTCATACTCTCACCTTTTCGCAAAGAGAGTGTGGTGTAAGTAAGATCTGTAAAATGAGGTCCAATGGCAATCCAAAACTGTTCACACGTAAACCCCTAAAGTGTGATTCGTGAGCAAAACATCACACATGATCACACATGTAGATAGCCCACATGTGTTAAAAGTGAGACCTTCATTCTTAAGGAAATGCTGGTGAAATCTGCCCTTTTCACCCTTTTGGTCCTGGACATAGAGAATGCACATGTTTATGTCCAGGAGGCAGAGTTTCCTATTTTCCTTACGGAATAAAGGCTGCTGTTGAATTGCTGGGGCTAGAGCAAAGTTGGAGTCAAAAGTGATGACTGACAAATTACTCTGGTCTCAGTGCAGCTTAGGAGAGATTCGTGCAAAGCACAGATACAGATTCCAGAAGAAATCAGAATCTTTTCTAAAGGACTTAACCAAGAACCTGGTCTTGAAAAATGATGTCCCTGGTAAGCCTTTGAAAAATGAAGGTAATGAGACTGTGCTATTGCCCAGCAGGAAAGAAAGCAACATAAAAAATATGAGATTGTTTTCATTGGTTTCAAAGAGGGAACTGCAATGTGTTTTGGATATCTGTGTTGGGCGGAGGAGGATTTGAGACAGATATAAGAAACCAATGCTATTGCTGGAAAGGGTGTACTAAACCAATATTCTGTTTTTTGCAAGCTACACAGTCATGATTAGTGAGGGGCTTGATGGTATGTTCATAAGGGGCCATTTTAAAAGAAGGTAGGACAAAATTAGCCAGTGAAGATAAATTTGGATGTGGACTTCGGCAATTCTGAAGCCAGGTTTATGTGACCATCCCTCCATACAGAACTAAAGAAATGTGCAGGGAGAAAGCCAAACAAATAAATTATCCATCACTGCCCCAAAGACTTCAACCATTCAGAAACTTCAGCAGGCATCAGGAGGGTTGATCTTTGAGGGTGTGTTTTATATAATACGATGTGAAAATATGTAAATTCAATGAGGCCAAGTAGCAAATAAATTTTTATTTGAGTAGCAGTTATAAGAGCATCTTAGTGTAAGTAATTTAAAAGAAATGGCAGGGGAGAGAGCAATGGTGGTTCATATGTAGATCAGTGCTCAGACTATTGATTCCATTCACTGGGTGTTGCTTTGGCTCTTAATTAATTCTCTGTGGATGTAGCTGCCTGTCCTCTGTCTTGTGTCTACTGATAAAGTCAAGTTCCAGGGACTGAATTTGGCCTTCAGATACGCATTGATGGCCTGACTCACATTGATGGCAAGAGTTCCCTCTTAAATGTGCCACTTTGTCAAATCCACACTACAGGTCTTGTTTGGGGGGAAGCTGAAGGGCCACATCTGTCTAGAACTGTATAATAATCAGCTATTGGCTTCCTCCTCTTTTCCTGCCCTTCCCTGGATCTTGTTAATGAGGCCATTGTTAAGCTCCGCTTCCTGGATGGAGACTTTGTTTATGAGCTTTGTTTTATGCATGCCACAATTTCCTGAGCAAGCTGGCCGCTGCATGCCAAAACCACAGTCATTTTGTCCTGCCTTTGAGAACACTGGAAGGACACTGAAGGCTAATCCCCATTCACCTAACCCCCCACCTCCCCACTCCCCCACTCCCAGCTCAGCTAAGCAACAAGCTCATTAAGCTTAAATTCTCATTCTTATTTGACTATGATCCCTCAGTTATAAAAGTGCAAACTGATATAGAGATGGACTAAGAGGCACCTTCTGAATAAATGATTTAGTTTTCAGAAGCAAATGTAAAATAATTGTGTCCATCAGAGCAAGATCCAGAGAGCATGCATACCTGCTTTGAGAGTGCCTTGAGACCTCTTTGCCTTATCTGCTCAGTACAGACTAAGTCTGTTTTCCTATAGGATCTATCTTCTTTAGCCAGGTCTTTAGGTTAATAGCTATGGATATCATAAGGCTTGTGTGTTTCCTTGTCATTAATTATGGTTTTCTCACAAGCTCTGCTGTTTTGATTCATTAGGCAACATGAGACTTTAAGAAAAGGAAGACAGTAATTTACCCTCTATGTAAGCTTAATCGGAGAATAACTGGCAATCTTCTGTTGGTCCAGAGTATTTTAAATGTCTAGACCTTATTGTTTAATCAAAATCCTTCAGAAAAGAGAA
>NW_006289390.1:488778-508031 GCF_000327345.1 Myotis davidii
AAGTCAGGAAAGAACATCAGGACTTGGGTTTTAATATAGACTTTAAAACAAATGCAATCAGGATCATCACAGAGAGCATATCTGTGACTGTTAAAAATATTACAGTAGTGATGGCCAGCACCCACTTTATGACAGATAATAATAGACAGAGTTCTTTATTTTCCAAAGATACTTTATTTCAGACTAGTGATTGCTGGGCATGCACGATAAAATGTTAAATGATTGAGTTATCATAGTTCTCAGTTCCAGAAGGTCAATAACAATGCTCAGAAATTACTGTTTTATTGAACTTTGACAAAGGTTCGCTAATTTTTAGGTGACAAAATGATGCCAGGTATATTGATGCAGTTAAACTTAGCATCTATAGATTCCCATAGAAAAAAAAGGAGATAATTACAAGTAAATGTACCTATAAGCTATAAATATCAAGGAGTGAAAGAACTTAGATCTTACTGTCATTATTATTTATTTTTCAAGTTACCTTCTAAAAACTTTTTTCAGGTCTTAAGGTACAAGAAAGAGTAAATCTCTTCTTTTATATTATCTCTCAACTATCTCCATACCTTGGTATTTCTCTTGAATCTTCTTTCCACATGCACAGTGTAATTTATACTCCTATCAATGCCATGGCCTTTCTTCCCATCCCTTCTTCAATACCCTAGGCACTCCAAAACACTTGTGAAAACCTTTCTCACTCTGAGAAATGTTGAAAGGTTGGTATTGCAATGGAATGTAAAGTTTAGATAAAAGAGGGAGTATGTTTATTTTGACTTTACTATAAATTTTGCTATGGTACAAATATCTACCGTACTGTAGTACTTATTGCATAGTAAATTTTTATATTTTACTATCAAAATACTCTCTTTACTATCTTATCAATATTGTAATATAGATACTACACTCTTGACTTTACTATGCAATAAATAACACTGATGAAGGTTGTTTGGAGTGAATCATAATTTAGTTAGTGCCGATTCACTGACTATTAAGTAGTTGTTAGATGAGAATACCCCATTTAAAGATATGTGTGGTATCTGGTATCTGCAAGTTCCTCCAAGGGTCAAAGCATGAATCATATATGAGACTTCCCCTGAAGTTTTGTAGGGTTTTGTATACTTGATCCTAATAACTGAAGCCAAGTTTTAAAAAACTAGCCTCCTACAATTTCTGTTCAAATTTTGCCTTCTCTAAAGATGTTTGTGGGACTGTGTCTAAAATAAGACAAATGTTCTATCACACACCCCTCCAAAAAAAATGGCATTTAAAAAAGAAAACAGTTCCAAAAGAACTCAATCAGTAATTGGTCTGGAAAAAAAAAATGAAGTCCATGGGACTTGCTGATGCCAGCAGCAGGAACTCATGGCAATGTGAGCTGTCTCTTTGAAACCAGACACATCACCCTTAGTTTACAAGAAGCAAATCAGGGCCCCAAAGTAATAGGGTAGCAGGAGGAAGAAGCACTAAGAATGAGAATTAAAATAGCACAGCTCCATTGGACTCTTTCTTTCAGCACTTCACACAATCCCTGCCCTCATAGGACCCTTGGCCCTCATCTAGATCTGCATCAGGGCAAGTAGAGTTCTCCGTAGAGTTGGGCTTTGAAGGATTTGTTAGGACAGGTGTATTAAACTTAATATTCAAATTTATGTATGAAAAATATATGATCCCTAAGGAACCACTTTCCCAGGAGACATATTTAGTCATCAGTTCAGGTATACTTGGAAGGTTTAGAAAAAGCCTTTCTCTGGATGTAGAATGCAAGAATAAAACTGTAGTATTTTGGGGGATAACAAGTCAACTATTAATACTTACTGTAGACACTACAAAAACATAAAATTACATATTTTTAAGCTGAGTACTTAATATTACTGAGCAGCACTTGTCCTCAAAGTGAATAAACTTCTAATTTGTTTTCTGAAAATGAGTTGCAGGTGATTTGTACACGATTTTTTAAAACTATTATAGAAAGAGATATGTTTTTGCTTGTGAACATACTTCATTTTTCTTGGTTCCATATTAAAAGGTGCTACAGATAACCTAGTGTTTGTTTAATCCCAATATGTTCTGGAATGTAGTCTATTGGGCTAGGGAATTAGAAAACACACACACACACAAAAATTAATTGTACCTTTCAGCATACACCCACAAAAATACACACAATCCCTGGTTGTGACACGCTTCAACACTTTCCCAGTTTGCTATTAGAGATGCGATGTTTATTGTGTGAAGCAAGTATTTTGCATTCACAAACTGAGGTGTCACATGGTAAAGGTGTCAGTGCTACATGTGTCCTAGAGGGAAATAAGCTCCTCTGGAATCCACATGCTTCCTCCTTCCCTTTCTAGATTTTGAGTACAGTAGGAAACAAAACTCTCCACTGCCATTTGAAATCTAGATTTTTCATCAAGCTCCTTTCTATAACTAAAAGATTATTGAAATTACCATTCCCCATGAAAAAAGGAGGGAAAGTTGCATTTTCTTCATTTCTTTAAGATTCATCCGGCATTATTATTCATTTTTGCCATTCTTCCTACTAGGAAAAAAAACTGATTTGATTACCCTTTATTCATTTGCCAATTCACTAAACAGGTAGTTTCTGCATTCACCAGGTCGTTTTTAAGTTGTTCACTCTGGGGGTGCTTGTGAGTACTGTAGGTAACTCCATGGTTGGAAAGTTTCTAACCTATGGTACCTTCTCATCATTCAGCTAAGAAGCTGTGTTATAGTAACTTGCCTAAGAAAATGAGTGATTTGTGGCCATTTCAGTTTCTACCACTTCAAGGAGAATCAAATTGAACAAGATAAAACTACTGCAAAAGAAGTTTGATAGTTTTAGCTCTCATAACCTGATTTGATGAAAGACCTAAGACAAAATTTCAACTCTGATAGCTCTAAGAAAAGCCTAAACTATTGTTCTTTAATTCCACATAACTGCTTGTAAACAAATTCCTTAAAGACTGAATAATCTGCCAAAAGAATATCTACATTATAGACAATTCAAATTAATTCAGTGTCAACAGGCAACCAATGTGATGCAGAACCCATACCCAACCAAGTCAAGCAGCCTTGATCCACACATGCAAAGTGTATTCAGGAAACATAAAGTTGTATCTAAGACCAACGTTCATAATCTGATATGTAATAAATGTGCTGTAGTTGGGTTTATGTCTACATTAGCAGTGTATTTAAGTGTTTTTCCTGCCGCATGTCTAGTAGCTAGACAGGTTCCATCTTTACAGTTCAGCTCATGAGATGAATGGTTTTCAGAAGCAATTGCAGTGCTAGTGATCAGGTTAAAAGGGGAACACAAAAGAATAGCAAAGCAAGTGCATGAGGGTTCTGGGTATTTCTATCCCTTTCTGTGCTAGTGGGTAGAAAAACCCAGATGTGGTTTCTAAAACTAAAGCTAAAAACACCAGAGCTGGTGAAGAAACATACCTCCCTGCCAGGGCCCCAGCAATGCTGAAATCTAGAAAGAGCAATAAGTAAGATACCTTATAGGAAGATAAAGTCCAGGTATTCAAAACAATCTATTGGCTTTGCCTCCATTTCCTCATATTCTGCATTCTCTGAGCCAATATTTAAGTGCTAAAAAAAAAAAAAAAAAAAAAGGTTGTTTTGCTTCCTCTGTGTGTAATGTAGCTTTCGACCAACTACTCTTTGGCTCTGTCAATACTCAATTAGTAAAGAAAATGCTTCAGATTAATGTTCTTCCCTATAAGACCTCGGGCTACAGGACCATGACTTCTATAGGCAGTAAATGCCTTTGAACTTGGCAACTATAAAGTCATCTCTATTTAGCTTAGGAGTGGCTGTAAATTTATCCCCAGAACAGCAGCAAGGTCAAACAATCAGGGGATTTTGTTGTTGTTTTTGTAGGATCCTATTCTCCAGGGAAGGACAGTAGGAAAATTACCACCTGGCAGGCCTCAGCACAGGCTGCTGCAGAGGGAGGAGCCATTAAAGATCTCAGAGAGATCGTAACTCTTAAATAACTCGTTCTACTCTGAACAGTTTGGTAGGAGCAAGAAGAGAAACATGACACTCATGCAGAGTAGATTCCTACTCCTTGTTGTCCCAGGGCTCTCTTAGCTGGGAATGTGGAGGCAGGGTGGGCGGGGGGCTGCAGAAGAGAGGGAAGAAGGGAGGTCTTCATACGTGGAATAGTTAGTAATGTGAAGAATTTTATTTTAGAATCTATATTAGAAAAACACACAGAGGACTTTGGAGAGAGTGTGGAAATCAGATTTACCATAAAATTCCAAAATACCTACAATAAAATACTATAAAGCTCACTTTATTATGGAGATGTAATATATTCCCAAATGTAGAGTTGTATCTGATGTTGCTTTAATGCAGTTTTAAATTAATGATAAACATCTACTTAGTACATCACAAGTAAATAGTAGTTTTCCATAAAAATGAAAATGTATCCATTTCTTTCAGCATGGCATATAAGAAACCATTCATCTACAACTACAACTTAGAGATGATTAGCTTCCTTTTGTGTCTAAATATAATATCAGCCAAGATGTGACCGGTTTATGATTCACGTTTAAGAAAAGGAAAATAAAATGTTTGGCAGTCACTTGAAAAGAGCTGGAGAAATAGTAAAGATCCTGGTTTATAGTTATATTTTATTTTAATTTAGCTGGGAAAAGTAGCTCATTTATTTTAATTGTGCCCCACTAAATCAGTCCTATATCTCTGTTTTCAGAATGAAATAAGATACAGTTGAGATAACAGTGCCACAAACATAGCATTACACGCAATTGGCCACACCTGAGTAGCAAATCACCATTTGGCTCTCCAAATCCCCAGCCCTGGCCCCAAGCCTTCTAGAACAAACATTACATTGATCATGAGAATATTTGATAAATAATAATTATACTAACAGAAGTTGTAAATACTGTGCGCACATAGTATATCCTCTTTAATAGCAGAAAGGTCTTTTTCATGCTTAAAAGTAGTTTATTTTAAATGGACAGATTCCATGCTTTCTAAAAACCCCAAAATCAGTGTTAGGACTCATCCGCAGAATGAAATACACTTTCAAAACATTGTGAAACTACTTCAAAAGGCTCCTCTAATATCCCACAACTCAACAATGACGAGAATTAAAGCCTAAAAATATTCCTATAATCAAGTCTGTCTTTCCAAATGTATAATACCGAAGTGTGGGAGAAATCTATCATTTTAAATACCACTGACCATGACATGATCTTTAAATATTATCATTTTAAATATCACATCACATCACGTTGAAATAAATTTGATTTTATTTAGTTTACATTTTTTCCCTGAAATACTCAATGAAGAAATTGACACACAAATAATTGTTTTACAGAAATGTTAAAAATTCAGTCTGTTTTCTCTAAGTGTTATATATTTGGGAGTTGTCTAAAATATGAATTAAATTGGAGTCAATCAGGCGGGCCGCGGGATACACAAATTGGGGGAGGTACACTGTTTTGAGGTACGTTCTCTTAGGTGGACCCCTTCCAACTCTCCCACCCACACTCATCTATCTGAAACAAGTATACAAGACGAGTGTGGATGGGAGAGTTGGAAGGGGTCCACCTCAGCGAACGTACCTCAATCAGATTGAGGACGTTTTTAGCAAAGGCCAGTTTAGGAGTACCCTAATTAAGTTAATAACAATGTACCTACCTATATAGTTTCAGTTTAAAAAATTTGGCTCTCAAAAGAAATTTCAATCGTTGTACTGTTGATATTTGGCTCTGTTGACTAATGAGTTTGCAGACCACTGATCTAGGAGGCAGGTCTCTGCTGTCTTAAAACCTTAGCTGTTTTATATTTTGGGCTAGAAGATACGCAACTTCTAAACATCTTTTATGAAACGGTGAAGAGTCAATTTCCTATTAGTAACTAGGAGACCACATCATTGGGTCCCCAGTCCCTAGTCCCTCTTTTCAAGCATTTGCAACTAGGACCACAAAAAACAAACCCATAAAAGCATTATCAGCAACTACAGCTGTTCTGTTGCTGGTGCCTTTAAAATAAAAATTAAATGTTAAAAAAATGAGAAATAGAAAACTTAAATGAAAGCAAGTATCTAGAGCCAAGTCAGTACCCTAACCTTGAGGCTACTTGTAGGTAAATGGAAGTAAGTAGGATCCAAGAAAAGGTGACCTCAGATCATCTCCCAGAGTAAAAGGTAGAGGGAATAGGTGGAAAAAAATAAGTTGCTTTCTATTGTACATTGCAATAACAATATCATATAAAGCAAAGAATCAGTTAATATATAATTTAATGTTTCTTTAATATGTTCACTTTTATGAGATAATATTTAAATTCGGCTTACCATGGAATGCTAAAAAATACTGAGCAGTATATTTCTTAAGTGAAGCAATAATATTAACAGTATAGCATTATAGCTTTCAAACCACTTCCATACATATTTGTTACCAACTCCTTTTAACCCTCTTGTAATGCCATTCTGCTATAGAGGAAGGCATTACCAACTAGAGATGTTAAGTGACTTGCCCACAGACCCACTGCTGAGATTAGAATTGAGATCTTCTGACTCTCTCCAGTGCTCTTATGGGAAAAGAAAAAAAAATTTTTAATATAAATACAGTTTACTTTAAAAACTTACTGAACAGTTTTGTCATTCTTCCGTGCTTTAATTTCAGCAACACTGATAATATCCAAGCATGTTGAAAATAACCTATATACAACTCAAGAAACTGTAATGTTTAATTTATATTAAAAACTAAATTAAAAACCTGGAAAGTTGAATAAATTACGCAGAGGTAGATTTTAGGTCAGTAGAAAGAAAGATTTTACAAGTAAAACTGGTCCAGCCCTAGCAGGTTTGGCTCAGTGGATAGAGCGTCGGCCTCTGGACTGAAGGGTCCCAGGTTCCATTCCAGCCAAGGGCAAATGCCCGGGTTGCGGGCTCGATCCCCAGTAGGGGGCATGCAGGAGGCAGCCAGTCAATGATTCTCTCTTATCATGGATGTCTCTGTCTCTGTCTCTCCCTCTTCCTTCCTCTCTGAAATCAATAAAGAAATATATTTTAAAAGTTTAAAAAAAAAAACTGGTCCAAAAAATGGAGAAAGTTGGTTATGATCCCCAACCATTAGAGTTGTTCATGTAGCAGTAGGAGGGCTTTGACCATCTCTGAGACACCGCACTGAGACAGTGCCATCTACATGCCCTTCCCACTCTGAGAGCCTGAGATTCTGAGTCAGGCCCTGAACTATCTTTAGAAAAAAAAAATTCTCTTATCCCCCTTTGCAGTTGCAGACAATGAGACTGGGTAAATTCATGCCCAGAACTGCAACAGAAGCTCATCTGGCGTGGGAATTAAATAAGGCACTTCTTCAGTGAATACCTGCTTTTGTCACAGTTTGCCTACATTGTGAAACAGGAAGGTATTTAAGGAAAGCACTTCCCTGTAAAAACCACAGAACTGGAGACAGGCACAAGTCTTGGATGCCTATACATAGAGACACCTAAAATTAAATACCAACATCACACTTTCGGCAAGGTACCAATCTGACAAAGTGCATGTAAAAGGGAGAATAACGCAGCAAAAGTAAAGCACATGCATGCAGAAGGGCTTGGTTTGATT
Source organism: Myotis davidii (assembly GCF_000327345.1). Lineage (NCBI taxonomy): Eukaryota > Metazoa > Chordata > Mammalia > Chiroptera > Vespertilionidae > Myotis > Myotis davidii. Next base: position 496,379 of record NW_006289390.1, read on the forward strand.
TATTTAGAATAAAACGTATTTCCATGTTTAGATATGATAAAAAGTGATCCACATAATGCGGTATCCTATGGTGTTTCAATGTCACACTTGAGAGGGTGGTTTTAAAGAGCACCATAATTTCGCCAACACCTTCAGTACCATTTAATTTCTGTTCCATTTTTCTGCATCACAAATAACAATCGTGTTATGCCCTGAAGCATGAAGACAGGCAGTGTGCACAGTTAATCTTACTCATAGATTCTCAGGTCATTTCAGAAGATAAAGATATTTCCTTCAAAATTCTGTCATATAAGTGGTTCCCATCAATGAAGTAGGTGTTTCATAAAACACAATTTACTCTTTTTTTTTCCATTAATAGCACAGCTTTACAACTTCTGAATGTATTTGTTTCAGAAAAAAAAAAGAAAATGCTCTATTTCTGTACATATTCTTTGGAATTTATAGTTCACTTAATAAAAGGCTGGCTTACCAAAAAAGCCATTGTTAGAATATCCATTCAAGATAGTGGATGAAATCAAAGTTCCCACCCAAAGAACATGAGGGAAACCATATATGTTTGTAGTTGGAGGAGTTTTATTATGTAACTTCAAGCTGAATAAAGTTCTAGGATGAATATAACACTAAACAGATGGCAATAATAATAGCGTATAACATAGGATCTGCCACAGTGTTTTTTCCCTGCACGTTTTCATAATGGCCATTAGAGTAATGATTACAACATCATTCATTTTGACATCTCTGGAACATATTGTGACAACCCAAGGTTCCAAAGTACATCCATTTTCTCACCTGATGTCATTTTACTTGATAAAGAATTTTAATAAGTTACCCAAAGTTAAATAACAATAGCACATGATCTTGTATGGGTTCGGGCTCATTCTTGGTCTCCACTTTCCTTCATGTCTCACGGAATTCAATCAATTGTCTGGTATTTTATATTTTTATGGGAGCCAGTTGCTAATCTCTGAAATTATGCCAAAGGGTAACTAGGAACTGACTCACAGCTCAGTTGGACAGTAGTTTCAAAAGACACAAGGTATTTCAAAGTATTTCAGAGTCCATGTAAACCAAAAGGAAATAAAATTTAATAACTACTACATACCGAGCTTACGTGTATGAATATATATCCCCCCACAATTTGACATTGGTGCTACTAGCTTCAGCTGGACGGGCGATGCTGCTGAAACTCAGGTCAAAGAGCTCATAAGTGACAGGGCTGGAATAGAAGCCCACTTTTGTTTAATTCTCAAATCCATGCTCCTTTCACTACGTTGCCTTATTTCTCTCCAAAGACACTAGGAGTCTCGGTTAGATAAATTCATTAAAAAAAAAGAAAAAGTAAAAATCTCACCTTTATACTGCGTGGGATTCCCTAGTTTAAAAAATAAAACAAGCACATGACATCTCCCAGACTTATTGTAACCCTCTCATCTGATCACCCTTTAGATTTCTTTTTCATTTTTACACTATCTCTGGTTCATATCAGATGTAGTACTGCTCCAAACATGTTGTTGCCTGTAGCTCTATCATTTTACTCTCAGAAGACACAAGGAACATCAGGGAGATGGGCTGAAATCATACAGCATGCTTCCTCCCTAAAGCGCTCCCAGGGCACCCCCAGGGTTCACTCCAACTGATAAAACGTCCCCAAACAATGCCCTTCCATGATGTCCCCTGCTCTTAGTCAGTCTTCCATTTATTGAAGCTTTGACAAATGGACTGATTGAAAAGCAGACAATTCGTTCCCCTTACACAGCTAATGTTCATTCCCCTTTGGCTTAATCCTTAAAAATGGATTTTAAGTTCAATTCAATGAATGCCCCAGTATATCAGGCAGTTGGTAGTGTCTTGTGAGACCTGAGGAAGGGGTTGGCCAGAACTGAACTTGACTTTAATACAAGACCATGTTCTATTATTGTTTAACTTTGGGTATTTCTCCCCTAGGAGGAGGACAGAGGAGAACTAACCAGCTCCAGGACCAAGGTAAGAGGGGAGTTTTCTTTCAAAAGAATGGGTTCCATCCCTTTGAAGGAAACCCCTCCCCCACTTGTTTTTTTAATTCCTTCTTCTTTATACCTTTATATTTTGTAACCCACCAGCATTAGGAAACCAGCTTGCTACCTGTGAATATAGCTACTTGAACATCCACTTAAAAATGTTATAGCAGGAAAAAATAAAACCTTCTCACAAATCATATCAGTTATATGCTAATGCATTTATATTTTCTATCATCATTAGATATCAGTACCAGTCCTCCTTCAAAGATTAGATTACTGCATAAGCCTTAGGAAATTGTCATCAGCTGTTCACTTCCCTATATGTAGAATATGGATAGTAACTGACAAATCATAATAGGGTAATGGGGTTTCAAAATATTAAAACAAAAATCCTAAGTATTTCTATTAAAAAGATATCATTGCAAAGAAATTGTTATTGAAAGAATCAGCTGATATAATTTAAATAATATAAAATTTTATTATTTTTGGAATAATACATTCAGAGCTATATAAATATATAATTTTAAATGTAATTAGGCTAGACCTTTGGTGTGAAGTTGTATAAATTTAATGAGATTTTAAGGTACCATATGAAAACTGGGATTAGGAAAAGAAAAGAGCCCACCCAGCATGGTTCAGTGGTTAGGGTCAACCTATGAACTAGGAGGTCACGGTTAGATTCCCAGTCAGGGCACATACCCAGGCTGTGGGCTCGATCCCCAGTAGGGGACGTACAGGAGGCAGCTGATCAATGATTCTCTCTCATCATTGATGTTTCTATTTCTCTCTCCCTCTCCCTTCCTCTCTGAAATCAGTAAAAGTATTTTTTTAAAGAAAAAGTAAAAGGAAGTAATATTGTCTTGAGCAGTATTTCTTCATGCTTATAGATCATCTTCCCAGACCTCTGTTATTGCTTGTAATGGGTTCCATTGTACCTCTCATGTTTTATGTTGTCTGTGGAAATCATCAGTATTCCCTGCCTTTGGCACTCTATTTCAAATTGCCCTTCTTTAAGGGAGAAAACCAAGGTGATAAACAAGTTAGGTAAATTAAAAAGCATCCAGAACTTGAAATATCAGAAGAAAGGTGGACCAGGTGGATCATGAAGGGACCAGCTTTCAGATTCTACTCAGATGCAGTTCCTTGTTGTCATTGTCCTCCAATGTGGCTAGACCTTGTGTGACTTTAGAAAATTTTAGAAAAACTTTGCATCAGATAACTGAGACAATTAGGGCTCAAGAGGAAGAAAAGTTTAAGAAGAAATGTGCAAGAAAGAGGGAGAATTCAGGCAATTTATTGCCAATAAATAGGAATCATCTTTCAGAAACACAGTTCTGTGGCTTTGTTACAAACCTGCTTGAATCTTAGCAGCACCTTAAAGTTGGGTTGTTGAGGTGTTTAATGAAAGAAAACCATCTCAGAAGGATATATTTTTATTAAAGACGACTGTCTTCTGAACACACATCATAGTAGTCACATGACTAGGCACATACATGAGAGGACACATATGAAATAGAGACTTTATTTTAATGACAACATACACTATTAGATAATTATATTGCAATAGTCACCAAAACCAGAAATCGAAGCACTAAATATCTTGCAGATAACACATTTTGTTGTCAGATGTCTAATATAAACTAATTTTGACTTTCTCACTCACTGATTCCTTTAGTGCAAGGTATGGGATGTATTCGAGACACATTATTCATTCCTGATTTATTCATCCCTGAATTTTAAGATGCCAGATGTATGGATTGCCTAAGCAATCAAACAACAAAAAAATTGTCACACCCTATCTGGTTTGGTTCAGTGGATAGAGCATTGGCCTGCAGACTGAGGGGTCCCCGGTTTGATTCTAGTCAAGGGCACATACCCAGGTTGCGGGCTCAATCCCCAGTAGGGGGCATACAGGAGACAGCCAATCAATGATTCTCATCACTGATGTTTCTATCTCTCCCTCTCCCTTTCTCTCTGAAATCAATAAATATATATTTTAAAACGTGTCACAATATTTATGTGTTAGATTTTTATATTCACACAAACATTAGTTTTGGCAGGTAGATTTGTTGAGTACTTTGAATTCTTATAAAATACTTCACGGTATCTCATCCATGGAAAGAATAGGTAGTTTCATAGTGTCTTTGTTCTTGTAAAAAGAACAATGTAGATTTTTGTTTTGCTGTTCAGTAAAGTGAAAAGTATTGATCTCATATCAATTGCATGCAATTTGTTAGGTATATTAACAATGGTTAATGATACCGCCCTAATTGAAGTACCCAACTTCTGATAAGAAACAAATAACTGAAAGACTATATAATATGTCTAGCATTAACACTAACAGAAGGAAATGTAGGTGAGGCTATTTTAAGAATTTAAACTTTGGGTCGTTTTTTTTCTATTTAAATTGTTTAATAAAAATAAATGAGAGTTAGAATATATTTCTGTTTTGCAATATGATTATGAGCCCTGATGCTCTCAAAGATAAGCAGCTTTGTGTTTCGCTTAGAATGACATCATCTTAAAATTTTTAAAGATACACGGATTTAGAATTCTTAGGCTTCAGCTATTGTCAGAGAATAACAGAAAAGCGCCAGGCTCTCTTGTTATGAGCTCCCTTAGAATGGCAGGTTCAGACAGCTTCCTTTTAAGGCCGCATTACCCAGCAATCCCTATTTCTATAAGACCTATTTTTATCACTCAATGTTCTTGTTTTATTTGTGCTATTTTCCCACCTAACCAAAATAGAAGCCAGAAGTTGATAGATGAAACAAATCAATAAAGATACTTCACGTTTTATATTTTCTGTTATATTAAAGTACTAGTCTACTGCTAAGGAACCTGAAATCTTAAATGAGAAAGAAAAATTTTAAGTTTAATTTTTTCTCTCAAGAACTTGATGGGAAATTTTAAGTATTTGCATTAAAGATTAATTCAACATATTTAGTGAATTAAATACATATTTAAAAACACAGTAAAATATATCTTAACGAAGTTATACCAAACATAGTTGGCATTTGATATCTGTTGATGATAAATGTAATTTTTAATTTCTAAAACGTGCTGAATTACACTAAATAGTAAATTTAGTAACAGAAGTGTTTTCTAAATGTGATATGTTTCATTTGCTGCACATAAGTAGATTAGAGCTGAGTTATAAAAATATCATTATCTGGGAATTTTCATCTTAGAGTTAGTTTGGAAGTATCAGATTTTCCTTGATAGTCACAACAAACTTGTATTTGATTTTACCATTTAGTATTCTTTCCTTATCCACCATGCAAACTGAACTGATGGTCCCTTTTTTTTAGCTATCTATAATCTCACTAAAATGCCTCTTTAGAAATTTTGTATATGATGGACCAAATTGTTCCCATTATTTATAATGTTGCTACTGCCAGTAATTTTTATGTCCCTCTTGCTAGTATTTAATAGACAGTGTTGAAGCCTCTTGCTTTGATTTTATTTTATTTTGTTTTGTTTTAAAACACTTTTTATACAAGCTCTTCTCAAAATATATTAGGTTCTGTGGCTAAAGGGTTTCCTTTTATTATCCAACACACTGTTCTTTCACTTTAATAGGTTACTTGAAAAGTTGCCCCATAAATTAACTCACTGAGATGCCAACTCTACATGTAGTCATTGCGTGCCTACTATATTCTTGTCCTGTATTAGGACTGAGAATGGTAAAGTACCATAAGACACAGTTCTTGTCCTCCAAGAAGGAGAAAATAAATGCAGAGACAACACTGTAAAATAATGACTCAGAGCAAATGGGAGTGCTCCAGATAAAAGAGCATTTAAAGAAACGGGACATAAAAAGAATCTAGAGTGTCTGAGGAAAAAACTCATAAAAAAGATTCAGATGTACTAGTTAATAAATATTCGTTGAATGAATAAGTCAATGAGCGATTACTAGAAAATGAAAAGAACTTTAGAAACACTAAGGGGGAAAATAAATTCCTGATGAAGATTCTATCATAAGACTGGAGTTATTTCTGAATAAATATCTTTAAGATTAAAAGGAAACTAGTAGTCTAGCTGGAGACAGAGAAGAGCTATTAGAGGAAGGGTTCTCAACCTGTGGGTCGCGACCCCTTCGGTGGTTGAACAACCCTTTCACAGGGGTCGCCTAAGACCATCCTGCATATCAGATATTTACATTACGATTCATAACAGTAGCAACATTACAGTTATGAAGTAGCAACAAAAATAATTTTATGGTTGGGTCACAACATGAGGACCTGTATTTAAAAGGCCAGGAGGTTGAGAACCACTGTATTCGGGGAATTAGAGTGCTTAAAAGCCTGGTATCTGTGTTACATAGACCTGGGTTCTAATCCCACCTTTGCCATTTACTAGCCAAGTGGATTCAATGAAGATTCAATGAGAATATGAAGAACTTGACATAATGTCTGGCTCAATAAATTATATTGAAATTATAGTATTTTAAAGGTATGTATAAGCTGAATTGTTAGGAAGCCTTGAATGTCATAAAAATTAGAATAGATTAGTATCTTGGAGGCAATCGTGAATCACTGAAGGTATTTGACAAAGCGTTATAAAACAAGGTGAGAGGCAAGGTCATTCTGACACTGGTTAGCTGAGAATGGACTGAGAAAGCCAATGGCTCTTGTTTCAGATGATAAAGGCTTTGACTAAGGTGATGCCTGTGAAGTAGTAATGAAAATATATAAATTTGGAAGACACTTTTCAGAAAAAAAAAACTGTCCTTAATGGATAATTGGCTACAACAAAGGAGGGAAAATGAAAATTCAACGATGAGATTGAGTTTTTGTGATTGGTTTTGTTATTTTATTATTTGTTTTTACATTTCTATGTTCTTCTGTGAAAATGTTTCTACTCCATTATACTGAAGTTTCCTTATAACGCCATTCTTGCGGATCCATGATTACATATCCTAAAAGATTAGAATTTAAATTATTAAGAACCTTGTATGTATCAGAATAAACCTATTATGTTTTAATCTTGGGAGAAAATGAATGTTCCCATCTAATCAATTCATCATATAGATTGTTTGTATTGCTTTTTAAAGATCTTTATCCACTGTACTTCCATCTTGAATATTTAAAAATTATGAGATCAGTTGACAAGATGATCTGCCTTTCAAGTTTTATCTCAGCTTACAGAGTATTTAGCCAGAAAGGACAGAAGTTGCCAATTTACTAGTGTGGGGGAATACATGAGCCCAATCTTAACAGATTTCACAGGAAAAAGAAAAGTTCTCTTAGAGAGCCATAGGAGGGGTGAATTAATAGTTTAACTGCACAGGAAATGGTTCTGACAGGAAGCAGAGGTATCCTAGTACTGTGGGCAAGAGCACTGGACCAGAAGGCAGAAGACCCAGTTTCAGCTGGGCTTTGGTGAGCAAGTCACCTAACTTTCATTAGACCAGTGACCACATCGGTAAGAGAAAGCTGAACACAGCCTCAAGGGCACGTTTTGACCCAAAAATTCTAGGGTTCTAGTTCTTTAAAACAATTACTGAAAGTTTCTAAGAATAAACAGAGGATGGAAAATAGGAACATGACCCATGGCCCATGAAATGGCGTCGAATTCTGGAAATCATATAAAGAGAATAAGGAGCATGGTCTAGGTCAGTGGTCAGCAAACCTCGGCCCCTTGAGTGTGGCTCTTCCACAAAATACCACGTGCGGGCGCGCAGGTACAGTGCGATTGAAACTTCGTCGCCACACTCGAAAGGCTAAAGAGCCGCATGCGGCTCACAAGCCGCAGTTTACCGACCACTGGTCTAGGCCCTAGAGCAGTGATGGTGAACCTTTTGAGCTCGGCGTGTCAGCATTTTGAAAAACCCTAACTTAACTCTGGTGCCGTGTCACATATAGAAATTTTTTGATATTTGCAACCATAGTAAAACAAAGACTTATATTTTTGATACTTATTTTATATATTTAAATGCCATTTAACAAAGAAAAATCAACCAAAAAATGAGTTCGCGTGTCACCTCTGACAAGCATGTCATAGGTTCGCCATCACTGTTAGACGATGGAGGAATCCAGGCCGGGAGCAGGGGGCGGGGGGAGATGAGGCATCTTGTGAAAGGTCTATTACTGCTCACAGTCACGGAGTGCAACAGCCACCAGCTCTTGTATTTTTGAAATTTTACTTTAGAATCATAATCACAATTTTTTAAAGTGAATGTGCTTTACAATCCAGGTAGCTGTGGTCTTGTCTGCAGACAAAGCCCTCTTTTGTATAATTCGATCACAGATAATGACAATGACAACAAACTGGTTTGCGGGTTGAGATTTTATCCATATTATCTCAAACATCACCCCAAGCCCAGCACAAATAAAACAAAATTTGCATTATTTAATATAAATGATTTCTAGTTTCTCAATATTATGTAAACACAACTAAAAGTATTTTTGACAGCTTTATTTTTAATTTTTATTGTATTGATTTAACACAGTTCTTTAAAAAGCCTCACCCATGATGTGCTTCGGAATGATCACAAATTGAGGCTGGTACCTGTGAAGTTCCTTTCTGGCAAATTACAATGATAACTCTTCTCTATTATGATTGTGGGACTATCATGGGTCAGAGAAATTTTTTTTCACCATACTATTGTCTGTCTCTGAGGTTGTTATTTATTTATTTGTTTGTTTATTTATTTATTTATTTATTTATTTATTTATTTTTATTTATTTTTACTTAATCCCTTCACCTTTTTCACCCCGCCCCACAAACCTTCTCCCCTCTGACAGCTGTCAGTATCTTCTCTATGAGTCTGTTTCAATTTCATTTAGTTTATTTTGTTCATTAGATTCCACATATGAGTGAAATCATATGGTACTTGTCTTCCTCTGACTGGCTTAGTTAACATACCATAATACTCTCCAGTTTCATCTATGCTGTTGCAAAGGGTAAGATTTCCTTCTTTTTGTACTTCTGAGTAGTATTCCATTGCGTAAAGTGACCACAGGGGTTGTTTTGTTTTGTTTTGTTTTGTTTTGTTTTTTTATCCACTCATCCATTGATAGACACTTGGTTGCTTCCAAATCGTGGCTATTGTAAATAATGCTGCAATGAACATAGGGGTGCATATATACATTCTTTCAAATTAGTGTTTCGGGTGTCTTTGGATATATTCACAGAAGTGGAATCACTGGGTCATAAGGCAGTTCATTTTTAATGTTTTGAGGTAACTCCATACTGCTTTCCATAGTGGCTGCACCAGTCTGCATTCCCACCAACAGTGCACAAGGTTTCCCTTTTCTCCACATCCTCATCTATACTTGTTGATTTACTGATAGTCATTCTGATAAGTGTGAGATGATATCTCATGGTGGTTTTATTTTATATCACTCTGATGATTAGTGAACATCTTTTCATACGTCTATTGGCCATCTTTATGTCCTCTTTGGAGAAGTGTCTATTTAGGACCTTTGCCCAATTTTTAATTGGATTGTTTGGGGGGGAGGGGGACTTTGTTTTGTTTTTGGTGTTGAATTGTATTAGTTTTTTATAAATTTTGGATATTAACCCTTAACCAGATACAACATTGGTGAATGTGTTCTTCCACTTACAGTATTATCTTTTCATTTTGTTAATGGTTTCTTTTGCTGTGCAAAAACATTTTAGATTTAGGTAGTCCTATTTGTTTGTTTGTTTGTTTGTTTCTATTGTTTCCTTTGCCTGAGGAGACATATATGAAAAAATATTGCTACCAGAAATGTCTGAGATTTTACTGCCTATGTTTTCATCTATATTTTTAAGGTTTTGAGTCTTACATTTAAGTCTTTGATTTATTTTAAGTTTATTCTTGTGTACACTGTAAGAAGGTGGTCTAGTTTCATTTTTTGCATGTATCTCTTCAATTTTCCCAACACCATTTATTGAATAGACTATCTTTACCCCCTTATTAATTGACTATAAAGGTGTGAGTTTATTTCTCTGCCCTCTATTCTATTCCATTGATCTATACATCTGTTTTTATGCCAGTATTATGCAATTTTGATTACTATGGCCTCATAGTATAGTTGGATATTAGATAGCATGATTCTTCTTTCTCAAGATTCAGAGTCTGTTGTGACCCCATATATATTTTTGGAATATTAGTTCTAGTTCTGTGAAATACGCCTTTGGTATCTTGATAGGAATTGTGCTCAATCTATAGATTGCTCTGGGTAGTATGGACATTTAAATGATGTTAATTCTTCCTTTACATGAACACAGTACATGCTTCTACTTATTTGTACCATCTTCAGTTTCTTTAGTGTCTTATAATTTTCTGAGTATAGGTCCTTTACATCCTTGGTTAAATTTATTCCTGGGTTTTTGGGGGGATTTTTTGAAGTACTTGTAAGTGGGATTGTTTTTCTTAGTTTCCCTTTCTGGTAGTTCATTATTGGTGTATAAAAATGCAACTAATTTCTTTATATTTATTTTGTATCCTGTACACTATTGAACTCATTTATCAGTTCTAGTAGCTTTTTGGTGGAATTTTTAGGGTTCTCTATGTACGGTATCATGTCATCTGCAACTAATGACAGTTTTACTTCTTCCTTTCTAATTTGAATGACTTTTATCTCTTCTTTTTTCTAAATGCTGTGGTTAGGAGTTCCAGTACGATGTTTCATAAGAGTGGTGAAAGCAATATCCCTGTCTTGTTCCCAACTGTAAGGAAAACACTTATAGGTTTAACCATTGAGTATGATGTTGGCTGTGGATTTGTCACACATGGTCTTCATTATGTTGAGATATGTTCCATCTATTCCCACTTTGTCAAGTGTTTCATTATAAATAGATGCTATATTTTATCCAGTGCTTTTTCCTTTTCTGCATCTACTGATATGATCATGTGGTTTTTAGCCTTCATTTTGTGTATGTAGCATACATATCACGTTTATTGTTTTGTGGGTATTGTACCAAACTTGCATTCCCATAATCAATCCCACTTGGTCATGTTGTATAATCTTTTTAATGTATTGCTGGATCCAGTTTTCTAATGTTTTATTAAGGTTTTTAGCATCAATGTTCATCAGAGATATTAGCCTATAATTTTCTTTCTTTGTAGTATTTTTATGTGATTTTGGAATTAGGATAATATTAGCCTTGTAAAATTAGCTTGGGAGTCTCCCCTCTAGAATTTTTTGGAACAGTTTGAGAAGGATAGATGTTAGTTCTTCTTTGAATGTTTGGTAAAATTCACCTGTGAAACCATCCAGTCCAGGACTTTTGTTTATTGGAAAGTTTTTTTAATTATTATTTTGTATCACTGCTTCAATTTCATTAGTTGTAATCTGTCTATTCAGATTCTCTGATTCTTCCTGATTGAGTTTTGGCAGGTTGTATGTTTCTGAGAATTTATCTAGTTCATAGATAAATTGTTGACATTTAGTTGTTCGTAGTATTTTCTTTTTTTTTTTTTCTTAATATATTTTTTCCTTCAATTTCTATTTGTAATCTGTCTATTCAGATTCTCTGATTCTTCCTGATTGAGTTTTGGCAGGTTGTATGTTTCTGAGAATTTATCTAGTTCATAGATAAATTGTTGACATTTAGTTGTTCGTAGTATTTTCTTTTTTTTTTTTTCTTAATATATTTTTTATTGATTAAGAAATTACATATGTGTCCTTGTCCCCACGATACCCTCAACCCCCCCACTCTTG
>NW_006289390.1:509179-517877 GCF_000327345.1 Myotis davidii
GCAAAAGCCTCTGCCGCAGCCTGGGTGGGGCGGGGTCTCAAGGAATCAAAGGGCGGAGCAAGCAGCTATGGCAGATCCTCAGCCCTGCCCTAAGGAGTCGCGCGTCTCAGTGTCCCGGTAACGGCTGCAAGCACCTCTGAGTGAAAGCCGCCCTCAAGATCGCCCGCTGCCAGACAGTCCAGTTTCTCCCCGCATGAGTCCTGGGTCCCCAGAGACTTCCCGAAACCGGAGGTCAGAGCCGTTGGGAGCTTGTGTCTCCCTCCGGATTCAAAAGACAGCCGCGTCCTCGGGTGCCAGCCCCTTTCCGCGCGCCCGCGAGCCCCTACCTCTGCGCTTCACTTCTGCAGCTTCTCTGGGTCTCAGTGTGCCTTTCCTTCCTTCTAGTTGTAGAATTTACAGTCAGCCAGGCTTCCTGTGGTTCTGGATGAAGTCCGTATTGTTTCTCTGAGGTATTAATCAATTGTTGTGTGCGGCATTAATTTCCCGGTGTTTATCTCTGCCGCCATCTTAGTTTCTCCCGTAGTATTTTCTTATAATCCCTTGTATTTCTTTGGTGTCAGTTGTTACTTCTCTTTCATTTCTTATTTTATTTATTTGGGTCCTCTTTCTTTTTTTTATGAGTCTGGTTAAGGGTTTGTCAATCTGGTTTATCTTTTCAAAGAACCAGTTCTTGGTTTCATTGAAAATTTGTAATTTTTTTGCATTTTTTAAGACCCTATTTTGTTTATTTCTGGCATAGTTTGTTGTTCTTTTACATGTTTTTTTTTTTTAAGAGTAAAGTTAGATTGCTTATTTTTTTTCTTGTTTCTTGAAATATGTGTATATTGCTATGAATTTCTCTCTTAAGACTGCTTTCTCTGTATCCCATAGATTTGGGGTTGTTGTGTTCTCATTTTCATGTATTTCAAGGCATCTTTTGATTTCTTTCTTGATCTAATTCCTAACCCGTTCATTGTTTAGTAACACGTTAGTTAACTTCCATGTCTTTGGTGTGTTTTTCAGTTTTGTTTCTTGTGATATATTTCTAGTTTCATACCATTATGGTCAAAGAGAATGTTTGATATTATTTCAATCTTCTTAAATTTATTAAGACTTGCTTTGTGTCCTAACATATGGTCTAGCCTAGAAAATGTCCCATATGCACTTGAAAATAATATATATTCTCCTGCTTTGGGGTGAAATGCTTTGAAGATATCAATTAAATCTATCTGTTCTCGTTTGTCATTTAAGGCCATTGTTTCCTTGTTGATTTTCTGTCTGGAAGATCTATCCATTGATATCAATGTAGAAATATTTTTATTTCTCTTACCTTTAAAAGATATACCTGAAAATAGTCATTAATTGATTTTAAAATAACTGTTATTAGAATCTAGAACAGCTATTTATTTGTGTCCATGATTACCCTACCAAAGTCTGTGAGTCTCCTGACATTGTATGCTAGTCTGTGTGTGTTTTTAAGTTTGTACATTTTTTTTCTGAGACAATATCCATCAGTTTCATTGACTTCTGAAATATGTCCATTACTCAAAGGAGGATAGAACATTCTACTCTGTGACCCAAAATTGACAAAATCATGAAACTAAACTGCATAAAATATTTGTTAAATGAAAAGACGCACTCTACACTAAAAATATAATTAAATTTTTCATTTGTCAAAATCTCTAGCTGGGCTCAAACTAAAGTACTGGCAGATATCCTTGCAAAAATCACAAAGTTCCTTCAAAGAATCACATTTTTCAGACCTCGTTCTCAAATAGAAATTAGTCTTGCACATTCTAAAGAACACACAATTTAGAGACAAGGCTTGGAATCTAACTCAGTATCTAGTTGATTAGTTCAGTTCTCATTGATTCACCTGGTGCATGAAACACAAAAGTCTCTATACACTAACTTAATTGTCTATATGTCTTATCAAAGAGGTTTTCAAGCTATCATTATACATCATGTTGGATCTCAATTGTCTTTCAACATTAAAAAAAAAAGTTTCCTCCTAATTTTGATACTAAATTATTGATCAGTAGTGCCATTTAGGCAAATCCTGCCAATGCATAAGCAAACTTGAGTGAAAACTTCGTATCTTTTCTAGAAACTTTTGCATAGCAATTTAGTTCTAATTCTGCTTTTGGAAATTAGTGCACAAATCCAATGAAACTAAGAGTCTTGTGCTTGTTCACTGGAAGGAATGATTTGGGAGGAAAAATAATAAGACAGCTGCAAGGTAAATGGAAAACTTAGTGAAGCATTGATAATGCTGAGAACTGGTTACTCTCCCAGGCCTGATAGAGGGTGAACTCTCATACCTTTCCTTAGCAGACATATTTGGTTCTCAACTCCTTATTATTCAATAGCCTATTGATTTGTATTTCATTTTTATATTTTTTTATTGATATAACAGTTCTTTTTCTCAGTGAGTTATTTACTTTATACAAAGTTCTTCAGTTTGTTGTAACTAATCAGTTTTTCTGCTAATTTCCTCCATCCACCATGTTTAGGGGAAACATCATTAATTAAGCCACAGAAGTCAAATCCCATGTGATTTTTCTCCTCCCTACCTATATCACCGTGTTATATTAGACAGACTTTTATGTGAGAATACTGACAACACAACCTCATTTAAATAACAAAATGAATAGTCTGTGCAGTTTTTCATTATTTATTTTTTATGAAATTACTATTTTCTTATTAGAATAATCCTGAAAAAGTTTCTGCATAGATTTCACTGCTGCGTAACAAAGTTTAAATCAAATGAGTTGTCCAAACAGGAATTTTAGTTTGACTTCAGAAATAGGGTACAGTAAATATGTAGAAGATCTTTAAAAATCAAATTTAAAAAGATTCATTGAAATACATGCCAGGCATGGAATCTCTTTTTCTAAAAGCAGAGATATATACCTTTTTTTTTAATGGCCCACTTAGCAGGACTCAAGTCTATTGCCAATCACGATCATTTAATTCAGCTTTAGGCGGGGGAACTCACCATTTTTATGTAACCATGTGTGAAACAGCAAGTCTTCTCCCCAGGCCACTGAGAGTTCTGTTAACCTCCTGCAGATCCTCTCTGATTGGGCAGGCCTCCTAATTGGTGCATTACTCACGCTTCTCTGCCTGACTTGTTCCCCTCAAATAAGGTAGAACTTCGGTAGAAACCAAATTCAACACATGTCCTCCAATCTGTGACTAGAAACAAAAAAACAAGTGGATCAAAGCAAACCATATCATCAGGAACAATGAATGTTTTTCTGAGATTCTTAAGAATAATTCCTAAATTCTACCTCTTCCTCAGTTTTTTGACCCAAAATAAAATATATATTTTGGTTTGCATAAAAACAATTGTATTAGTCATGATATTATAAAATAATCGAGAGGGGTTTTGTTTTTTAGTGATTATTATAGCATCACTTCTCATTGTAAAAAAAAATGTTGAGTGGGTGGAGAAACTTAAAGACCAAAATGCAATCCAAATTAATTATAATTTCTCCATAGCTATAGTTTTCCATTAATACATATAATATTTTATTCACATATTAAAATCACAATGAATATATAAACTTCTTTCTTTTTCACTTATTATACTATAAGCATTTTTTTCTTGTTTTTAAAAGCTTTAAATAGTTGTATAACATTCGGTCATAAGGCTCATTGGTGCTCATCAATACTACCACTTGGGGAGCTCTGTAAAAAATGTCAAAACCCTGCTCCCAATTCAGAAGAATTTGATTGGGTGTGGTTAGGCCTGAGCATCTGTATTTGTAATAAGTGGTTCTAATGCTCATTTCAAGTTTGAGGACCACTATTATGCACCAAAATCTAATTAGTTCCCACTATTATGCACCAAAATCTAATTAATTCTCTCCTTCTGTTGGGCATGTCAATTGTTTGCAATGTTTTGCCATGTAAATGTACAATGCCTATGTTACTTTATCAGCATCACTGACTAATTTTTTAGAAATAATTCCTCAAAGGGGAATTATTATCAATGATTATTGATAAGAACTGTTTTTATCCTTTTATTGTATAAGGTCATATTATTTCTTTCCAATTTTAATTGGAAGACACCCATCTTATTAAATTATTGATTATATTGAACATTATATTTATTTTTATCTTTTCCAACATAAATGACAAAAAATGAATTTTCATTGTTTTAATTTACATTAGTTTAATTCCAAGTAAGGTTGGATTATTTTTATATGAATTGTATTTCTTCTTGTGTGAATTATCTACCAATGTCCTTTGCTGATTTTAAAGGATTTCCTTTTTTTACACAATTTCTTGTTATTCACATAATTTTTAAGCATTTAAAAATATATTAAGATTCATTGGGGACTATGAAAAAAACTTAGCATCATTCAGGGAAATATTCTGGATATTTTAGTACCTGATATTTAAATGTTATAGAGAGTTTAGTATGAAAAGAACACTCCAATTAAGACAGCACAGGCTTAAAACTGAGGGGACTTTCTCATGTTTATTTAACTAATGGATTCTTTCTTATAAGGATAAAAACGCACTAGCAAAATTAAACAGTAGTTTAAACAGCTAAACTGGATTAGATCCATACATTATTGACATCCTTACCAGCAATGAAATGTTAAATTTGTTTTAACCAGGCTCAATGTAATATTGCAAATTATTTATTCTACAAACTATACGTGCCCTACACATTCTGTGTGCTGACATTGACTAAATCTAGGGCTTTTATATCAGTCCTTTACAATAATATATTTACAAATCTTTGAAATCATAAAAATACTTTACCAAACTTAAACTTTTAAAATGCTTTCTATCTACTTCTGTAGACATTTTATCAAGTGTAAACTTTAAAACCTCAGCAACATAAAAACACTCTCATAAGTAGGTCTAGAAGTAAATATAATGATTAAGGCCTAAAGTAAGCATAAAAGCATGATCACATCTATAGACGTTAGTGTTAAGTTACTCTGAAAAGGCAGAGAGTAAGAGGTAAATATTTCAGTCTGACTTAAGCATGCCTATAGTAAGAATATCTTACTTTTCACCAATTAATTTACTCAAAATCAATAAGTGGAAAAAGTTAGGTCTGTTAGGTCCCATCCCAAAACTTTCATTGTATGCGATATTTCAATCAGATTTTTGGTAACAAAAATGGGTTCCAATGAGGTATGGATTTTAATGATCCCAAATTCAATTGAAGGAAATTTTAGGACTAAAAATCCTTCAAAGTTTTCCAGAGGCCTGGAATTTGTCCAGGTGAGCATTTTCTTTTCACCCCTGAATCAAGTTCTCCATCACCTCAGAACTATGGGAAAAGTTAAATAGGGTTGTTGTTTTTTAACCTAGAATTCTCCTAAGGCATAAAAGACAAAGGCAAGTAAGTGCCCTGGGTCTTTCTTCAATCTATAAAAGTCATTGTCAATACACCTGGCCTCTTAAATGTGGCTTAAACATCCAGCAATAATGTAGTCACTTGTTTTTTCCTCTCTTCAAATATTAATTGAAAACAATATGTTTCCATTCATTTTACTCTGGAAACACTGCATTTAATAGAATAAAAGGAATAATTAATGTAAGAAAGAACCCATAATATTTTTCTTTTATCTCTTATCAGCTTAGCAGATCACTATCACAGCTTCTCTGATGCTTAATGAGGAGAACTTATTCCCTTCTTTTCAATATGTTTCTGAAAACTATGTATGAAATGCATGAAAGGGATTCCAACCAAATGAGAACATGTGCTGCAGGGATCTACTTCCTATGTCCCTCATTTACCTGACCCTGTATAGCTGCCTTAATCTTGCTTAGAACTACTCCTTCAGAGTTCCTGTTCCTTTTTGCTTGGGTAAAGAACACTTTTTAAAATTTATTCTAGCAAACTGAATGAAATAACTTTATATATATTGTAAAGTCATTTGCTGATTCTTATCATTAATAACATGTCAAAGCAATGCATTCCATAAAATAGAACACATGTTCAAATGATGCTTACATATGTGGTTTATGCTGCAGTTAATAGCAATTTTAAGAGGCTGTTAGACCTAAACTGTATAAAGAAAATTGTAGAAAATAGGCAGTTTTAACAAGCAAGGAAATCTTGAAACCCTGAAGACTATCTCTAAATATTAATTACAAAATGCCTTCTCTGCACCACTAAAGAAAAATTAATTTTACATATGATAGGATAAAGTGGACTTTACTGAGGGGCCACATGTTTCTGGAAGGAAAACATGTGAATGAATTGTGAACTGGGCAGTGAGTTATTTATTGGTCAAGTATATTATATTAAACAATTATAGATACATATACACTCATATGTGGATAGCAGTGTGAAACTAAACTGTTTTTACATGGCCTATTAGATGACATAAAGAAATACAATTTTTAGAATAATTTTGTAGGAAGCTTATTCCAAACAATTTTCTCAATGTAAAGCTCTTTTTCCTTATCCATTCCTTTATTTTGTTTTGTTTTGTTTTCTATTGTGCTGTGAAACTGTCTTTGGATATGGCTAATAACCCTGTTAAATAACCCTCTCATGAAATGACTTTAGTTTTTCAAAGGAATGGTCTAAACCAACACATAAAATAATTGGGATGTCACTTTATTTTTTTTTAAATCTAATATGAATATTTAAGGCTAAAAAAGGTGGATCATAAAAACAATTTTCTCCAAAAAAATAGCAATTAGGTTTAAATCATTGAAAGACAAATTTAGTTTCTTATGGACACAAAATAAAACAATTTATTTGCAGCATTTTAAAAACAAAACAGATGTCTCTATCATCATTGAATATTAAGCCTACATTTCAGTCTGGTCCTTCTGGTGATTAAACTAAAAACCTGATATTGTTTACTTTAAGAAGTATATTAATTATTTTACACCACTAATGTGGCACTTACTTGGGAATGTGAGAAAGCTAATTATTTAATTAACACTTAGTAAATTAACACTCTCAAAGTGGTGTTTGCTCTCCAGATGGATCAGACCATCATAACATGAACATCATGGAAAGTGAGCATCAATTACCTGAAATATTACAAACACATTTTAAGAGAACAAACACTTCAACAGGTCAATTCATAGAGAAACAAGCAACATTTTTTATTTGTCAACAGAATGATCAGTTTCAAGTGCTACTCATTAATATGGGGTTGTTTGGTTTTATTTTATTAATTCATTTGGCATTCAGTGACCACCAAACTCAGTATTTATCAAATAGCATAGCACAGACTATACCCATATTCTCTCAGTATCTAAACCATTCTTCTAGATTTAACAGAAATTACATTCAGGGCTGGGAAAACCTCTTGAAAGAGAGAGCTCATTTAAAAACTGTACCTTGAAAGCAAGAAAGGAAGCAAATGCATGGGAAGAAAGAGCCTATGAAATATTTTCATAAATCCTTTTAGAGAATAATTAGGATATACCACCTCTATTCCTCCATAGAGATTAGCATGGAGAAAATCTAATGTAGAGTGGTGTGTTTTTTCCATGTCCACATCATATGCAGCATGACATTTAGAGTTTAGTAACTTAATTTAAACAGTCAAATTGGCTTTGAACTTCTAAATAGCATCCAATGCCTTTAAGAATCAATACAAGATTTAAAAAAAAAAAAGAATCAATACAAGATTTAAATATAACAGCTTTTTCACTAAAAGCTACTATTACCTTTCTCTTGACTTCCAGCCCCAAAACTGAACCAAACATAGAAATCCTAGATTCTGAGACCAGCTAAATCAAGCAAACAAACCAAACTCCCACAAACAGAAGAGGAATAACAAGTCATACTCTGTTGTCAGTAAATCAGTAGACAAAAATTACTGGCTATTTGTTGGTTTGTTTATTCCATTATGCTCTTCCTTCTGGGAATGAATTTTCATTTCAGTCTCTTTTAGATCATTGACATTCTCAGCAAAGGAATTCAAGACACACTTCTTTCTCAATTACTAGTAAATTCAAGTTATTACTGTTTTGAAAAACAATCCATGTAACTGGTTGATGATGATGATGATGATGATGTCGGTTATTTGACAATAAATGAACTGTGAAAGTGAACAGCACTAAATACCACATGTTTAATACAGTTTGGAAGTAGTTAACGATTGCCTTTGGTTTGAACCGATGGAAGGGGCTGCGGAATGGCAAAATGAGAGGTTTATTTAGCGTCTGGGAGAAGCTTATGAAAGAGCTTAAGTCCTCATTCCTTCTAACATCTTAACAGCTGTGCAGTTTCTTACAAAATATGTTTTATCGTTTCAAGAAATGCTGTTAACCTCGCAGTTTTAAAACTGAATGAACAAGGCCTCTTGGACAAATTGAAAAACAAATGGTGGTACGACAAAGGAGAATGTGGCAGCGGGGGAGGTGACTCCAAGGTCAGCCTCGATGTCACCAAAAGCGGGTAAACAGTATGCACAGTAATAGGTGCATCTGCTGGGAGACTCGCCGTGTGGACCTGCTAATGCCGTCAGCATTGCTAGTCAAGCCCCTTCACAACTGAAGTATGCAATTACTGTCAAAGCAAAAATATTTGCAAACGTTACCAATGTGGGAACACACTAACAAACCGAACTAAAATAGTCACTGGAGCTCTCTGGCTCTGAAGCAGTTGGGATCGGCTATTATAGTTCTATGCACCGTGGTTTGGGGAGGCAGGAGCGGATGCTGGTTTTTGGAAGAACAATTTGGCGAAGAGAGGGTATATCTTTCTTGATAAAAA
>NW_006289390.1:518070-520706 GCF_000327345.1 Myotis davidii
TCGCAGTTTTAAAACTGAATGAACAAGGCCTCTTGGACAAATTGAAAAACAAATGGTGGTACGACAAAGGAGAATGTGGCAGCGGGGGAGGTGACTCCAAGGTCAGCCTCGATGTCACCAAAAGCGGGTAAACAGTATGCACAGTAATAGGTGCATCTGCTGGGAGACTCGCCGTGTGGACCTGCTAATGCCGTCAGCATTGCTAGTCAAGCCCCTTCACAACTGAAGTATGCAATTACTGTCAAAGCAAAAATATTTGCAAACGTTACCAATGTGGGAACACACTAACAAACCGAACTAAAATAGTCACTGGAGCTCTCTGGCTCTGAAGCAGTTGGGATCGGCTATTATAGTTCTATGCACCGTGGTTTGGGGAGGCAGGAGCGGATGCTGGTTTTTGGAAGAACAATTTGGCGAAGAGAGGGTATATCTTTCTTGATCACCAGAAGTTCTACGCAATGTTTTTAAGTAACAGCAGTAACTCCACCTAGATCTATGTACTTACCAGGAAATCATTTCTCTGTCTAAACCCCACAGGCTTCCAATTAAATAATAAGTTAAATGACAAATCAGAGATAGTCATGTGGACCAGAAATGTTTGGCTTCCCATAAATGGATCAAACTACAAAATGAGCAGACTCTACACACAAGACCAGGTCAGCTTATTTTCCCTGCCTCCATGGCATATGTCCAGCTTCATAAAATAATGTTTATTAAATTTCTAAACAGTGTCTAAAGAAAAAATAGGTATACAATTAACAGGATATACTACCTAGTGTCCCAGAACCCTTCTTCACTCTGCATAGACTAAAGAAAACGGTCCAGAGATGGGACTCTTCTGACTGAATTTCCTTTTCTTACATTCCTACACTTGGTGTATAAGAATATTGGAAATTTAGAAGTATACAGTCTTGCCTGCCTTTTAAAATCTAAAGAATTGTCCAAAATAAGAAGTCCTGCTTCCCTTCAGTTTCCTGATTGGACTCTAAATCCTCTCACTCAGCCACCCAACCCACAAAAAGACGCTGTTTTTAGTGAGTGAGCATCTATCTGTCAGATGCTGATAACTTCACTCTCTTTCAATGCCGCAAACTTGCCCCTCACTCCCAATCTGAAGAGCCCTTCGAATCCAGCTCACTTGTACATCCCCATCTAATAACCAGCCCTTCTGCGGGTTACCATATGAATGTTCTGGCCACAGAGGGAGGCATGAAAGAGAGAGAAACAACAGAATTGCGTGGACCCAATCCTGGTCATCCATCTCCTATCCCGAGAGAGAATCTGAGTTCCTGGAGAACAGAGCAGAGAATGGCCAGAGAGAGGACTTAGGGATTCTTTTGGGATGGGCCCCCTTCAGGGCACCTCCATCTGAGGCACCAACCATATTTTCTTAAGGAGCATTAATTCTTTTACATTTTGGAGCCCTAACTTGCCTAGAATGTTCTGACAGTTTCCATACAATATATATGTACATATACATGTATGGTGTCCCCAAAAAATGTATACATACTTTGTAGATTCTATTACTTTTTGAAATGTATTTTAATAAACACTGCCTTTATAATTAATCAAAGTGTGTATACATTTTGGGGGACAGAGAGAGAGAGAGAGAGAGAGAGAGAGAGAATTACTCCAGTTTACACTAATAATCTACTATTCCTTCTTGCAAATTAGAAATGTATGAAAGTATGCTCTCATAGCTCCAAAGAAAATAAAAACAATCATATTCTATTCCATTAGAGAAATTTTATTTGCAAAATTCATTTTTTATCACAAATAGAAAAGAAGTGTAACACTGCTTATCAGATAAAATTTTCCAAAAAAAGAATGAAGTCCTATTTTAGTATACATTAAACTCTTTCCAGAAAAAAATGAAATAAGCAAGCAGAAGCAGAAATTTACACATAATAAAAAAATCTATGTGACAAAACCATTTTAATTTATTTAAACAAGGTTGGACAACTCAGTTGGATTTTAATCTGTTTGCATCCAACACATTGTTTGGTACATAATGGACACAAAGTAAATATCTGTTGTACAAAGAAATAAATCTGAATCTAACCTTGTAATTTTCAAAAACCAAACTGCTTGTTCTCATAGGTATTCAGTACATTATTTCCAATAAACATGAACTACAAAATGGTATTCTAAAACATTATTTCAAATCTTAACAAGTAATTTTCTAAATTGTTATGAAAAATTAACCTAAAATGTTCCCCCAAAATGAAATTGCATTATGTTCTATTTTCCCTCCGGAATTTTGTTTTCATACTAAAAAACATTCCTGGTAGGTTGTATATTGACATAATATTTATCATCAAGAGAACAGGTGATTGCAATCTAATGTTAATAATGCCCAACTCTGAATTTGTAACAAAAGGTGATATTTATATGTCTGCTTGACCTCACTTAGTTCAAAGTAAATTACCAAGAGCAGTTGTTGCTTTTTCATTTTTGTTTCGTACCTTCATCAGGCGACTGATTTTCTTTTTAGTCTTACCTTGCGCCTCCCTTTTAGCCTGATCTTCCTCAAAAGTGGTAAAATGAGGAGCAAAAGTGCTGACTTGGAGACTGAAGGTAGTAGATCCGGAGCCTTTGCTGAGTGTAAATCCAAACAGAGGAGCCAATGAAAAACT
>NW_006289390.1:520718-550847 GCF_000327345.1 Myotis davidii
ATCGGTGTTACCTTCCCAATACCGAATCTCGGTAGGAGAAAACTAAGGGGGACCCATGAGAAGCTGTCCCCCACACGAATACGTTCCCAGGAAGAGACAGTTGAGGATTGCAATCAGGGAGAATATGTCCAGCCTTCTACACAGCAGAAAATTATGAAACCTCTGATTTAACTGGGTCATGGAACCAGTATCTGTGGGGGGAAAGAGAATTACCCACTATTTTTTCCTTCAAGGAACTTATGACTTAATATAACCAACAACTGAACCATTAGTCACTGTGGCCACTTCCAGTCACATCCTTTGGCTGCAAAATAATTAGCGTCACCGTTTTGCTGCTCGACATTCCGAGAGCATGAAGTTCTGAGCAGGCACACACATCTTGGGAATAAACCAGCAGGGGACCAATTCAAGAATATCATTGCAATCTCTAAAACTCATTTCCCCCTCTGATTAATCTGGTGTGGTTTAGCCTGAGCACAAACCGTATGCAGAAATTTATGCCAATTCTTAGTGGTTATTTAATCCTGGTTCTAGATGGAAATTTTGGGAAATGCCTATAATCATCCACTAAAACTATTGGTTTTTTTCTGTTTTATACTTTCCTTTCCTTCTATGTATATCAAAATAGGCACACTCATGGATGAGGATGTTCATTTAAAAATCATTTTGTAAACAACAAATATTGTGTCCTTCAGGAATTAAGTTAGATCACATTATACCCAGTTTTTAATTTAGCCCTTTGAAAAATACAGCCCATTCCTGACTTTAAAATAGTTTATACTCATAAATGGCCTAATTCCCTTCACCACGGCCATGGAAACCAATGCAAGAATAAAGGGATTATTATGGAAAATATGAATTCATAAGTAGACGGGAAAAGGTTGTGGTAAAAGAAAAAAAACCACAAAGGGAAGCTAACCCTTGGAGAAGGGATATCCCAGTTATGAATTACTTGCTAAATGCCTTACATTCCACCAGTTGACCGTTAAGTTTGATTAATAGTAAGTATCTTATATTCAAAATCCCAATCTTACCTCTAAAACCAGACTACTGGAGTGAATAGCAGAAGGGACAAAGAGGCAAGGGAAAAATGAAGGGGGTAGGAAAAATTAAGACTTTAAGACAGGAGAGAGATGGCCTAAGGCAGTCTTTATCTTATCCTCAATTTTGCCTTCAACTTTCCCTTTTAGAAGAAATTTGGAAACTGTTCATTTTCTTTCTCTTTTCAGCATTGTCCTCCTCCTCCCGTTGTACCCTATTTAAGAAGTGTAATATGGGGTAATATAATGTACCTACACAGGTTTCAAAAGGCTTTGGCAAGCTGGCCTGGGAATCTCAAATTAAAGGAAAAAGCTTGTTTCGATTCAAAATAATTTGAATGTAGCCACATTATAGAGCACTTACTCTCAGTGGATATCCTGCTAAATACTGTTTTACACAGATCAATGAAACGTGGCTTTTGTTTTCAAGGAGTTCACAATTCACCAACCAACCTGACATGTGGTTTTGTAATAGTCGCTTCATCAAGAGAAGTGAGGGGAAAGTGTGGAGGGGAGTGGGAGATTGTATAGGTAGCCCCTAGGTTGGGGCTAAATTAACCAAGCAACCCAGGTAACCTAACCCTCACCCCACCTCATCCCTCCTCACCCCAAATTCAGCTTTTAGTAGAAAGTGTTAAATCATGCTTATGTTAGGTTTTAATCCAAAAAACAATATTCTAGGAAGGTGGCAAATGCATATTACTTCTTAAATGGAGCAATGAACCTTGTAAGATCTTATAACATTCATACAAAAATTAAATTGTATTCAGAAATCAGATAAACAAAACGAAAGACATATTTTAGAAACATTCTTTGAGAACCAACAGGACAAAACAAATGGGTTTTAGTGTAACTGTGAACCAGAATCCTCAATTAACCAGAAACCCCATTTTCTGAGTCTCCCATTGTTAATGCTTTTAATTGCACAGCTAAGAAGTCAGACTATTACAAATCCGACTCCGCTGCTTCCTAGTTGTGTGAACAGATGAGCTAACCTCTCTGTGCCTTTGTTCCTCACTTGTAAAATGCAGATAATAATAGTAATCAAGTATGGAAAATGCTTTTAACAATGCCTGGTACATAGTAAGTACTCTGCAAATGTTTAGCTATCATTATCATTAGAAATAAATTACCTAGTTTTGTAGATAGGTTTCTGGAATTCATCTCCTGATAACCAGAGAAATGCAGGCTGTGTTTCTCTGAATGCACTCAACATTTCCTTAGAGAGAGGCACTAGATACGGCCAGACAACATGGTTGTGGCAGCCTTAGAAATGTCAAGAAGAGTACAAGTCTCTCTCTGAATGTTTATAAAATGAAAACACACACACACACACACGAACAATAACAAAAGATGCTAGGAGTTACTGCTTCCCATCATTTTTACCCTTTATTTTGTATACACAGAGGTTAACATGGGAATGAAAACAAGAATTCTTAGCTTCCTTGGAACATTGGTGATGACTGACGACTGACCTTGAGGCTCCTTTTAAAACATTTAGTATTGAAGGACTCCGAGATAGTAGAAAAGAAAAGTGGGATTTTACAGTACAGGGAGTTTGTTTATTGAGCAAAATCTTGTTTACCCCCAACCGATCAGGGATTTATTGGTAAGAATTAGTAAAGTACACTATAGTCACTTCCCTTTCTACTTAAAGTAAATTAATGGGGCAGACACAACATGGACGAAAATTGCTTCTGGTGATACTGTGTGAGATAAATACTAAAGTTCAGAAGGAAAACATCAGCGTGGGCTTGTACTTCACAATAATGATTCACATGTCTGTGTTTATCAGAACCTGCATGAGGTGGCCCTAGTAACAACTGAATCGCCCACCTCTTTCAGTTCGGTCCTGGATGAGAGATGGAGGACTCCGTGTAATGATGGACACTGTAGACATCCTTCTACAGCATAAACTAAAATCCCTCTAGCTGATCATAGGCACGTGAGAGATGAAACCAGGCCTAGCTAGCTTCTATTTAAGTCTGCCTTACCTATCACCTGCAGCCGCTTCCATTAATTCTGGAGACAAAAAGGAGCTCTGAATTTTGAAGGACTCCCATATCCGTGCGGGGAAATTAGAAATGCTTAAGAAACCCAACCCAGGCCAATAGTTTTGGATTCACAGTAATTGCATACATGTTATTTAAAAATCCTCCCTAGCAGTATGTGCCTGTTACCTAAAGCGATGGAGCAGGCCCCAGTTTTATGTCTGATTCTAAACCTGGGCCTA
Source organism: Myotis davidii (assembly GCF_000327345.1). Classification (NCBI taxonomy): domain Eukaryota; kingdom Metazoa; phylum Chordata; class Mammalia; order Chiroptera; family Vespertilionidae; genus Myotis; species Myotis davidii. The sequence continues at coordinate 523,992 of NW_006289390.1, forward strand.
CGGTACAAGACATAGCGCCTACTGTGGCCTCTGCTCTGTCACTTTGCCATGCGATTCTAATGTAGTTTTACTTGAATAACATAAAATAACATATATAATGTTATTTATGTTATTTTCCACGTGAAGAACTCCTGTAAACCTTGCCGTTTTGAAACTCAGTGAGGCAGGCGTCTTAGACAAGCTGAAAAACAAATGGTGGTACGATAAAGGTGAATGTGGACCCAAGGACTCTGGAAGCAAGGTCAGTCGCTGCAGTTCGGGGCCTCCTCTTGTGTTCACAAAGCAGTAAACGGGAGCAATTGTCTAAAAATTAAAAAAAATATGGACACAGTAAAAACTAAACATTTCTCTCTATGCTGCCTAAATTCGAAGTTAATGTCAAATTTCAGCCACAGGGACAGTCTTTCTAGAAAATTGCAACCTGCTCCCCAAAACTAAGGCTTTTAAGTAAATTTAAATTAACTACAAAAATACATAAGATATTAAAAAACTCCTTAGATTATTCTCAACTTACGTACCACTAATAAAAGTAGTGCTTTTGAGGTTAAGGTTTTTTTATTGTCTTGGAGGCAAAGACCATGAAATATATTATTTCAAGAAGAGATGTTTTCCCAAAACAAACAAACAAAAATGGCAAATTGATTAGTAGTCGTTCAGAAAAAGATTTTAAATATTATATCTTATTCAGAAGTTCAGTCTTTTGTGACTATAATGCCAACCATTCCACTTTAGTTTGAAGAGGCCCTTTTCTATTTTTGTGCTGACAGATCAACAGAGTGAATCTTTCAATTCTATTCCATCAAAATGGTTTAAATAAATCAATGTTTATGGATGATAGCTTCAAGTTCTAAGATCTTTTGTTCATAAATTCCTTTTAAAATATTGCAGGATCCTATCATCCTGATTCTGTTGAAAATAGAAACATTTGTATTTTAATTCCAAAGGGGGAAAAATGTAACAACCTACCAGTGAATCTAATAGAATCTAACAGAATGTAGTAACAGTGCCTGAAAGCCACAGTTGAGGATTCTTAGAATCTTCTTTTATTATTTTCCTATATCTCCTTTTAGAAAGAAAAAAATAGATGATAGATACATGATAGATAGAAGATAGATAGATGATAGAGAATTCTAAGTCTAAACAAGTGACCAGCTTAGAAAGGAGAGCATCAATTAATTTAACAAAGAGACAAAGTAATGTTAATTGATCCCTTTCTAGGGCTTATCCCTAGGTTTTAATCACTTTTGTCTGCCTTTAAACCAGAGTGGAATGAGATAAACTTGGCCAATAATGGAATAGCTATGTCAAGCATAAATGCTTGAGTGATTTTTTTTAAATGGAGTTACCCTAAACTTTTGGTTCAATCAGTTGATATCATGGCTAAGTAGACAGTGTACATAGTACATCTTCGGAATTAAACCATCTCCTTAATAAAATGATTTGCGTCTAAATCACATTTTGCACAAAACATACTGCCGAGAAGATGATGGCCAGAGGGTGTCCTTCAGATAGTCTACCCAAAATACGTTTCAATTAATGTTATGTGTAATGTGCATATTTACAATTTATAAAAAAGTTCTGAATTCTTGTTATAATTTTAATATCTTTCAAGCATATGCTTGACTATATCTGAATTTATTATGTATACTAAGGCTCTGGAGAATAATATGTCTAAAATAGTAATTGATGAAGCATTTTTAAGTGGAAATGGAATCATTTTTAAATCAATAAAAATAGTTATATCAGTTTGCCCATACATAATTTATTTCTCAATTGACCATAGTAATTTGTGTATTTTTAAAAAGTTATCTTTTCAAAAAGTCACCTGTGATATGTATACATATATATATAATTATTCATAAATAGGCAGAATGTAAAAGTTATACTTTCCATATGATTTCCCACAGATGTGACTGAAAAAACAAATAATATGTACCCTAGCACATTATCTGTATATATTTTGTAAAGTAATGATGAACAAATTGTGAAACTGATTGCTTAAAAAAAGCTTAGTTCCTTAATTAGGAAATGTGAAGTAGGATTTATTCAAGAGCTATCTCAAACATTAAAAGTATGTTTTAATGGCAGGAAAACCAAAACCCCTTTTCATGTAACTGTATTTTAAACATGTCATTCTCAAACTTAATAATAAGCCCACTTCTGCCACCCTTTGCAAATATATAAATGCTTATTATGATTAAGTATAGTGGTTTTCATTGCATAGTTAATAATGATACAATGTTTAAGATTTTATGGAATGTAATTATATCCAATTTATTGGTAATCATCATAATTTCACTTCTGAGAGCTATAAGCTTTATTTTTAAATTTGTAAACCTACATCAATGATTTATACATGTAAATAATGTCGGGTTAAAGTAAGCATTTATGCTAATTAGCTGTTTGGATTTCATGTGTTCTTTTACCTTCCAGATGTGCCATTTCCACACTTAACTGAAGTGTGTTTATCCTCCCACAGGACAAGACGAGTGCCTTGAGCCTGAGCAACGTAGCAGGCGTCTTCTACATTCTGGTCGGCGGACTGGGCTTGGCAATGCTGGTGGCTTTGATAGAGTTCTGTTACAAGTCCAGGGCAGAAGCGAAGAGAATGAAGGTGGCAAAGAGTGCACAGACTTTTAACCCAACTTCCTCGCAGAATACCCAGAATTTAGCAACCTATAGAGAAGGTTACAACGTATATGGAACCGAAAGTATTAAAATTTAGGGGTAGGACTTAGGGCCTACTACAGTGAGTGGGTGATGCATCCTGTAAATGCAGTGTTGTGACTGTCTGTCCCGTGGTGGTATTGCTTGCTTCTCATTAGAGCTTTATATTTTCTAAACTTCAGTGCAAAGTGGTTTGGTTTTCTTTGGCTGCAGATGTACTGTTCGAATCTTTATGTTGCCAATAGATATCTGCATTGAGAGGGTCCGAAAGACAAAAACTAACCAGCAGAATTGCTCTGTGAAATGATCCAAACAGTATATTCTACCCAAAATTTGAGAGAAATTGGAAATTAGATCTGGGGTTTCTCTGTACATAGACTAGGCTAATCTTCTCTGGAACAAGTTTTAAAATAGGTGTTTAACAAAATAAGCATAAAACCTAATTCAAATGACCAAAGCTTCGACAGCTGCCAAATAAGGTTTTCTGAGAAAAAATATCTGTAACAGTTCCGAGGCAGAGAGTCAACGCTCAACAAATTTTAGCTCCTATTCTAGTTTGTTTTACACTAGCCATATTGTGTATTTTTAAAGAGTAAAACCTAACTGTTTGCTCATCTGACAGTAGTCCTTGAGCCAGACCTTGAGGCAGGAGTCATCAGGAAATTGAGCACAATTCACATTTATTACATGAAATTCAGCTTTTCTGTTCACAATATCACTAAGGTGAGCAGCCATTTTAGGCAATTTAGCAGTTTCTCCATTAAAGAGATCAGTAATATATATGTTTCTTAGGAGGAACACAGTAAAAGGTAAGAATTGCCATGAGTTATTATGGATTTTTTTATTTCAATTGCTTTTAAGTAAGCCAGTTCAGCCCCACTTACTCATATGCTCTCATCATGCCACAATAAAAAAAATTGTAGGTATTCAATGAAATATAGGAAATGGAGGTCATTTTTAAAGAATCTAAATGCCCACTATGTTTTTCCTCTAATGGTTGCAAGTGGTTTTAAAATAAGATCTAAAAGCCCTTGTTATTGCTCTTCCTAAAATCAGGTCTCTAAAACTCACTTTCTAAAATTATATATAATAGCCAACTGAATAGGCTGCTCATTCTGATTAAAATGATAAATGAGCCTTTAAACCTATAAGAGACATCCCATGCTTGATGTCAAAAACATAATATAATTTTTATAGTAAGATGTATCTGAGCCCTACCAGGTTTAGCTCAGTGAATAGAGCATTGGCCACAGACTAAAGGGTCCTGGGTTCCATTCCAGTCAAGGGCACACACCTTGGTTGCAGACTGGATCCCTGGCCCTGGTCAGAGCGCATGCAGGAGGCAACCAATCAATGTCTCTCACATCCATGTTTCTCTCTCTCTCTCTGGCTCTCCCCCTCCTTTCCACTCTCTCTAAAAAATCAATGGAAAAATATCCTCAGGTGAGGATAACAAAACAAAACAAAAAATGTGTACATCTGAGATTATGCCAGGTAAATGTGCTTGACTTTAAGATTTATTTATTCATATGAAAGCTATTGAAATACTTGTATCTCAATATCTAATTGCTTTTATCTACAATCTGGAAATCAATGACTAGATATAACTACACATGGGTAAGCCCAATTTTGTGGAAAAGAATTAAGAACAAAACCCTCAGTTCACTAAGATCAGAATGTTTTCAGCATGTTTTCTACTAGCAAAACAGCAAGCTAGAATGGTATCAAAAGTCTGGGCCATTATTATTCTTTCATCTTAATATTTGCAGAATTGAGAAGAAATTTTCTCTAACTGAGAAAAAGAATACCTGAAAGTTTTCAGAGCCAATTATTTAGACTTCATTCTGAGATGAATTTTATAACCAGTTTATTAAAACTGAGTTTTCTTTGGCACAGCAAAAGCATTCCAACCATCAGCAAGGTCCAAAGGCAGAGAAGCAAGCAAAGAAAAAAGAATATTAGAAAATTCTAGAGCCAAAGCTGGTTTGGCTCTGGGGATAGAGCATTGGCCTGTGGGCTGTAGGGTTCCAGGTTCAATTTCAGTCAAGGGCATGTATCTCGGTTGCAGCCTTGGACCCCATCCCTGGTTGGGGTGCATGCGGGAGGCAACCAATAGATGTGTCTCTCTCACATGGATGTTTCTCTCTCTTTGTCTCTCACCCTCCTTTACACTCTCTAAATATAAATGGGAAAATATCCTCGGGTGAGCATTAACAAAAAAAGCAAAACGAAAATTCTAGAAAGAAGTACTCATGGGTGCCAATTAATTACAAAGTTCTGGGAAGGTGTTAAAAAGAGATATAAATCCCCAGGTTATGTACATACAATTTACATGTAATAATGTTTTTAGGTCAGAGCCTGGCATTGCAGGTCATCACATGAATAGCCTTTAGAGCTGGGGTTGAACTTTTAAGACAATAAATTTCATGTAAAAATAAAGCATTCATATCCATATGATTTTTCAAAAGACTTAATAGAACTCAGGGTAAATGAAATGATCTGCACTTATAGAGAAGCCTTAAAAGTAAGTTGTTTTTGTTACACTCCCATATTAAATGGCTTTTTCCTTTCAAAAACTCTATTGGCCATAATTATGCAAATATTTGATAATTTAGATAATATTGTCCCAGAATCTCAAAAACACAACCTAAAACCTTCAATATATGGTAGGGTTCAACTTTAAAAGTGACCATTCCTCCAGGAGAATACTTACAATTAAGGTCATAAGCATTAGTCACAACAAACCAACCAGGAGCAGAACATATGGAAATTTTTAAGGAAATTTTTCAGTTTGAGCAGCCTCAGTAGGTTCACACCAAGATGAATAGAAATGACCTTTTATGGAAGAATTGAAAAATATAAATATAGGATGCTGAGAACTAAGAATGCTGAGATGTAAAGAGAAGTTAAGGAGTTGACAACGATTAAGGCATTGACAACTAATACACTTGGTTGAATCAATCTATAGAGAAGGAGGGAGTGCTCACAACTATGTGGAATCTTTCCTGCTTTGGATGTTTTCCAAAGGCAAATGAGAAGGGAAAGAACAAAAATAGATTTTATGGCAAAAGCCTTCTGCAAAAATTCCTTCAAAAAATCACACTGCTTGCCCGACTGGCATGGCTCAGTGGTTGAGCGCTGACCTATGAACCAGGAGTTTACGGTTTGATTGCCTGTCAGGGCACATGCCCCAGTTACGGGCTTGATTCCCAGTATGGGGTGTGCAGGAGGCAGCGATCAATGATTCTATCGTATCGTCGATGTTTTATCTCTCTCTCACTCTCCCTTCCTCTCTGAAATAAAAAATGTATACATATTTTTTAAACACACTGCATTTATTAATTGTATATTAGTATTTCTTTTTCAAAAAAATTAAAATAAAACAAAACTGCTAATTTTTAAAAAATAATTATCTACTAAATATTAAATGTTGAAAGGGAATCTGAAGAAGCAAAATCAGACTTTGGTCTTGGTTTGTTTTAATTTAATGATGATTAGGGTTTCTGTAGAGATTGTATGCTGACCTCTGATTATTAAAATAAGTATTAATTTTTTAGTTGTTCACCAAAGCAGAACTATGATAATGTTCTGATTTTTATAATAAATGTGTCATTACCTAGCAATTTGACTTCAACTTTCTAACATTATAAGGGCCTGATCTCCAAACCTTTTCATCATAACAGTTTTACTCCAGTTACTAATTTCATTATTTAATCAATAATTATTCAAATATTTAAATTTCATGGCAGAATAAATTCAGGATGAAATTGCCTAACAAATAAGGTTAACTTAAATTCACAATATGGAATTGAGATACAATATATGTTATGAGAAAGTTATGATCTCAACCATAACAAATTTAGGGAATATCTTGTTTAGCTTACTTTCCTCTTGAGCTAACATCAAAATTCAGCTCTAGAAAGAATTTAAAGGCAATGAATGAACAGTAAGTAGATTTACATAACCCCACCTGTATCTCCACTGTGTAATGTTACTACCTGCTACCTACTGTGACAGAGAACAAGAACTTAAAGAGGATTCCAGAGACCTGACCCCATAACCTCCATCTGGGAAGCTCCCCAATGATGACCATCAGGATGGACTGAAAGATGCCCTGTGCAGTGTGACCCCTTTGAGCACTTACAGCTTCTTAATGAGCCTTAGCTTCCACGCGAGGCACAGCACGAACTTTATGTCACTAACTGTGCTGTTCTGGGTCATGTCTGTAACTGGTGTGAACGAATGCAGGTGTCTGTGGCTAGGTCTGTGTTCTGAACACGGGAAGACCTGTCATGAACACTCTATGTATATAGTTTGTTTAGACGATTCATCACCATTTTAAGAGTACGATCCTTGCAAAGGACTTTACAAATCCCTGTAAAGACAAAAAGACTCAAAGAATGGCGTAAAATCTTAAAGGAGCTTTGAAGAAGGACTAGGGTGGAGGGTGCAGCAGGTTAAAAGACGTGTCCTCCCCAGGTCTGCTACACAAAACCTCCTTTGGTGGCTTTTGAATGAGATCTGGAACAGGTAGGACCACACACTCTGAGCGGACTCATTCCTCCCCACCGCTGACCTTCTCTCTCTCCTGATGACCAGTGTTCACATGGCCAAAAGAATACGGGAAAAATGCAGATGTCTAGTATTGATACCTTGGTGTGTGCTGTGTCCTAACTTGGGGAAGCAGCAGGCATAGTGTAACACCGCACCTTCTCTCTGTTTCCCTCCCATGCCCCCAGCTGACCTTCTCTGAAGCCATAAGAAACAAGGCCCGATTGTCCATCACGGGGAGCGTGGGGGAAAACGGCCGCGTCCTGACGCCCGACTGCCCGAAGGCCGTCCACGCGGGAACTGCAATCAGACAGAGTTCGGGACTGGCTGTCATTGCATCGGACCTACCATAAAAACCAAAAAAATAATTGAGTGCCTTAATTAAACTGTGTTGGTGGCCGACGGGAATGCAGCCCGGGGAACAGGCCCGCGCGGTCCTGGCTGACCCGACCCTTCGGCTGAGCGCCCCCCGGCGGCGGCAGCAGCAGCAGCAGCAGCGACGTGTGCATGAGCTCAGCTCCGGAACCCAAACTCCGATCTTCTATCAGGAAAACTCACCCCTTAGGTTTTCTCGGGACGTGGGTGGGGGGAGCCGGGACGGGCGTATTAACAGCAACCGATTTCACGCCAGTGGACTTAACAACTAATCAGACTTGCGAGTTAGCGCACCAACTCTGCAGCTCCTGCTCACAAGGGCCGTGGCCTTGGCAGCAAGGGACGAGCTAGTTGTAGAAGTCAACCAACACGCTAACCGGCGCCCGAGCACCCATCTAATCCACCGAAGACTGTCCAGCTGAGAAAACACATCACTAAACTGTGATTTAAAAAAACATCATAAACACACATGTAAATCCTGTGAGAAAAAAACAATTAAAGGAAGTATTTACATTTACTTTGGAGAAAAATACTGAACCATGCTTGCTTTTTAAATGATGTAAATTCAGTAGAGGACAATACGATTCTTTTTTCTAACCATCTTAGGGAACAGTACATTGCAATAATTGATATAAATGCCATCACTGTAATAAACTCTAGAGACTTTTTTTTTTAAATAAAAGTTGTTGGTCATCTTGTTTGCTGTAACCTTCACTTCGTCACACGAATCGGTACCCACAGATTGCATTTGTCTCAATACCCGGAACAAAAGGAAGACGACGTTAACCTAAAATCATCAGTCTGCAATGTAGAACCAAGAGACTAGGGGTCACTCATGGTATCAATATTGTTTATACTCTTGTTCTGTGTACAAAATTGTGGTTTTTGTACCCACCAAAAAGAATAAAACAACAGACATTCTTACAATATCAACAAGGTTTTTTTTCTCTTATCGTTATACAAGTTATTTGAGAAATTTTAAGACTGTAAAGTGTGGGCCATATTGGAAACTATAGCTAGCCCTTCTAATTTTTGCTTACTAAGCTAGCTTCCTTTACAGGTGGTTGCCGCATCAGCAGGTTAATGTCCAAGATGGAGTGTTTGAATTGGGAAATGAATCATTGTCAAAATAGCAACAAACCCTGTAATTGTGTGTTGAAATTTTACTTGACTGTATTTTGCTGCATAAAATAATGTCTCTTTGGGCTTCTCCCCCATTCTCATTATTCCATTTAAATCATTTGAAGGCACTGGTAATAGTTTGTGGTAGACTACACATGAAGACTCAGCCCTTGTTTTCAACCGAAAATTGTGAAGAAAATTATATCCATGTTTATTTACAAATTCACCTTATGTTGTGAATGGATTAACATGGATCCAAAGAAGGTTTGAATCATTTGAAATAATAAATACGTATTATAATACAGATAAACATCACAATACTTAGAGATCACAATACTTGACAGAAAGCACAAGTTAGGATTATTTTGGAAGTCTGGTTTTGGGGGATAAGTTGAGTTTTCATAGGTGGAGAAGGTGCTAAAAGCCTTAGGGATGAACAGTGCCCCAAAGCTGTGCATGGCAATGGCTTAAGGACTGGATGCACCTGAATGGCCTGGAGAGAATACAGGGGTGATATCCTGGAAAAAACGTTGGAAAACATAAAGGATTGATTATCTTGCCTCAGCGCTCAAGATTCCTATCCCCCTTCCAATCTCTGTGCTGCAGTTAGAGCAATTGGTAAAAGTTCAAATTTGTTAACAACACACACACACACACACACCAGTTCCCTCAGGAAAAATTCCAAGCTCTTGAGCAGAGCAAATGAGACCCTTTATGACCTGGTCCTTATGTATCTTTTCATGACTTCTCTCATCCCTACCCAACCTCTCCTTGCTGCAAATGAACCTCAAAGGCAGCACATGGGACACTGTATTTACTACTTCTTCAGTCTGTAACTCTTTCCTATCTCCTCTCTTCCTGACTAACTTGTACTCACCCTTCAGTACTCGAATTTTACCTGCCCTGGGAAGATTTCCATCCACCATCCCCTGCCTACGAGACTGAGTTAGGTGCCCTTTTAATGTTTTCTCCCCATCAATGCACTTACCATACTGCATTGTAATTGCCTGTGTACTTGTCTGTATAACTACTAGACTGTAAGCTCCTTGAGGGCAGGGACTGTGTCTATCTTGTTCACAGTTGTATCCCCAGCACCCAGCACAGTGCCTGGCATATTGTAGGTGCTTAATAAAATATTTGTTGAATGAATGAATTGAATTGAATCTGATTAAGTGGAAACAGAAAGATACTTTCCCTCATTAACAGTCCCTAGAGTGTGTACTAAGTATATGATGAGTCAAAATGAAGGCTGACAGCTGATTTCATGACCTTATCTACTTCCCTGGAAGGAGTAGTCATGAAGAAAGAAAAAGAGAGAGAGACAGACAGAGAGGAAGGAAGGAAGGAAGGAAAGAAGGTAGGAAGGAAGGAAGGAAGGAAGGAAGGCAGGAAGGAAGGAAGGACGGAAGGAAGGACGGGAGGCAGGAGATGAATTTTCTGATCCAATGAGAAGGTATTCCATGTAATTGTACCTAACTGTGGAAAAATTTAGCTAGAAAGATTGTCACAGGCAATTAAATAACCTAAAACAGGGTTTTGCTTTGGTTTTTAGTCATACTTCTAAAGATATCTTTCACTTAAATCTGAGTGAGTTAGTGATGTAAAGTTAAGAAGTTACATTTCTTTTTTTCTTTTTTAAGTATGTTTTTATTGATCTCAGAGAGGAAGGGAGAGGGAGAGAGAGATAGAAACATCAATAGAAACATCAATGATGAGAATCATTGATCGGCTGCCTCCTGCATGCCCACTAATTGGGTATTGAGCCCGAACTCCAGGCATGTGCCCTTGACCAGAATCCAACCCGGGACCCTTTAGTCCCCAGGCCAACTCTCTGTCCACTGAGCCAAACTGGCTAGGGCAAGAAATTACATTTCTTGTAGTTTTATTTCTATATTAGTTATAGTAGTATATGCTTAATTTTCTATAGTTCTTATAAAACAATTTTGCTGAAAACAAAATTTAAATTTGACTTTACTAAAAAAAAGATATCTATCTGGACTCCAATCTGAGGAAATGTTACAAAGCTAGGAAATGTAACTTTAAAACATTTATGTTTAAGTTAAAAACATTTAAGTTGCCGAAACCGGTTTGGCTCGGTGGATGGAGCGTCGGCCTGCAGACTGAAAGGTCCCAGGTTCGATTCCGGTCAAGGGCATGTACCTGGGTTGCGGGCACATCCCCAGTAGGAGATGTGCAGGAGGCAGCTGATCGATGTTTCTCTCTCATCGATGTTTCTAACTCTCTATCTCTCTCCCTTCCTCTCTGTAAAAAATCAATAAAAATATATTTAAAAAAAAAACATTTAAGTTAAAACATTTAGTTCCATAAAGAGCTCAATTGCTAAGCAAACAAGATTACCACCTAGTGCAGAATTTCCTGATGTACTCGGCAAAGCCAATTTTGAAGCTATATCAGCTAGATAAAAGCATATAATGATCACATTTGAAAGATATAAAGAGCCTTCAGGAGAACCATTCTGCCTCATTCAATTCGATAGCTACTAATTGAAAGTGCCAGCCACACTGTTCTTGCACTTGCTGTGGTGTTGGTTCTGGCTACTCCTTGGTCTCCATACCTGTCAACTGATTCCATTTCCCTAAAGCATAGCAGATAGTAGCTGTTCAAGGTATATTTGTCAATGCATAAACACAACTTTATATATTGCCAGTATCAATGAAAAAATGTTCTAATAATTTTTCCAGAGAATAGAATAATGCTAATAGGAATAAGAATAAATTAAAGTAACATCCAGGGGCGTTTCTGAAAAGACAAATCAAAATTGTGCAGATTCATTTTCCTTATTAATATAATGCTGCATGGAAAGTGTTCATGCACACTCATTAAGAGGTTTTCATTTCATATAATCCAGCGGGCTAGAGTACTTAGCATTTGTAAAACCAAATGCAAATGTGATAGGTGGTGTGTTTATATATTTTCTAAACAGCTAGTACCAGTAGTCTTTAAAAAAAAAACTATTCTTTAAGAAACAGTTTTGATAAATTATTATAGAAAAGAGATGAGATTTGGAAATTGTATCTCAAAAAACAACAGAGAACTAAGTTATTTTCCATGAACCAGAAACAACCTGCTTATTTGTTTATCTTGCTTTGATTTAATTTTCTTTGGGGGGAATAGTGGGCAGAGGAATGAGGAAAATTTAAAGTTAAGGGGAAAGGTAACATTAAGAAAGCAGAAAGCTGGGGAAAGGGCCATAGGATTCCCTTGTGTGGCCAAAAGAATTTATAAGAACAGGGAAGTTTAACGTACGATTTCCATTGTTAGGTGTGTAATGTTTGATGTATCCCTCTTCCCAGGGCCTGCATACCTCTGGGCTAAATTTTGCTACATGCCATAAACTGGTATTTGTGGTTGGATAAAAGCAGGGAATTAAGGCAAAAATTTTAAGTCCCATGTTTATGTTGACACTAAGCCAGCAATAACTTCAATAATATGTCTCCTTCTCACAGAAACGCAGAAATCTAGATTGGGACTTGTCCTTACATGGCAAAAAAAAAAAAAAAATTGATTTGACTTTTTTCTAGATCTGAAGCTGATGATAGGTTAAAAGGATATCCAGAATACATAACTGCTTTTAGCCACATGTACTGATTGCAAAGTGTTCCAACAACAAAATAAGCATAAAACATGTCATTATTTAATAACTATAAGATCATCAAGTAAATATTCTGTTAAATTATAATGCCTAAATTACAATGCTTGAGTGAAGGGGTTATTTAGGAGTTTGTAATCTTGTAATTTAAAAAACACAGAGTCTGTTTAAGTAGCAGATTACTGTGATTGCTTCCTCAGATTTCCTACATTTCACCAACACCCCTGAAAGTCCTAAATATTTAGGAATGACTGAAAACTGGGTCAGTAGAAAGTTATTTCTGAAGTTGAATAGTTCTGTAGTCATTGGCAATCAATGACTCAATGTACGATTGAGTGAACTGACTGACCTTGTGAATAAAAGAATGAGTGAATAAAGACCCTCTAAAGAAGTTAGTGAACCCGCCTGGTTGATAGTATGTCCTCAATAAATATTTGTAAAATGAATTTTAAAAATAAAATAAAAAATAAAGAAGTTAGTGATCATTACCTACTTAGAAACTTCTGCCAGCTCTTTGAGCTAATTCCTTGCATAAATGTGAATGTTTTTGATGTGTTTTTTTTTAAAAAAAGAAGGTATTTGCAACAATTTAGGTCATATCTGCCTCCATCTAGAGATTTACCTAATCTCCCTTCAGCCACCTAAAACTGTTGCTGTGTCAAACTTATAAAATGTGGGAATTAATTAATTCCATCCACCTGAGACTTCCTCAGAACCACAGTGCCCAACAATATTCTGTCTTTAACTCTATGCATAACAAAGACTGCCAGCATCATTAATCTAAGGTCTCCACCGACCAGGCCAGATCTTCTGAATCTTTGGGCCTCGGACCTGCACAAGAATTTTTGACACTTTGACTTGAGTGTCACTTGAAACTTTGAACCCTTTAGGCCTCCATCCATATCATTGTTGGTCACACCTCACGTTGAAATCATCCTAATAATCTTTCTCTCTCATCCCACATTCTCCTCCCAATATTTTTCTGCACTTCTTATCTTTCTCCAATGATCTTCCCACTGCTTCCCTCTGTCCCTGATCTTGCCTCCATTCTTCTTACTGACTTCAGTATAAAGTAAGGACATTTCCAACATCATCAACCACTCCAGAGCCTTGCCCAATCTCCAGATGACATCACTCTTCCTGATTATATCAGTTCATATACTATAAATTTAGAAAGGAAAGGAGTGGCATTCCTTACAATTACATCTTTGCCCCATGAATAAAAAAAACCCTCCTCTTTGTAACCGTGCTGTAAAAATGGACTGCCTACTTGTCCATTTGGTTTTCTGACTTCTGTCTAGTTGCTTTATATTTGTAAAGGACTGTGGCATTTGGCTAATTTTTTCTTTACACCCTAAGTTTTATCACCTTCAGCGACTTCAAGGTGAGTGCAGATGCTGTATTTAAGCCCTACTCCTGCAGTTCCTTGATTCCCATTGATCTTAGTCCCTATCTTATTAAGTCCCTCAGACCAGTAGACATGCAGCAGGCCATATTATTTACTTTGTTATCTTACTCCAGATGATGACTGAATTCTATCCTTCCTTTCTTACCCTAATCACTGAAAAGAGTGGCCTTTAATCCCTTATTTAACCCATTTTGTTCCATCACTTCACCAAAATGTCCTTCCCAAAGTCACCATTAACATCTTTCAGCCATATGAACTAAACATTCTCAATATGGAACTAAGCCAATTAATCTTTTCATTCTTTAGTTTTTCCCCTAAGCCTGTTTCTTCCTTCTCAGTCTACTTTATGTTCCTCTTTTTCTTCAACCAAAATTTACGTGTTGATATTACTCAGGATCACCTTGTGCCCCTTTCTATTCTCATAGGACCTATTTCACCTGGTTGATTTCACCATTATTAAATGTCTGCAATCACCTATATACATTATTAACTCAAAAATATCTAACTTCTGCCCTGACTGGTTTGGCTCAGTGGATAGAGTGTCGGCCTGTGGACTGAAAGGTCTCAGGTTCAATTCCGGTCAAGGGCATGTACCTTGGTTGCAGGCAAATCCCCAGTTGGGGGTGTGCAGGAGGCAGCTAATCGATGTTTCTCTCTCATCGATGTTTCTAACTCTCTATCCCTCTCCCTTCCTCTCTGTAAAAAATCAATAAAATATATTTAAAAATCTAACTTCTAATCTAGTCCCATGTATTCAATTTCCTACTGGTCATCTCTTTTTTTTTGTTTTTTTTTTACTTCTCAATTGCCACATGTCAAATTCCTCATTTTTCACTCTACATCTCTACCTCTTCTTGTATTTCATGTCTCAGTGACTGGCACAACCATTTATCCAATCTCCCAAATTAGAAACATGAAAATCATTCTAAAACCCCTTTTCTTCATTATTCTCACAGTCAATGAATCAACATCTTAAATTTCTTTTATCTCCCAAATATTTCTTTACTCTGTTCCATGCTCTTCATCCATATTATGACTGATTTAAGTCAATGGCTCATAATTCCTCACTGTTGTCATAATAGTCTAATGGGTCCTGCTCCTTGCCTCACATACCCCCTTTCAGTCCATTTTCTACATGTCTGCCAGAGTGATTATCCTAAAATACAAATAACTCTCCTGAGTCAGTATATAAATAGTAATTGAAGCCACTGGAACTGCTGAGCATCTAGGTAAAAAGTATAGATCTATAGTTTCCAAAACAGTGTGCCTGAGAATCACCTGAAGAACCTATTTAAAACATAGATTATGGGGCCCCATCCCAGTTTCTGATTAAGTGTGATGGTTAGTTTTGTGTTAACTTGGTTAGGAGTTTAGGAACCTCATAGTTCAGAAGTCTGACATCAAGTTGTCAGCAAGGTTACTTCCTTCTAGAAGCTGAAGGATAATCTGTTCCATGCCTCTCTCCTACCTTCTGGTCATCACTAGCAAGGGCATTCCTTTGATTACAATTGCATTACTCCAATCTGCACCTATCTTCACAAATTCTCCCCTGTGTGCCATTCCCATATCTAAATCTCTCCCTCTCATGAAGACACTAGTCATTGGATTGAGGGTCCACACTGATCCAGTAAGACCTTGATGACATCCATAAATACTATTTCCAACTAACATTACATTCAAGTGCCTACCATTGGAACTCGAACATACCTTTTTAGAACAGAGTTCAACCCACAGCACATGGTTTTGGAGAGTGGAGGGGGACAGACTAAAGAGCCACAATAAGGTTGGCAGGCAGTGCTGAGAGCCCAGAAGGGACTGAGAATTTAAAATAAAGCCAATCTGCATGGGTATGTGAGCGAAATGTGATCATGGAATTTGAGGTGGGAGGGGGGGGGGGGGGAGGGGGGGGGGGGGGGGGGTTATGAAAAGACAAACTGTAAGGGGAGTTGGACTTTAAGTACTGAGGATGATAAACACTAGCAACAAGTGGGGAAGCTTGGGGATTATAGTCCCTGAGTTGGTGTTTGAATTTGTCATTATAGTGGTGGCTTGGTCAAGAATACTGAGACACAATGTTTGAGATGGAAGTGGGAGAGGTGAAAGGGGTGATGAGTACACAGAATTAAGTGGCCAAAGCTTTTAAGGACTCTTCACCTGGACACCAAAATTCCCTGGGAACTTCCTAGGATTACCAATGAGATGAGTCAATGAATGTGACCAAGAACAGTAATGAAAAGAATGCAATGATTTTGGGTGTTCACTTCAAAGGTGCAAGAGTGTTTTTTGTTTTTCCAATTTTTTATTGATAGTATTACAGATATATTATCCTATTCCCACCCCCACCCCCCAGCCTATTTACCCCCACCGCCAGGTCTTCACTACCCTATTGCCCATATCCATGGGCTATGCATATAAGTATACACGTTTTTTGGTTTATCTCTTCTAATCCTCTCAACCCCACATCGAGGTATGTCAGTCTATTCCATGCCTGCAAGGATTTTTTGCCTTTTTAAAAAATAAATAAATAAATAAATAATGGAATGAAGGAGCAATGATTTAGAAATGGCATAGGAAGCAGAGAACCTAAAGCCAACAACTGATTCTGGGTCTCATAGGAGGGCACCAGAGTACATAGCTAATATATTTGAATTAAAATCCTTGTCACTCTTTATTTGTAGAATCATCAAGAGAAACATTAGATCTGGGTCAGAATGCAGATCATGTTTAAATGGGAAAGAGAATCCTCCAAATGGTAGTTACCTCAGGGAATGCAAGGCCATGCCAAGTCCACTTCTGGGTCAAGTGCCAACAGCACAGCCAATGGTACAGTCACAGGATACACAGATGGCCAGGGCCCATACCCATGGTCTAGGACAGGGGTGGGCAACCTCTGGCATGCGTGCCAAACATGGCACACCAGAAACTTTTGCTGGCACGTGAAACCTTCTCTTATAATCTTCCGTTTACAATTTTTTTCTTAATATCAACTTCATTTTTCAGATAAATTCAGTGTAGGTGCATCTTAAATAATTTTACGTAACAAGACCATAGACATGGATTGACAGGAGAGGGCAAGAGCAATTTCTATGCCTCTGCCTTAACTCTCCCTGCCTTCCTAGATCTGACCAGTGTTTTGGTTTCATCCACATACGCTTGTGAATCTGTTCTCAGTGATGAATTTTGTTAAGTCTCATAATAGGAGTAGCCTGACAGATGAAGTAGTAGCTCGTGCATATCTCTGAAGATCACGAAATATAAACCTGGTGTAAAATCTCTGTCATCAGTGATGCAGCAGCAAAAGTCCCACTGATAATATCAAACAGAGTCATAAAGTTTTCTGTCGGACTATCAGTGTACATGTATACATTAAAAAATAAATGTATTTTTCACCATCATCTACTGTTTTTGTCGCTCGAATGAATTTTATTATTTCTTCAAGGTTCTTCACATACGTACACCTTAAGCGATATCAAGTAGGCCTAACATATTCTCAAAAAATTAGGGTTGGCACGCAGAAGAATTTTGAGTCAGAGATTTTGCTGGTTTCGGCATGCACTCACAAAAAGGTTGCCCACCCCTGGCCTAGGAGCAGTGTTCAGATAAGTGGGGAATGAGACATAAGCTGAGCAGACTGATGTTGACTTTAACATTTTTATTCAAGTTCCCTGTGGAGACTTTGGAAGACATACCAATACCAATTTTATATGATAAAATATTCCTATTCAGCAAAATTCATTTTCCTATTTTTAAATTATGGCAGAGAATGGTAGAAATGGTCACGTCCCTGGATCTGAAAAAGCTTTGCTCTGATTGCCGCACGAGGATAAGGTCAAGGAAAGCAACATGATCAAAGAAAAATTAATGGAATATTTGGAGAGCAGCTTCACAAACATTTAGTCATGTTGGTACGAGAAAATCTTAAAGTAGGCAAAGAACATTTGAGGACTTTCTACAGAAGGGAACGGGAGACTCATTTTAGGTAGAACACATTTGCAATATCACTAAGTTGCTCTCGAGTTTTAAACTGCATTTTCATATACTAATGCTATTATTCCACACATGGTCGAGCATGGCATATGTTTGATGTAATAGAGACTAGAACAATGAGGCTCAGAGACAACTACTGTCCACATCACCCGGCAGGTAAAGTGGAGCTGGGACTGGACCCCGATCTTTCCAGTGCTCTGCTCCTCTTCCACTTCATACCGTTTATTCTCAGGACGTGGTAAAAGCAGTATTTTGGGGAAATCTATTCTGGAAGTGTCATACAGGGGGGATTAGGAAGGAAGGAGCTGAGACAGGAGGCTGCTGCAAAACAGGTTGCAAATGCCACAGGTGAGGTTGGAGGAGGTTGATCAGAAGCATCAGAAGACAAGACAGGACTTGACCAACCACCTGGGTAGAACGAGGAAGGCAAAAAAACTATAAAGCAGAGACAAAGCATGTATCATTAAGCCCATTTTATAGAGGAGGAAATCAAATCACAGACAAGTTGAATGACTTTCACAAGTGGTATGTGGCAAAGCTACAACACATAACTACACCTCCAAACTTTCACTACAACTTCTCCACAGAGCTCTTACACTAAAGTCTTGGGTCAGGATTAATGTCATTTTTCAGATATTTAATTAATATAACTGATGAGGCACTGTTTCTTATAAAAGGAGGCATAAGATGACTTAGCTGAAGGGTTGTTCTGAGGAGTAAATAAAATAATGTATGAAAAGCAGGAAGCATAGTGCCTGACACAAATGTTAGGTCCCCTGCCCCCATTCACCGTGATAAGGCTCTCTTCCAAGCTGGATAACCTCAACCCTCACAGCCTCACATGAAATGATAAGCTTCCAGAGAGTTAGTATAGGCAAATTTTATTTCTAGAGTAGAAGCATTTATTTCAGTTATAGAAAAATAACACTATGTCAAGTCAAGGTAACTAAGCAGAAGTCTATTTTTCCTTGTGTACCCATACTCCGATATCACATATGGTTTCAAGACATTCTTAAATTAACAAGGAACAAATGCAGAATCAAGATAATATCTGTCAACAAAAGGGATATATATATTAAAGCTACACATCAGCCCTGGAAATCAGAAAATACAAAGTGATCTCGTGCAGTGATTCTCAACTTTGGTGTGTATTAGAATCACCTGGCTTGTGGACAAAGGACTTCAGGGGGCTGAAAGCAAATCACCAGGTTAAGCAAAAGCCCTTGGTCTCAGAACAAATACCAGACCTAAGGGACTGAAGATATAAACTTTGTTCCTCAGGAAGGAGCAAAGACAAAACACACTACAATATACGAGATCAGCCCTTCATTCAGTGTGTGACTTCTCTGAGCCTCAATTAAGGAATATTAGGTACTACCCTCAAGAACTGTTCTACAGTTTAGGTCAGACACTGCTTCCCTAATTCAAAACACACAGCTACTATTATCATTATTTCATCATCATCATCATGATTCAGAGGACATTCTCTCCCACCCCTACACCCAAATAACTATTACTTATTTTAACAATCAAATAGCCACTCACTGAGTTCAAGCTCATGGACTACTGGTACCGTTTTTACATTGGTATCATTTTTACTAGCTTCAACCATTCACTTACTTTAAGACTTCAGTACATGGTTGAAATGACAATTTTACATTGGAAATGGATTCAAAGAAAAAAGGGAACTAAAGCTTAAAAAGTGTGTGTTGCTCCTAAAGCACCAATAGTTAGATGAATGAACTGTTTTTCAAAGTAACTCATTTTGGACAATCACTGATGTTCCCTGTATTGTTTCTGAATCGAGTTATTTATAGATGGAAACATGGAAATAAAATATCTGTAATTTTCATCACTTTCTAAATGCTATATACTACACAGTTATGTTTCATAGTTACTAGTAAAGTTTGTTGGCCATTTAAGTAACTACCCACACAAATATCTGAGGTTTAATATTCTGAAACTATAGAACAAGCCACAGAGGTGCAGTCAGACTGGGATAGGGCTTCTCCCCTCAGTAACACTGACATTTCTGTTGGACAATTCTTTTTGTGGTGGGTTTATCGAGCGCACTGCCAGACATAGGCATCCCTGGCCTCTACCCACGACATGCCAACAGCAACGCCCCACGTCCCAGTTCTGACAACCAAAAATTGCCAAACATCCACTGGGGGCAAAAATCATCCCCAGCTGAGATTCACTGAGCTAGAATTTTACGCAGACATGACTGTAAACTGAGCGCACAGATTATACACACTATGTAATGTCACTACTTTACAGAGTACAGCGCAATAGCTCCTGCTATACTGTCTATGCAAGGGCACATAATTTTTATGTAATACACTATTAAGCATACAGTTACCCACATACAACTATCTTTTTCCTATTGAAACACTGACATTAAACGGGGAAAAACAGCTATTCCTGCGACCATTTTCGTATCACCTGATACAGAGAAAAACCTACGGTTTACAAACACTTGCTAGTGGAGACCTAGAGAAATCACTGCAAGTGTCCTTCCTTCTGAATCCGGAGTCTCTCTTTCTCTACTTGTAAGCGCTCCTTTTCAATCTGCAGCTTCTCCGATTCAAATTTCAGAAACTGCAGCCTATCTTTTTCCAGTTGCAAGCGTTCTCTCTCGAGTTTTAACTTCTCTGTTTCTATGTCCTGTGGTTGAAGTAGGGGCTTTTCTCCTTGACCGAGTTCGTTTTCCAAAGACGGTTTCTCGGCGTTGACTATCTGTAACCTGAGCTTCTCTCTCTCGATCTGCAGCCTCTCCTTCGCCAGCTGCAGCCGCTCGTGCTCCATGTCTAAGTGCCGCAGCCGCTCTTTCTCGATCTGCAGGCGCTCCTTTTCGACCTGCAGTCTTTCGGCCTCGATATCCAGCCGTCGCTTTTCCAACTCCAGCTTCTGTTTCTCTATGTTTACAAGCAAATGGGGCTCATCATAGGCAGATCTAGATGGTGTTGAGTTTAGAGTAAAAAACTCATCGATGTGAGGGAAGTCGGGAAGTTCATTTTCCCTCCGGGAATCTGGTATGACCGATGACAGTATTTCCTCCTCCTCCTCGATCTCAAACTAAAAGAAAAAAGCAATTTTCAGTATTATTTCTATCTCATGATTATTTGTCTAAATATTTCTTAAAATCTTTTTGTATTGTTTGAGGATATAAAACCATTTACTTTGCATTTTGAATAATTTTGCAATGAGTTAGCTGATGTCACTAACAGATAATTGAGAGAAGTATATTTAGGTGAGAAGAGATTAATGATATAAAGAAAATGGAATGAGTTTATATTCTATTTTGAAGTTAGCTTGAAAATCTGAGAGCTTCTGAACTGCTCCTGGACTATAATGAACTCACACATCAGAGCTGAAGACATTAAATGAATAGAAGGGCTCACGGGCTAATACTTACCTCAGGACTCTGGGGATCTCTTTCTTCCTCTTCCACTTTGACCTCAGTTAAGGATCCACCTGCATCCCTGAAATCTGCCACATTCTGCCAATCAAAATTTGCTTCGTTTCGGAATCCAATCTTTTCATCTATCTCTTCAGTAAGAGAGTCATCTAAATCAGACGAAGGAAGGGGAAACCCAGAACCAACCAGCTTAATGTTCGCTTTCATCCTCTTTCTCTTCATGAGTGCGCGCCAGTCGAGGTACCTCCTTTTCACTTCGGTCCCTGTCCTCTGTTCTCCTTCTCCCACGGCATTCACACACTGTGCGATCTCCTCCCAAGCCATGCGCTTCATCACGTTAATTGTTGTGTTGAGTTGCTTGGAAAAAATGACTTCTTTCCTTTTTGTAATTTCTTTCAAAAGAGTCTGAGTTTCTTGAACACTAAAGTTGCTTTTCCTTTTCCTTTTCAACTGCTTCATATTTCTAACTTAAATGAAGTGTTGAATGTAAGAGAAGACAGGATTAGAATTTTAGGAATGCTACAATGTACAAAAATCAAGGTACTTCGTTTAAATCAGTTTCTGTTCCATAGCAGCAAAGGCAGGCTGGGTAATTCCTAGAGAAAAAAAGTAGAATCAACCAACCTGTAACTTCTGCAATGTACTTCCACCCACTCAGCTATACACATTTTTTTTAAACCCTCTTAATATGGCTCAAAACTGCCTACGTTTACTTCTGCCTTGCCAGTACCATCTTCTCACCTGGGCTTCTGTAATGACTCCTAATTGGTAATATTCACTCTTGATCTACTTCCTACTTCTCCAGCTCCTTCTCCCCAGTCCACCCTCTCGAGTCCAACTACACGGGCCTTCTGTTAGTCACCCTTTCTCACGCAGCTCTTTCCTTGTTCAGGGCATGTGTGCACACTGTTCGCCCTGCCTAGGAAACAGACCGCTCTCTTCTTGGCCTACTAGTTCCTCCTCATGCTGCAGCTCCCGGACTAGACATCTGTTCCTCAGTGAAACTTTCCCTGGCAAGTCAAATCGCTCTAACAAAAGCTATGACTACACACCTTCCCTCCTTGTCCTCGCTAAATGTCACATTGTGTTAACATGCAGCCAAGAGTCTCTCCCCATTTCACTAGAAGTTTCATGAGGGTGGCAAGGTTCTGCTCACCATCACCTTCCCTGAGTCTCGCAGAGTTTCTGGCACACGGCAGACATAGAATAATTTTTTAGTGAATGAATGAGCCAATTTGTCAAAATGACCACTAGTTTTGAGATAGTAAAAAGAAAAAATTCAGACTGTAGAATAATTTGAGGAACACTAAAAGGCTGGCTAAAAAAATCCATAAAATTCAGAAACAACTATAGACAATGTAATTTAATCAGAAATGACAACTACTTATATTTTACTATTTCTCAAATGAAAACTCATTTTTAGGTTTTACTTCAAATTCACTCATTGGTTACTGTGACAGAGTTGACTTTTCCTTCCTCACAAAGAGGTTGGGATGAGAATGCTAAGGCCCTTCCAGCTCTATCGTCATGTGATCATAAGCATTTCCTACCAACATGAAAAAAAACCCACACCAAATATCCACTAAGTTAATCCCACCACAGCATGGAATGTGCAATACCAGCATTTCTGTTTATGAACTAAAATTCAGAAGTTACATTATTTGTTCACTACACAAAGACAGTTACATACAATTATATCCTGATTCCCTTGGGTTATATCTCCTTCCACTTTATTAGCAGCAGCTTGTGATCCCTAAATCTTAGAAATGCATTGCTAAGTTTTGAGATTCAACTATTTTAGTAGATTTTCAAGAAGAGCAGATTCTAATATATGTGGAAGGTTCTGATAAAGTTCTGTCTATAGGCAGAAAAACACTTCAAAGCTTCAACCAGGTATGTTTCACTCTACCATGGTTTCTTCTCTTAAATACTTAAATATCGGCCAATTTAAAATTCTTATTAATGTAAAAAATATTTCTCTAGTATTGGCAATTCAAATAATATCTCCCTCTGAAGCAAAACATAACAACTGAGTAAGGCTAACTAAAGTTAATTGAAAAGTGCACACATATTTTTTACCATTGTTTTGAGTCTTTTCTGTTTAGGACTTAAAGGTGAATGCAAATTCCTTATTTCTAAACTCAAATAAGAAGGTATTTTTTATTACAATTTCACTGAACTTTTACACAATGTTTCCTTTTCAGGTTCCAGTAATCTTTGTTTAACTGACTCTATGTATGTAATAAATCACCAAAAAGATGCCCATCACTATCCTTCTGTTTCCAATTACTCATGTGGCATAATTATATAAACTGCCACTTGCTGCTGAAATGGAGGTCAGAGAGAACTAAAATTTCAAGAGCAGAAAATGCCCTCTCAAAAAATCATTGTCAATTTCACACTCCTATAAAAAGGGCAAAGCATTCAAAAACAAAAAACAATGCAAGCAAATCAATTCTAATGTAGACTTCCAGCCCAGCCAGTGTGGCTCACTGGTTGAGCATCCACCTATGAACCAGGAGGTCACTGTTTGATTTCCACTCAGGGCACATGCCTGGGTTGCGGGCTCCATCCCCAGGATGGGGCATGCAGGAGGCAGCCAATCAGTGATGTTTCTCTCTCTCATTGATGTTTCTATCTTTCTATACTTCCTTCCTTCCTGGCTCTTTAAAATCAATTTAGCCTGGCCGGCAAGGTTCAGTGGTTGAGCACTGACCTATGAACCAGGTGGTCATGGGTTTGATTCCCAGTTGGGGCACATGCCTGGGTTGCGGGCTTAATCCCACCCCCCCCAGGGGGCATGCAAGAGGCAGCCAATCAATGGTTCTCTCTTATATCATTGATGTTTCTCTCTTCCCTCCCTTCCTCTCTGAAATCAATAAAAATATATTTTTTTAAAAAAATCAATTTAAAAAATATTTTTAAAAAAGAAACAAAGTAAAAGTTATTATTTTATATAACCTAATATAGCAAAATACTATCATTTAAATACATAATCAATATAAAACGTAATACAGATATTTTACTTTTCATTGTTTTCAAAATCCAGGGGGTATTTTACAGTGCAATTTGGACTAACCACACATAGATTTATGTGGCTCTTGGCTATTGTATTAAACAGCACAGTTCTAGCGTTCATGATCCCTGCCTCACGACTATCATAATGCATTTCTTTAGCCCATCCTTCCAACTCTCAGGGTCTCGGCTCTATTGACTGGAAAATGACTACTTATCCTCAGCCCTTGGCTTAAATATCTGTTCAAGATGCCTTCACTGTTCTCATTCACCTACCTTTAACGTCTTTGCTACATGCTTCCACTACCAAGCTGTATTATAATCACTTATTTTACATTAGAAGCAATAAGGGATCACAGAAGACTATAGTACTCCAGCTATTAATTTATAATCTTATAAAACATTGTACATAAAAAAGTTACATGAAAAATTATAATGAAGCCCTGACCAGTTTGGCTCAGTGGATAGAGCATCGACCTGCGGACTGAAGGGTCCCGGGTTCGATTCCGGTCAAGGGCATGTACCTTGGTTGCAGGCACATCCCCAGTGGGAGATGTGCAGGAGGCAGCTGATCGATGTTTCTCTCTCATCGATGTTTCTAACTCTCTATCCCTCTCCCTTCCTCTCTGTAAAAAATCAATAAAATATATTTTTAAAAAATTATAATGAAGACTACAAACTGGAAGTTGTGATGTGAATACAGACTACCTAGGCTTGTATGTTAATTCTACCATTTACTAGCTGTGTTCTTAAGTAAATTACTTAACCTTTTAAACTTATTTCCTCATCTGTAAATGGGAAAAATGGTGAATTAATATGCATGATGTTTTGATGATTAAAAGAGATAATCCAACTAAGAATCTTACAATGCCTAAGATATAGTAAGCCCTCAACAAATACCGTCTAATAGCCATTTCCTAGTACAATGTCTGGATACAGTAAGCAAATATTTCATTACTGGATGAATGCGAATACATAAAAAGTACAATAAGAGAAGTACTAACAAAATATACTGGGTGTTCAGAAAAAGTAGACATGTTTGGTGGGATCAAGGATGTGAGAAGAAATCAGCATTTGATTTGGATCTTGTAAAACAAAAAGACTCATCAGAGACAGTAAATAAAGAGGAGAAACTAGGTTCGGGCCAAATGTCAATAAATCTGTAATGCTGGTTTACTAAGACCTTTTACTCTGCTAGAAAACTTACTACAAGAGATAAATATATCCATGAAAGTTCACGTATATTTTTGAAATTCAAGCATGTTACCTTCTATATGGAGGCAATGTTACTGTACTAATATATAAACTGTAATACATTAAATGTAAGTATATAATAATAAACAATGATTACACTTGTCAAGAGAATACTCATTTATGCAGAGATGCATCCTCAGATTTCGCTGCTCTTAGGCTATGAGATCAATTTAGTAATCAGACTCTGGTAAACTTATCAGCACCTGGCAGAAATCACAGTCCTCTTAAAACTATGCCTCAGTCAACATGTTTTTACAATTTGGCAGCACTGTTACTCGCATGTCCTATCTTTTCCCAACGATTTGTAGCTCCAAGCCTCTATCTTACAAAAGGGTATCCCTTTTGTGCCTAACTCTTCTACGTTAAACGGATGGACTATTTCACTGACCAAATGCACTTTAACACACATATTTAACTTTACTGAAATTGACATTAGTATCTTAGCTTTCTCGTCAGTCATGGCTTAGCTGTATAAAATCCTTTGATATCTTCTGATTAACAGTAGAAAGCACCTGAAGTTTAAATTTGGTAGCTATGCTTACAGGGATAGAAACTAACCTTTACTTCCATCTCTGTGGTTTCTTTGTTTTCCTATCTATCCTCTCCTTCACATTTTGGTATTCATATAATAGAGCTTGGGTTTTCTCTCATCCATCATCCAACTCTTCTTTTAAAAAATATTTTTTAATGTATTTTATTGATTTTTTACAGAGAGGAAGGGAGAAACATCGATCAGCTGCCTCCTGCACAACCCCTACTGGGGATGTACCCGCCACCAAGGTACATGCCCTTGACCGGAATCAAACCCGGGGCCCTTCAGTCTGCAGGCTGACGCTGTATCCACTGAGCCAAACAAGTCAGGGCATCATCATCCAATTCTTTACTCAAAAATATTTGTTGAGCTCCTACTATGTGCCAGGCACATATTCTTGGTTCTGGGTATAAATGCCTCATAAAATGTGAAAAGATGCCACTTTAGATGTCACACGCTATCCCTTTTAAATCGGTGGCCTTCCCTATCTTTACAGAAGGGAAATCGGTAGTGGCACCCTCTAAAAATTCATACATCTTCCATGCTCGGTCCCAGCGAACAGCCATTTTCCTGAATCCAATCTCACAATCGTCCTTTACCGGTTGGAAGTAGGTAGAATAAGTGGTTCACTTACGTAGTCCTTTTGAAGATGATGTGCCGCCCATGGCACAGTATAACTGGGCAGTTTTTCTCAAGGACTAACACTTGAGAAGGAAGTTCCTACATATTGCATAACAAGACAGAATTAAAAGATCTGAGGAAAACCAGGCAGTAAATTCTGGGTGCCCCCCCCCCAAAAAAATTGGGAGCTATTCAAGAAAAAAAGCATCACAAAATCTACAAGCTTCCCCCACCTGCCCCGCCACCCCAACCACCACGCAGGGCAGCGGTTTTCAATCAGTGCGCCGGGGTAC
>NW_006289390.1:550915-551381 GCF_000327345.1 Myotis davidii
AGGGCACCCACCTCTTTTCCGTTACATTGTCCATTTTTAAACGATGACAGCCAATTCAATAGTAGACATCAAAATTATATCTATTTTTTTTGTCAAATCGGCAAAAATATACATATATTTTTTTATGTGCCCCAGAATACTGGTAAATAGTTTACGTGTGCCACGAGGTGCCAAGGGCTGAAAATCGCTGTTATTCACTACCTTGCTAAATAAAACGCTCTCCTCTAAAACTTGCAGCGGGGAAATAACTGAAGTTTCCTTAAGGTCGCCAGATGCCCTGTTAATAAAGTGCCCCTCGCTCCCCCACGCCGCTTCCCCGGGACCGCCCGGCGACAACCCCGGGAAGACGCAGCACTGAATCCCCAGGAGGCCTCGGAGCCGGGAGTCGCACCTGCCTGGGTCACAGCGCTGCGGCTGCACCCGTGGGAGACGGGGCAACCAGGGAAGACAGCCTCGCTCCCCACAC
>NW_006289390.1:551612-552646 GCF_000327345.1 Myotis davidii
GGAGACGGGTCCCAAACCGGTTCCGGGTTAGTGCCCTGGAATCCCTCCCCCGTGACTCGCGGCCTCCCGCCCTGCGCTCAGGCGTTGGCGCGCAGCTCTGTCAGTCAAGTGCGCTCTAGGATAGGATTGGGCCTCAGCGATCAGCCGGCCGCGCGGTTCCGCCTGGCTGGGTCGCTCGCCGCTCCCTCTCCAAACTCGGCTCTTGTCCTTGACCCTCAACTTTTAAAAGGGCAAGTAGGACCCTTGCGCGGCCTCCGCGGGTGCCTAGCCCGGCATCACCTTCTGCTCAAACTACTGCAGCCTAGTCTGGCCTCAGCCATGTCTCTGGGGTTTCCCTTGCCAAGGTCGCCAGTGGTTTCCTTACGGCTAAATCTAGGCATCACTCCTCGGTCCTTATTTTTATTTGACTTGACGCCTCAAAAAACATTTGACTTGTTGACTGTTTCTTCATGGTTTTCCACAATACGTGCTTCTCCCTCCGGGTTTTCCTCCCTCTAGGTCCTCTTTTCTTTTTGTTTAATATTTTTAAAATACTTTTATTCGGGGTGTTTGGAGAGCAGTGGGATGGGATGCATTGATCTTTTGCCTCCTGCACGCCACCTGCCGGGGATGGAGATGGGCATGTGCCACGATCGGAATGGAAGGAGTGCCCTTTCACTGCACTGGGCGATGCCCAACCAACTGAGCCACACTGGCCAGGGCAGAGTATATTCTGTATTTTTGTTTTTTTTAATTATTTTTTTAAAAATTTTTTTAAAAAATAGATTTTATTTTTTACAGAGAGGAAGGGAGAGGGGTAGAGAGTTAGAAACATCGATCAGCAGCCTCCTGCACATCCCCTTCTGGGGATGTGCCCACAACCAAGGTACATGCCCTTGACCAGAATCAAACCGGGGACCCTTGAGTCCGCAGGCCTACGCCCTATCCATTGAGCCAACCCGGTTAGGGCTTGTTTTTTTAAATTCTTTATTGTAGAAAATATATATAATCTTCCCTCCCTCCCTCCACTGACCTGCTCCAGGCCCCCCCCCCCC
>NW_006289390.1:552697-555360 GCF_000327345.1 Myotis davidii
TATGCATATAAGGTCTTTGGTTGATTGCCTCCCACCCACCCACTCTCCCCCGCCTTCTCCAAGATTCCTCACTCTGTTCCATGCTCCCATGTCTCTGGATCCACTCCGTTCATCAGTTCATTTTGTTACTTAGGTTCCACATATGAGTGAGATCATGTGATAGTGATCTTTCTCTGACTGACTTATTTCACTTAGCACAATACTCTCCAGGTCCCTCCATGCTGTCTCAAAGGGTAAGAGATCCTTCTTGTTTACTGCTGCACAGTCTTCCATGGTGTAAATGTACCACGGCTTTTTTATCCATTCGTCTACTGATGGACACCTGGGCTGTTTCCAGGTTAGGTGCTCTTTTCTACCCTCCCTTTGCAACTGCCTCTCTTTCATTGCCATTCCTGGTTTTACTGATGGATCTGTTATCCCACCCTATCGAGCTCCCCGATTACATCCATAGCCTTCTTCCTGGCCTCAGTATCCCGCCAGCTCTACTGTAGTCCATTCTGCACATGGTGACCCAGACGGGCTACTCCAAGTGTTTTTATGTAATCTCAGGTTTTCTCTTTGCCCAGCATCCCCTCTCCACCCAATTCCTTTGCCTCTTTCATTGCCTAGATGGTCAGTTACTTTGGGACTTAGTTGGCACTGCGTTGTTCCCACGTGGAAAGATTTCTCAGGGCCTCTTCCCTGCTACCCCGGGATTCCTAGTAAGAGGTCACTTTGTGAAGGAGGTCTTCCATTTTCCACTCACCCTACCTCCACTTCCAAGTTGTCCCTCTAATGTAGGTTTGCCAAGTAAAAGAAAAGCTCGGCTAAGTTTGAAGTTCAGGTTAATAATAATTTTTCGTATAAGTATACTTAGCATCCTGTATTTTTATTTGCTCAATCTGGCAACCCGACCCTGGCATGCTCCCATCACAACCGGTACCTCCCCTCTCACAGCTTTATCACAGGTTACATGCGGTTGGGTCTTTCTTGTTCACTGTTGTAATTTCTTTGCTTGGCATCTTGCCTAGAATATAATAGATCCTCAAAAGAGATTTGGTAAATAAATAATGGAATATCCTGGATGAATGATGAATCCTTGGTGGATATTCCTGGAGGAACTGTCTTCCATAAAATAAGAAACACTTATGAAATATGCTCTTTGAAATGTAATGATCAGTTTAATCTTTCAGATTTTTACATATATTTTGTGAATGAAGCATGTTTTTACTTTTGCCTAAGTAGAAAAAAAAAACTTTTGTTGGAAAAACATGAGAACATGTATTTCATAATTTTTGTTTTCAGGTATGGTGGATGGTTGTGAGGCGAATGCCGTCAGATTGTAAAAAAACTATCTATCCCTATTATGACTAGTCATTTTCTGTCCCTGCAGAGTCTGTTCACCACTTGAATCTATTTATTTGCGTCAATAACAGGGAAAAAGCCTAGAATGAGTAAATATTCAGAACCTTCTGCTTTTATATCAGAACTCTTTAAGCTTTTTTCCAATTAACCTCAGTTTCCTTGCTGGTTGCAAGATCTTTTCCAGACATCTTCTTTTTTTTTCTCAGCTATGTCTTGTCTGAGAGGATGTGGACCATCAAGAGAGATTGAAGGTAAACCAAAATGCCTAATATGAGTATCCCATTACCAACCTGATAATGTGTTTATTGACTTGGTTTTTGTTAACATTAATCTCAGGCTAGAGGTTTGAACCACACTTCTGGAACTGACCTGTCCAACAGCAGTTGCCTCTAGTCAGATCTAGTACAATCAAATACAGTAACTGAATTTTAATTGTATTTAATTTTAATTTAAGAAACTGATAATCAATTTTGTGACCAGATCACTTTTAAGTATGTTAGGAAAACTTGAGTTATGTGAATCTACTTTGTCAATTAAATTTTTTGAAATACAAATACAGATCCAGTGTATCTGGTCAAAAAAAAAAAATTAGCATCTGACTTGAGATATGTTGTAAGTGTAAAGCATATGCAGGATTTTGGAGATTTATTATAAAAATGTAAATGGATCATTGATAATTTGTTACAATGATTATAAGTTGAAATTACTGTATTTTCACATTTGGGCTAAGGAAAATATATTATTAGTTTTACCTGTTTTTTTAATCTTTATTTTTTGAAATAGGCTAACAGGAAATTTAAATTTATTCATGTGGTTTGTGGTGTATTTCTTTTATACAGTTCTGTTATAGACTGTGCCTGGCCACAGCTTATTAAAAGTCTTAGAATGAAAATATAAGTTAACTAAAATATTTCCATATCATTGCTTATTTTTTTTATCAAAGACACAGATCAGAGTTTATTGTTTTTTGTTTTTTATTATTAAATCTTTATTGTTCAGATTATTACATTTGTTCCTCTTTTTTCCCTCCATAACTTCCCTCCTCCCAGTTGCCGCCCCACCCTCCGCCCTCACTCCCCACCCACTGTCGTCATCCATAGGTACACGATTTTTGTCCAGTCCCTTCCCGCATCTCCAACACCCCTTTCCCCCCCAAGAATAGTCAGTCCATTCCCTTTCTATGTCCCTGATTCTATGTTTTAAATGTTAGGAGTAACAGGGAATCTCCGAGATCACAAACTCCCCTATTTATGTTATCAATGAGAATACTGAGGTCCAAAAATTGAATCACCCATACAGATAATAAAAGAGAAAGAGAT
>NW_006289390.1:556281-566694 GCF_000327345.1 Myotis davidii
AAACAGCCCAGCATGCCCTCCTCCCCTTAGTATTTCACTTCAGCACTGCGTCTCCTCTGAGTCTCGGTATGCATTTCTCTTTCCTCCTACTTGTAGAATTTCCACTCAGCCAGCTTTCCTGTGGTTCTGGGTGATGTCCGTTCCGTCTTTTAGTTGTATTTTTGAAGTGGTTGTTCAAGGCAGCAAACTCCGGCGTTAACCTATTCCGCCTTCTTGGTTCTCCTCTCTATCATTGCTTATTATTTAACCAAAGCAAAAGAACAAAGTCACTTTCCCCATCTTTTCTCCAAATTCAATTTAGTTAAAAATAAAACAACCAGTGAACACATTACAACATATTCCAGCAATTACATTTAACAGTATTATGCTGTTTCAGTCTCTGTTTTTGCCTTTGCGCATGCTTCCCCCGCTTCCTTTCACATGCCCTGCTTCTTCCTTGTCTTGTCTTTATTACGCACTCTTATCTCCTTCAAGCCTGCTCTTCCCTAACAACCTTAGAACAGATTTTCCGTTTTTCTGTGAATTTTATGCTTAAACATATTCTATTGAGATATCATTCTGTATTGCCACTACCTTTTACCTCTTTATCTCTAGCACCCAGCATTTTACCTAGCACTTAGGCTGGCAAAAATATATTTGATGAATTGAACTGAACACTGACATGATAAAACTCTCTCTGCTTTGTTCTCTATGGTGTTCCACCAAATTGTTTGCAATTTTCATCATCAGATAAATTATTATCTCTCTATATAAAAGGCTAATATGCAAAGTGTCCCATCAGGAGTTCAACCAGGAAACCAGCAGTTTGATCACTCTCTATGATGTGTGCTGACCACCAGGGGCGGCGCAGCACGAAGGAAGGCCCCGGCTGGCAGCCATAAAGCCCCAATCGGCCCTGATCACAGGCCAAGCCTAGGGACCCTACCATGCATGAATTTCGTGCACTGGACCTCTAGTGGTTAATAAAATAATGTTGAAAGTTTTTCACCAGCAAATTTTGTTTCTAAAAAATTTATAATGGAAAGCCAGTATGGTTCCTACAGACATTGTGGCAATTATTTTCCTTTATACTATTTTTCTTATAACTGGGAGAAATAGGAAAGGTTAGAACATGAGCTATTTTAAAATGGTAATCATTATAGCAAGAAGTAGCATTGGTAGGTTTTAGTTTCAAAGGTCAGTCTGGTATCAAATCTTGGGAAGTCAAATGGTCCCAGCATTCCAACCAGCACCAACTGTGGTTGGGTTGCCATTTTTGTTTATGGTGAGAGATGTGGTTTCTATGGGATAGCCTATGAAATAGCATGGGCCAGTGGAGAGTCAGTAACAATACTTTTTCAAAAAAATCAGCCTATTCCTTATTTCAGTACCTATAGATGAAGTTGCCCATGGAAGAAATAGATCAATTGCAAATCTAGTCTTGCACTTTGGAAACTTGTGCTCTGGTAACTTTCTATATGAAGCTCATTTTTAAAAATCACTTTTGGTATAAATACATTTTTGTTTCTCTCTCCTGTTTGGCAGTCAAAGAGGCCTCTTGTTGAATAACAATTTTAGCAGTTTTGTAGGAGGACCACCTGTTTCTTTGATTCCCCTGCAGAATTAGTTTTATTTATGCAAAATAGCCTATTTTCATTTATTTATTTACTTTGTTAATCCTTACTGGAGGATATTTTTTTTCCATTGATTTTTAGGGAGAGTGGGATAGAGAACGACTGAGGAAACATCAATGTGAGAGAAACACATTGATTGGTTGCCTCCTGCATGAGCCCTGACCAAGGCCCAGGCTGAGGAGGAGCCTGCAACTGAGGTATGTGCCCTTGACCAGAATTGAACCCAGGACCCTTTGGTCTGCAGGCCGATGCTCTATCCACTGAACCAAACCAGCTAGGACTAACCTATATTTTAAATAATCCATCCCAGGGGACTCTTCCCCCTCCCTATGAGGGAGTCTGTACTTGTTCTTCAATAAATCTCCACCTTTGCTATAAAAAAATAAATAAATAATTAAATAATAAATAATCCATCCCAAATACAACTTGCATATTTCTTTATTTACTAGGGTCCCCAGCTGCTGCCGATGGCCAGGTACTCCCTCCCTTCACCCCGCCACCTGCCGCTGACCGGGGCCTCCCTCCCTTCCTGGGCCGCCCCCGCTCCCTGGTCAAACTCCCGGACAATTCCTGGTCGAGGGGATAATTTTCATATTACGCTTTTATTATATAGGATTTATTTATTTATTTCTGTTTTAAATTCTTTGTTAAGGTATTACATACGAATCCTTTTTCCCCATTGACCTCTCCCCGCTTATTCCCCCTCCCCCCCCCACCTCCCGTACTTGCCTTCACCCCTCCTACTGACTGTGTCCATGGGTTATGCTTATATGCATATATACAAGTCCTTTGGTTGATCTCTCCCCCTTTCCCCTCTCACTTCTCCCTTTTCCCCCAGTTCCTCTCACCCCTACTTCAGCCCTTTTCCCCCCACTTCCCCGCTCCCCCTGAGTTTGGATGGTTTGTTCGATGCTTCTATGTCTCTGGATATATTTTAGTTCATCAGTTTATGTTGTTCATTATATTCCATAAATGAGTGAGATCCTGTGATATTTATCTTCCTCTGACTGGCTTATTTCGCTTAACATAATGCTCTCCAGGTCCATCCATGCTGTTGCAAATGGTAAGAGTTTCTTCTTTTCCATAGCAGTGTAGTATTCCATTGTGTAGATGTACCACTGTTTTTTAATTCTCTCATCTGCTGATGGACCCTTAGGCTGTTTCCAAATCTTAGCTATTGTAAATTGTGCTGCTATGAACATAGGGGTGCATATGTCCTTTCTGATTGGTGTATCTGGTTTCTTGGGATATATTCCTAGAAGTGGGATCACTGGGTCAAATGGGAGCTCCATTTTTAATTTTTGAGGAAACTCCATACTGTTTTCTACAGTGGCTGCACCAGTCTGCATTCCCACCAGCAGTGCACGAGGCTTCTTTTATCTCCGCATCCTCACCAGTGCTTGTCGTATGTTGATTTGTTGCATATTTAGTGAAAATTGATCTAGTTCTTTTTGCATCATGTATTAACAGGAAAACATATGCATAAATTTTATTTAGTAGTAAAAATTAATTATATTGTTTTCTCAGTTTGAGAAATTACTGTGACTTTTTGTAGCCTCTTGGTTGTGTTTATGCATGTGCTTTCTTGAGTTTCTTTAATAAGAATTGTACAGAATTAGGAGCTTTTCATTTATTGGCCAGATCTCTTTCTTCAACTCATTTTATTTTATTTATGTTTTTAAAAAAAAATTTTGGTTAATCCTCATCCAAGGATATTTTTTCCATTGAGCTTTAAGCAGAGTAGAAGGGAGGGGGAGAGATAGAGAAAAACATCAATGTCAGAGAGACCTACCAATTGGTTACCTCCTGCACAAGCCCTGACCAGGGCCCAGGATGGATCCTGCAACCAAGGTACATGCTCTTGGCCAAAATCAAACCCGAGACCCTTCACTTCACAGGTTGATGTTCCAATCGTTGAGCCAAGCCAGCTAGGGATCTTAACTTATTTTTAAAAATAAATACTGAATACTATTCTATGCCAAGTACTGATCTAAGGACTTCATGTACATTAACCCATTTTACTATTATAATGACCCTATGGGGGAAGCTACAAGTATTCCTCATATTTTTTATGAAGAAACTGAAGCAAAATGATAAGATTTTTTTCTCAAGTGTGCACAGGTAGTAAGTGGCAGAGCTGGAGTTTAAACCCAAATAGCCTACACTTAAACCCCACGATGTACTATCACTCAAAATGGATATGATTGCAACCTCGAAGGAGATTACTTCAACTGTGGCCAAAACATTTAAAAAGATTCTAGTGGAGTAAGAGAACGAAACATCCTCCACAAAACACTGTCTTTTTCCTAACATTTGTTGGACTGTATTGTAAGGTCCTCAAAGGCAGGGGTCATCTCATTTATCTTTCTTTTATCCCCAGCAGCTAGCACAGTGGTCCTCAACCTTCCTAATGCCGTGACACTTTAATACAGTTCCTCATATTGTGGTGACCCCCAAACATAAAATTATTTTCATTGCTACTGTTATGAATCATAATGTAAAAATCACAATGTAAATGTAAAAATAACAATTTTCATTGTTACAAATTGAACGTAATTAAAGCATAGTGATTAATCACAAAAACAATATGTAATTATATATGTGTTTTCCGATGGTCTTAGGCGACCCCTGTGAAAGGGTCGTTCAACCCCCAAAGGGGTCGCGACCCACAGGTTGAGAACCCCTGACCTAGCACAAACCTTGTTTATTCCCAAATAAACTTAGATTTGTGTTGTGAGATTAACAGTCTATAAGAATAAAAGCGTAATATGATAATTAGACCGGACATCCTTCCAGATGACCTTCTGAATGAAGCTGGGGTTGCAAGGGAAGCCTGGGTCACAGGTGCTAGAGGGAAGCCGGTGCCAGCAGCTGGGGGAAGGAAGGCCTACTCTTGCACGAATTTCATGCATTGGGCCTCTAGTGGTCATATAATTCCTTTAACCAGTAGGCTTAGTCAGTGAACCTGTCATTGGTTAGCAGCTGATTGAAAGCTTTTCTGTACTAAACTATCCATTGCTTTTATTTCACTTCTTCACCAATTTCCACGGAATAATTTAAACACCACAGCCTGTTTTGTCCATAGGCAAAGCTCTCAAATTTTTTTTTTTTCTATTCAGATTGTTTGTGGGGAGTAATAGTGGCTATGATCAAGATACATTAACAATAACACAAATGTAAATGAGACCCTGAGTTGGCCTAGAAAACATGCCTTTGGTGACTTATTTAAATTTTTTAGAGACAGGAGCTGTGATTTCTGGAAAGACTTTGGTTGTTCAACTACAGAAGCAAGAGAAAAGGAAAAGAGGACATAGAAAAGTGGGGAGAATTGCATTTCACAAGATCTAAAAATAGGGAATACCTCAAGTTTTAACCTGCAAACACTGTATTTATACCATTTAACACATTATACTATCTTATCTAATAATAGACAAACATGTAAATTGACCATCCCTCTGCTACACTCAACAGCCAATCAGGAGAGTGTGCAAATTAACCCAACAAAGATGGCAGTTAACTTGCATACATAGGCGTGAAGCGGCGGAGCGAAGACTGAAGGCTCCGGCTGGAGGAGCGGAGGCCTGGGTCCCGGGTGCCGGAGGAAAACCGGTGCCGGCAGCCAGGGGAAGGGAAGGCCTATTGCACGAATCTCTTCATGCAATGGGCCTCTAGTATATAAATGTATACATAAGTCCAAATATGAAAAATACAGATTTAAATTATAGTTAAGATAATATGGGGGTTCATGTTAATTACTTTTTCAAAATAATTTCTAAATTCCTAAAAAGATGAAAGACTATTTTATTATTACACTTTGATTTATGATCTGTGTCCTTTCTCAGGATATTTAACCTCCATTTTACAAAATAGAAAGCAGGTCTGGAGTGGTATGTGACTTGTCTAGTCACCAATCAGTGGTCAGCCCGAGACCAGGTCCTGAGTCTGCTAGCTTCTGTTATGAGTTCTCTCCACCATACTGTGTTCTACTTCAAAGAATCCATGTTCTGCCACTTCAAAGAGCATATCCTTCTATATCAAATCATCTGATTTCTTGAAAACTTCATGACTTGGGAAGCAAAAGGTAAAAAACATAAAATAAAATAGACCCACATTATGTCCTTTCCAAATTCGCCCCATTCCCAGAATTCCTAGCTTGGAAATACTATAACAACCACTGCACTGGGTAAATGCTTACTAAGTACTAGACACTATTAAGGGCTTTGTATGTGTTATCTCTTTAAAGGCTGTACAGCTAGGGAAACTGAGGCCTGGAATTTAGGACATGTTACTACTTTATGAAAAAGGAAAACAAAGCTCAGAAGAGTTAGGAGGCTGACTCCAGATCACACAGCAAGGAAGTGGTGGGGCTAAGATATCTCTCTGATTCCAGCCCCATGCTTCACCTAACCATTATGAAGACTTTTTCTCTGAGCAATTAGTAATTTTCCTAAATTACTATAGGGTTGAATAAACTTTTGAAATCACTGGCAACTTATCTAGATGTTGATAATTCCAAATAGGTTGATAATTTATAAAAAAAAACAAACCCAATAGCATAAGCTATAGGTCACATAAAACATCCCTCTCGGAAATGTTGGCTCTGTCTCCAGATCACTCTGTCTACATTTTCATATTTTTTAAATTATTTTTATATTACCCCTAGTTCTGTTATACTATCACAAACTTAACTTTAATATCCTTTCTATACTGAATTCTTACTAAATGTCTTCCTATTTTTCTCCATTAACCCCTTCCCTGGCAGAAACGTGTATACTCGTTTTCACAAAATGTTCTTTTTCAGTCGTCGACGAGTATACTAAGAAAATAAGGTAAAAAAATATGGTTTATAGGAAGACGAGTTACAAACTGTTTTCATAACCAGCATCAAAAATACTATATAGAACCAAAATAAAAAAATTAGTCTGAAAAAGAAACGTTTTTAACAAAAAAATTGTTGGGGAAGGAGTTAACCAAAAATGTATAGCTGAAGTATATTTCTATTGTTACATATAATAATTTAATAATCATGTAATAATATTCATAGGTTGAAAAGTAGGTGAGAATACTTTCTTAAACACAAAAATTTCCTCAAAATCCCAGGTAACTTCTTTACTAATTTTTAGGCTCTTCATTGTCAATATTTGACTGTTTAATTCTCCTGAAAAGAAACAAAATTATTCTTCTTTATTCATTAATATTTGACATTAATCTCATCATGCCATAAATTAAAGCCATTTTTATAAACATTTAAAAGGCCAATTTTTAAAACAGAAGAATTGCTTTACTTTTGTTCTACTTTGAGTTTTTTCTTCTATATTTTTCTATTTTTTAAGCCTGTTTTCCAGTTTGATTAAAGTGCAGCAAACTGTGTCTTATCTATGTCCTA
This sequence comes from Myotis davidii, assembly GCF_000327345.1. NCBI lineage: Eukaryota > Metazoa > Chordata > Mammalia > Chiroptera > Vespertilionidae > Myotis > Myotis davidii. The sequence continues at coordinate 563,281 of NW_006289390.1, forward strand.
GGTCTAGAAAACATTTCATACATATTGGGCATTAATAGTACTGGCCCTCCCTTTTTCTTGGGGACTTGAAAGGGGTTTTATTTTAATAGAATTTGGAAATGGTGTCAGAATCCAAGGATTCATTACTATAGCAACAGCAAATAGAAAGACTAAATGTCAAACACATTCACTGTTGCTATAGTGATAGTCAGTTGCTTTACCAGTTATGTTTACTGTTCCATTCTGGTCAGTTTTTAAATTATGCTTATCTACCGTATATGAATGTTCAAAAAGGGGAGAAAAGGTTTAAACTCATTTAAGAAAGAAAGAAGCCCTTCAAGAGATGGAAGCAATTTGTTTCACTGTCCATTATTTAATAAGAAACTCACAGAGTTCACAAAAAGACTATAAGGGAAAAAGAAAATCTCATTTCTTTTGGGGAAAAAAGTATTCTTCCTATTTTCAGTCAGGGAAATTGAAGCATGAAGTGTAAGGCATGTCTGTATTGTCATTTCATGCTATTTCAAACCATTTTTTTCTGAGCTTCTGAAAACAGGGAATTCTGCTACTTTGAAATGGAAAACTTTTTAAGCTGTAGCACTTGAGGGCTCATGGCTGCCAAAGAACTGAGCCCTAGACAAAAATCATTAAAGCAGGCAATAATTGATTCTAGCTCCTTATCTTCCTTTTCCTTTCAGCAGCCTCCTCCCCTCGCTGATAAAACATTGTCATTGTTGTAACTCATCAGGCCCCGCCCCCTTCCCACAACTTAATGAGTTCCCTTGATTTGTACCTTTCTCCAAAATTAACTTCCATTTCATTTTAGGATTTCAGTAGCTTATCTCCATCAGCCAATAATGGTAGTTCTGGCAACAGAAAACATTGTAAGGCACCAGTAATAGGCAGGATAATGTTTCCTGAAAGAGGTCCATATCCTAATTCCCAGAACATATTACTATGTTCATGTTACCTTACAAGGGAGAACAGACTTTCCACATGTGATTAAGGATCTTGAGCTGGGGAAATTGTTCTGGATTATCTTGGTGGGCCCAATTTCATTTGAAAATAAAAGAGGGAGGAGGAGAGTGTCAAAATGATGCATGTGAGAAAACTTGACCACCATTGCTGGCTTTGACGAAGGAGTAAGGGAACCATAAATCAAGGAATGTGCGTAGGCTCTAGAAGCTGGAAAGTTCAAGGAAATGAATGTTAACACTATGACTCCAGTTTTGGAATTTTGAACTCAAGAGCTATAGGAGAATAAATTTGTATTGTTTTAAGCCACCAGTTTTGTATTAATCATTATAGCAGCCATAGGAAACTAATGCATCTTCTACATCTACATAAAGGACATGAGCTCTCAAAGAGCAATGGTTCTGATTTTGAGTTGGCCAATTTCCATGTTAAAACTCTTCCCTCAGCCACTATACTATCCTTACTTTCTAGTGAGCAAAAGAACTTCACTCATATTAAAAAATGTACAAAATAATAAGAATGAGAAATAGCAATCATTAAAGACAAAAAAGCAAAAGTAAAATTTTTATAAGTATATTAATTTCCACAACCAGGTCAAGCTAACACAGATGACTAAATAATAACAATTTTCCCCCTAGAAAATGTTGGCTATTCTAATGATCTGCATATGCCTGTACACAAGTTGGTAGTATTGCCAAGCATTATGTGAAGTCTCAGTGAACTCATGATGTACTAGTTATAGTTTATGAGCATCCAATTTTATTAACCCTTAAGAACTTATTAGGTAGGTTACTCAAAATCAGCCTATATATACATGCCTAAGCGACCATTATGACCAGTTGACCGAATGACCAGTTGCTATGATGCACAATGACCACCAGGGGGCAGATGCTCAATGCAGGAACTGAACCCTGGTGGTCAGTGCACTCCCACAGCCAACCTCCCGCAGCTGGCCATTCTCCTGTGGTCCCTCTCCGCAGCCAGCCCAGATTGGACCTGATCGCCCGCTAGGCTGGGGGACCCCACCAATGCACAAATTCGTGCACCAGGCCTCTAATATCCATATGAAAAAGCAAAGCCTTTGAAATGGACCATTAAGAACAAAAAAACAGTCTTGATTTGGAACACCTCTAGGACAAAGTATGAGACAAAACTTTGAGAAACAGTGCATAATCACTCTCCCTGCAGGTTTTGTGTAATGAATTGGAGAGAAAATGCCCATTGTGTGCATAAAATGAGGAACTAAAAGGAGGGGTTGAAGGGAGGTGAAGTAACAGAATTTGAAATTTTGATTCCTGAAATATGATTCCTTTCATTATATAGGTCATTATAAATTGATTCTTTTTCTTGGAACACTTTTTTTTGAACTTTTGTTTTTTATTCATCTATAGATATTTCAAAATGTATCTCTAGAAGATTTGAATACAATATTATAATAATTTACACAATTAAAAATCTAATTGGTACAATCTAATCTAGGAATTAGAGTTACTTGCCAGATAAAAATATGGTTGTGATGCTGTATTTTAGAAAAATTCCATAGGAAACTAATAATAGATGTTCCAAATATTAAGATGGGAGCCACTGAATCACAGGAGTGGGAGGTTCTCTGCAGGTGATCTAGTTTTAATCCCATCTCCCCAGCACCACTAGGAATTCTCTACCTAAATTTTCCCATTTCCTTTAATTTTCACAATAGTATTTCAAGCATCTTCACATCTTGGTTCTTTAGAATATTTCTAGCGTTCTCTTTTAAATGCAATATTCTAGATATGAAATGGGATCTCCCCATAGCAGAATAATCAGATCATAATTTTATTCTATTAATGAATTCTAAGATTACATTAATCTGTTGTTCATCTCTTTTGATTGACACATTTCATTCAATAAAAATTTATTGAGGATCTGCTATGAGAACACAAGAAACAAAATATTTTTGCTCTGTATCACTGACATATAAATGTAAAGGTTCTAAATTTATTTTGAAATCTACTCAGCCCGGTTCTTCTCAGTTTCAGACCCTCTGTAAGCCACTGCTTTTCCATGAGATGTCTGTTGCTGTTCTATTCTAAAAACATTTTAAAGACTTTGTGGCTTACCATGTGTAAGGATGACCATTCTTTCACAATAAACATCTTCTTTTTCTTCTTTTTTTAGAAAATTTAATTGATTTCAGAGAAGAAGGGAGAGAGAGAGATAGAAACATCAATGATGAGAATCACTGATCAACTGCCTCCTACACACCCTCCACTGGGGACCGAGCCTGCAACCTGAGCATGTGCTGTTGACTGGAATCAAACCCAAGAACTCTCAGTCCACAGGCTGACGCTCTATCCACTGAGCCAAACCAGCTAGGGCAACACAATAAACATCTTTAAATGAAAATATTTTTATCCACTTTTTACACTTGTCATTTAACTCAGAATTATTAACTATTTCCTTCCCTTCCATATATATATA
>NW_006289390.1:566814-606561 GCF_000327345.1 Myotis davidii
CATCGAATGAAAATCTACAGAACTATACTGAGCTATTTTATAAAACAAAACAAAACAAGATACAACCTCAGCACTTTAAGAATGATGAAAAAAAGAAGAAATGATGCACAAATATAAGACCTAAGCATTGCTTTATAGTCAGTTGCCACAACAACAGCAGCAGCGCATTATTGAGGACAATTATTAGGAAGCACATCACCCAGCATTCTTCGAGCGGCCATTTGATTATACTTGTTCCATTCATGCATGTGGACTTCGGACATTATTTTAAATTATGCCATAAAGAAAGCCGAACATGATTTTTGTTTTATGTAGAAAACAAAATGGTTTTGCAGCATCACTGACTAAAGTAATAACTGTTATTTCAAGGCACTGTTTTTAAAGCATGAGGCGCTACATTTGCTGAGAAAAAAAGATACCTAAGGTCATTTGAATCAACATAAACTAATCCACAGGGAGTTTCACAGCCAACAAAGGAAGGTCCCTCCCTGTTCAGCATTCTAATGAGACTAGTTGTATTTTTCCCTACCTCCAACCTTAATATTTTGATTTTCTTTCTTCACTTTTTTTAAAACTATTACATTCCATCTCCTCTGTGTTCCAGTTCTCAACATCTTTTGCCTATAGAAAGGAATGGTTCCTAAATAATCTCCCTATTCCAAATCATCCCTTCCCTCCGTCAAGATTCTCATCTCCAAGCATAGATCCCAGCTTGTCACTCTCTTCCTCAAGAACCTCAACCTCTACCTCTCATCAAGCTTCCTGTTGTTGTTTTTTTCCTTAACAACATCTCATTTACAACTTCTGAGTCTTTACAAGGTAGTTTTCATTTAGTTTTCTTACCACTAACTGAGGTCTTTACCCCTTCCTATACCTTTATCTGGGACTTTATACATGTGGGGATGTTTGTCTCTGTGTATTGTTTGTTTAGGGGAGAAAGGGGGTGGTGAGAGAAGGGGGGTTTATGTATTTTTAGCCTGTATACATTCTAGTGAATGAGTGAGTTCCTGTCTATTTGGCAGGAAGGGGGCTATATTATCTTGTCAAGCATTGCAAGTTGGTGAGAAGAGCAGACAAGACAATAAAGTTGGTTGATACAAAAAAATAACCCCACAAAAAACTCATGGAACTTATGTGGTTTAAATGAGAAATGATGAAGGAACAGCAGGCAGAGTTGGAAATCTGGTGAGTAGTACACTAGATCTCGTTAGACAAATGGGTGTAGGAATCACGGCAACACAAGGATTTCAAGTAGAGGCTGTGTGAAAAGAGGGTTTGGGCCATTTCTCTAAGTACAATTAAATCAACTTCGTTAGGAAAAGCAGTACAAAATACTCTACAATCCATGATTGAAAGAAATTTAATCAGATGCATATAGGTAGCCATTAATATGCAAGTTTAAAATAAAACATTTATTAATTCACTTTTGTTGTTCCCATGGAGCCATATGGTGTGGTGGGGATATCACTGGAGATATATTACAAGAGATTTGAGCTTGTGGAAGATTATATTTTCCAACAATGGCCACAACAGTATCTCTCATCACCCATCTCTTCTGCGATGTGACCTTTCTACTCCCCCATTAAGAGAAGGAGTCTATTTCTCCTCCTCCTGGAATCTGGGCAGGTCCTGGGGCTACCTTCGCAAGAACAAACAAACAAGACAATAGCAACAAAACCAGCAGAAGTCATACTATGCTAGTTCCAAACATAGCCCTTAGGTGGCTTGTAGCTTCCATCTGCCTTTTGCAAGACAACCGCCACGTAAGAAGCATGAGCACCCCAATGCCACCAAGCATGAGAGAAGTCCACAGGTAGTGGAGAGGTCCTGGAGGGTAACATGCAACATGGAGATGTAAAGACACCAAGAGGCACTGAGGTGGCAGATGTGGGTGAAGAAACAAACCATCTTGGAAGTTGAATCCTTACCATCTACCCCAGCTGATGTTTCATAGATCAGAACAACCCCAAAAGCCAAAGCTTTCTGGAATTTCTGATTCACAAAAGTGGGGGAGGCAGAGATATAATGGTGGCTCTATGCCACTAAATTTTGACATGTATTATTACATAGCAATAGATAGACAAAATAGGCTTCTTGTTAAATTTCTGTCATTTAGTAATCCAATAAATAAAGTTCTTCATCCACCTCTATAATATGTGGACACTGATCCTTGGCTATTTACCTAGATGTTTTTAGTATGTTTTTATTGATTTCAGAGAGAACAAGGGGGAGAGAGAGAAACATCAATGATGAGAGAGATTCATGGATCATCTGTCTCCTGCACATCCCCTACTGGGGATTGAGCCCCCAACCCAGGCATGTGTCCTGATTGGCAAATTCCTATGCACACTGCACATATCTTATTTTGAAGTAAAAAAACAAAACGGGAACAAATACAATATTAAATTAATTACAAGAAATATTTTAATATTGCTATTCGCCCTTTCTCTATAATAGAAATGTCAACCAAATTCACAATCAACAATGACAGATGGAAACACATGCGTGTGATTGGCACCAGCGAGAGCTTTATATGTATTGCATATGCACAAGTCAACTTAGCCTTTTATATAGAGAGAATAAACTTGCTTAATTAGATCTGCTTTCTGATTTAGTTAAACTTTTTCCAGCCCAGTGAAGCACCCCAACTTCTCTTTCGGGTAATGTCAGCAACACAGCAGTACATATCAACACGAAGCAGATTATTATTGTAGATCACGCAGGGAGAACAAAGGGTAAAATATTTAACTGTAGCGGTGTTGACCATAGTCTGCGTAGTGAGGAAACCTGAAATCATTTTCAAGTTGCACCATTTCTTACTTCTTTTCAGTTGGGTCAAGTTTCTAAACTTTCTAAATCTTCATTTTCTGGCTAATGAAAAGAAAATAGGATTCTACTGAGTCTCCTATCTACCTACTCCAGGACTTCTGTGAGGATCAAATGAGATGAGGCACAGGAAAATGCTTCACAGACATTTGGTTAAACTGTAAAATGTTTGCACCTGGCTATAAAGCAAGTCGGGTTCCTGGGCTGAAGAAATTCCAAGGAGCATAGTCACTAGGGAGAGGAAGCTGGGCATTACTATGTGACGTCATTACCTGGTGCTCACAGTGATGGTTTCTGGGCTGTGCTGTGCTGTGGGCCGCATTTTGCACCATGGGGTCTTGGCAGCATTGGTTGTGATATGGTGGGGTGTCACTCTGGGGTGGTGGTGGGGCCTGTGTCCCACTTGGTTTGTTGGTGCCAGGTCTGTGGTGCCTTTTCTTTTTAAATGGCCAGTGCGTGTCATGGCAGCTCCTGCATTAAGCATCTGCCCCCTGGTGGTTAGTGCACATCACAGCTACAGGTCGGATGGTCAGACACTTAGCCTTTTATATATATAGATAGGAATTACCCTATCATATTATTTTAATAACAATCTTTCAATTACTAGCATTTTTCCTTGCAAGTATATTTTACATTTCAGTCCAATATGATTAGAAAGCACCCCTACATAATTTAAGTCATTGAAACGATTTTCCAATCATTTGAACAAATGACAAAGCCTTAAAGGAATTCTATGGCTTATTGTTTCATGACTAAGGTAATTTGAAAGAGGAAATAAAAATCAATTGCACTTCTCTAAATAATAGAAAAGCAAAGGAGAAATCAAGAAAGCAGTAAATATGTATTGGCTAATGGGAAGACCAAGCAGGAAGATTTCAGTGAAAATTTTGGAATTCAACAGTTATTACCTTGTCTCTGAAGAGAGCCAGGATCTTCAGCTTCATCAGTACAATTATATTAAAAGTAACTTTTGAAAGGGAGTTGAAACATGGGCAAAAATGATAATTACATATGGGTAAAGAGTTAACATTCTCCATCTTGGAACAGGGATAAACGAGACGTATGTGAAGTTGCTTTATAAAGTCCTAAACAAATAGTTATCCACCTGTCACATTAGAAGTGCCTAATAAAAGTTGTTTTTAATTAATGATTTCTAGTTAACTAATTAGTCAAAATAAATACTAAGCAAACCAGGGTTGTGAAAGATAAGGAGGTTCTCTATTGAAGAATGATTTGTGTGACTCAACTCATTTTCTCAGTTCTTACAATAGGCAAGATCAGGATTCCCATTCTAACTGATTTTCAGCACAGCTCTCCTGACAATATTAGAAGAGGCTAGATTAACATTTTATATTGATCAGAGAGATTAAAGCTGACTGACTTTATTTAAATAAGCAGAGCAACACCTCTCTTTGGCATCTTTGTTATGAAGGATCTCAAGGCACTTTGCGAACCTTTGGTGAGAAGCACCTCCTCCCCTCTTCAAATAGGAAGAAGCAGAGGCACACTTCATCTTAATGAAAATTTTCCAGTGGAAAAAGATAGGTGTATGCTCTGACTTTAACACATTAGAATGCAATTGCCCACAGTATTTCAATTAGTATTAAATAAAACATTGTCAATGCTAAAAAAAAAATTGTTTCCTTTGTAAGGCACAAACTAAACATCATTCCCCCTTAATAGTATAACTCAGAGGATAGCAGAAAGAAAACTGCCCCCCCCCCAAAAAAAATTTTTATGAATACTTGCAGTGTACCTGTCATCATTGTCATCTGTGATGGTTAATTTTATGTGTCAACTTGAAGGACCTTTTTGGATGAGATTAACATTTAAATCCAATCAGTTAAAGGCCCAAATAGGACAGAAAGACCTGCCTCCCCAAATAAGAGGGAATTGCTCTGCACTTTGCCTTTGGACTTCATCTGCACTTATAGCTCTCCTGAGTCTCCAGTCTACTGGCCTTCGGACTAGAATTAGGACATCAGCTCTCCTGGGTCTCTGCCTGCTGGCCACACTGCAGATTTTGGACTTGCCAGCTCCATATAATCATGTAAGCCAAATCCTTATAATAAATCTCTTTCTTTATATGTAAAAAAAAAAATGTATTGGCTGTTTGTTTTTATTTCCATAGAGCAAGCATATTTTTAATTTACAGTCAGCTAAAAGACTCTCAATCTGCAGAGTTGGTCAATAATGTAGTTCAAGTCTCAAATTTTGAGGCATTCTAGTTAATGAAGGAAGGGCTCACTTTTCAATAATAATTCCCATGGATAATAACCTTAAAATGTTGAACAAAGGCTACATTTCTTCTATTAATAAAACATAAAAACATTGACCAAATAGTTTCAAAACTGTGCTACTTCCAACTATAGTTTCCTGGCATTAAGTGTTCTATTCGATTTAATAGTCTGGTTAATAAAAATTTTCGTAGTGGGATTTCAAGAAAATAGTTCTAGGTTTCATCCTGAGCTGATCGTCTTACCAGCTGTGTATTTTCAAGCAAGGTACACAACCATCTAAACCTCAGTTTGCTTATCTCAACTCATAAAATGGAGATTATGATACCTATGGGATTGGGGTTATGAGGGTTAATAAGAAATTATATGTAAAGTACCTACCATTATGCTTTATGTCTCAGTGCTTTATTTGAAGTGTGTGTATACCTGTCTTGAAAGCAGGACTGCCATGTTGCTACCTGTGTCACCAATAGCAGCCTTGTCCCTTCTATAACCACTGCTATCCGCTGTATTCCCACTCCTTGTTATTGCTCCTGCTGAGTCACCAGAGGCTCCTGAAAGGAAAACCTCATATGTTAACATTACTTATAGCCCTTTTGTTCTAGATAAGCATCCCTTGAGCTTGGTAGTGGAAGCTTGAATCCTGCCCAACCTGTCCCCATGCCAGTGCACAGAGTGCCAGGAGAGCTCTCAGAGGTTGGGGCAGCCAATACTGCTTCCCTCTACCTCATCTAATACAACACACTTCTTCGAGACTCTTATTTCTAGTGTCTCTTATTTGACAGTCTTAAGTCTGTAGGTGCATGGGAACCGGACTCCGAGGGGTAAGAGTGACTTGCCCCTCATCGTCTCAGACTTTCCAATAGGTGTAATCCCTCTCCTAAAGCCTTAGGGACTTCACAGCTAAAGAGTCCTGATAGTTTGTAGATGATTTTCTATGTGGCAGTTCTTTTGGCACCTGCTAGTCTTTCCTGTGAAAGCACCTACTGTATCAAGCCAGAGGTCAGACCTAGAGCTAGGCTTGCCTCAAGAGTATCCTGACGGTGAAGACTCAGCCTAGGTAGACATGTTTCTTCTTAGATTTGCCTTTCTAACATGGTTAAAAAGAAACCAGACCGAAAAAGAGAAAGAGAACAGTGCCTGAATTTTATTCCACTTAAGAAAATAACATTTCAGCAAGTAGGCCACACATACTTGCATCTTTAAATATTTAAATCAATACAGTAATTAAATAAAAATCCATTAAGCAATGAAATAGATGAGCTACCAATCTGAGTTGTCTTTAATGGATGCACTTAGCCATCAAGGGACAAAATGTTCAGAGGAAAGGCTGAGTCCTTGATTTTAAATATTTTTAACCTGGCAAATACCATTTGCGTATCCTACTACTAAAAGGACATGATGGTCAAAAATGCAATTTACTTTTACCAAAAGATACCAGAACAAAATATTAAACCCTGTTTTCGAGAATGCTTAAGTATTTACAGAGAATCCACAGAATGGACTGTACTCTATAGGTACTTTGGGACCGCTGTAATTTTGGTTAGAGTAGTTCTTACCCTCTGAAAATGCAGACTAAAATAAGGGAAGAAGCAGGTAAACATTAGATAGTATATAATATATTAATTTATTTAATAGTAGCTCTAAAAATTATTTCTTAGATCATTGGGCAAAGCTACTATTTAAACATTAGGTTACTTCATATTATTCTCTTTATCTTTAAATCTGCATCCTAAGTTAATTATTTTTATATTTGAAAATAAATTGATAACTTAAAATTTCAAAATTAAAAAGAGGATTAATAATAAAACCTAACCCTTATATGGTGCTGTTATGGACCTGGCACTATTCAAAGGGTTCTGTACCTGTTCACACGCTAAATTCTCATAATGATCCTATGAAGAGGACACTTCTATTAATTCCATTTTTCAGAGAAGAAATTGAGCCACTAGGGTGCTAAATAGCTTAGCGATAGAGCCCTCTTGCTCCCTACTCCACATTTCTATTGAAGGGAATTAGAGTAAAAGAAGAAAGACTTTTTCAAATAAAAATAAGTTCACATTGCAAAATTGATTTTTAAGGTTCTCAAATATTCAAAAATAAAGAACGGCTGGAAGTATAATACAGAAAACACAAGTTTAAGAAAACTCTGTGTTTTAAAAATAAAATTTTGTATAGGCATTTTCCTGATGAAGTACCTACTTTAAGCCATATAGATTAATAAATTAGCAAGAATTAGTTTATGTAGCAGATTTTTAGGGGAAATAATATATAGATAAGAAAAATAATATTTGACTTTGGTTGGTGGGCACACAATGCAATACACAGGTGAGTATCATAGAATTGTACACTTGAAACCTACAGAATTTTATTAACCAATGTCACCCAAATAAATTTAATATAAAAAATAAAATAAGTTAGCAGAGGGGAAAAAAAGGGTAATTAACCTTTCTTGACTATTTGTCCTGGAACTAGACTTAAATAAGATATGATTTACCCTCAGAAGATAATTTCATCACCTGGAATAGTTAATGTTGTATCAAACTGTTCTATAATGTATTTAAATTGGTTTTAGCATTGTTTCTGATATTGGTACAAGTAAATATGCAGGTTTCTAAAATCTCATTCAGTTTTTCAACAAACATTTATTAGCCACCTATGCTGTTCCAGGTACTAGGTACTTAAGATATCAGGGAAACAAAATAGACAGAGATCCCAGCCTTAAGGGAACTTAAAGCCTATCAGAGAGAGACATAAAATATATGGTGTATGAGAAGATGAGCAGATCTGTGGAATAAATAAAGGAAGAGCAGAGTGTGAGGCCTGGAGGCTTTAGCAGTGGTTCTCAATCTTCTGGCCCTTTAAATACAGTTCCTCATGTTGTGACCCAACCATAAAATTATTTTCGTTGCTACTTCATAACTGTAATGTTGCTACTGTTATGAATCGTAATGTAAATATCTGATATGCAGGATGGTCTTAGGCGACCCCTGTGAAAGGGTCGTTCGACCCCCAAAGGGGTCGGGATCCGCAGGTTGAGAACCGCTGCTTTAGGGGAAGGTTGCAGGTTTAAACAAAGTACTAGGTTAAGCATAGTTGACCACGTGACATTTGAGTTCAGCCTTGAAGGTGGGGAGGGATTTAGCCATGCAGGTAGCTGGGGGAAGAGCATTCTAAGCAAGGGCAGTGGCAGTGCAAAAGCCCTGAGGAGGAACTGCCTGTGCAGAGTGAAGGGGAGAGGACTCTAATAAGAAAGCGGGTAGAGAGAGAAGAGGAAATGGATCCATTGCATGGGCTTGGGTTTTCTTAGAGAGATTTGAAGCCATTGGAAGGTTTTGAGCAGAAGAGTGAAATAATCCGATCTATGGATATCTTAATGGTATCCCTCTGGCTGCTGTGTTGAGAACAGGCTGTACAGGTAGTAGTGGAAGCAGAGACTAGCCAAGAAATGATGTTAGCCCAGATGGAGGCAGATGAAGTGGCAATTCTGCTTATTTTCCAAAGGGGAAGTAAGTCTACAGGAATTCCTGGTAGATGGCATGCAGGGGTGAACAAGAACAGCTGAAAATTGCTATAAAAGCTTTGTCATGAGGACATGGAAAGATAGTAGTGCCATTACTGAGTATCTGGGTTGTAAGAGAGTTTAGCTTTGAAAATTTTAAGTTTTTGATGTCTATTCGATATCAAGTAAGAGTAATATATAAGAATTTTAAGATACAAACTTAAGGCGGTGTGGATTAGAACTATATACAGTGGGGCCTTGACTTACGAGTTTAATTCGTTCCGAGACCAAGCTCATTAAGGAGCTCGTTAACTCAAATTACTCTATCAACTCAATGCAAAAAATCGGGCCAAGAGACAGCTGGTATCTCAAAAAACTCATTAGTCGGAACACTCGTAAGTCAAGGCCCCACTGTATTTGGAAGTCATCAGCAAATGGATGGTATTTAAGTCCTTGGCTTGGATGAGATCACTCAGGGAGTTAGTGTAGATGGAAAAATAGAACTTGTCTTAAGAGCTGATCCCCGGGGCACTCTAACATCAGGAGATGAGGAACAATCATAGGGACTGAGATGGAGTGAGGAAGAAGGAAAGAGAGGAGAGGGTGTCATTCTAGAAGCCCTGTGAGGAAAGAATATCAAAAGGGGGGAGTGATGCACTAGGTAAAAAACTGCTGGTAGGTCAGGTAAGAGAAGCATTAAAAGCAGTTTTGGTGAAATGATTGGCACAAACCGGATAGAAAAAAGATAAGAAATGGATGCACAGAGAGAAATGGGGCAGTTGCTGGGAGGCATATGGAGTCAACATGTTTGGAAGCTGATGGCAATGACCCACAACGATGGGGAAATGGATGCTGAAGGAGAACGGATATGATCTCTTCACAAGTAGGGAGTGGACACAAGAACAGTTCATCTATTGTGAAAAGAGGGGAGGTAGAGTATTTGAATAAAGATGCTGGCAGGTGAGCACATGTGTGGGAATATATAGAACTTTTATCAAACCACTTCAGTTTTGACAAAACAAGAGAGGAGTAAAAATTTGAGCATGGAAGCAAGGGAGTGATACTAAAATCTGACAGTGGAATTTACTTTACAACATAATTTTACCTTGCAATGGTAAGAGGGAGAGCAGATATAGAGGCAGACGTTAGACGGAATATGGCTGCCAAACAAAGATAGTACATGTAATGCAAGATAGCAAGTAAAGAGAGATGAGGCTGAAAGGGGGCCAGATTCTGACATGTGAGTACCTGTTGGGGTCCAGCCCCAGGGGTTCCCAAAGGTGTGGACGGAGTTGATGAAGAATGAAGGACACGGAGACAGCATTCAGTTGATCAGCAGCCTAGCCAGGTTCTCCAGCCAGGTTCTGTCTTTATTCTCCTGTTACATCTGTATTTATACCAGTTGATTTTAATCCTATCCATTCTATTCCAAAGGTTAGGGCATTTGTTATCTCCATTCCAAGGTCACTACTCTATTGTTCAGTTAAGCTACAAGGAAGTAACTGAAGGAGATTATCCTAAGTAAAGATTATGTAGTTTAAGCGTGATTGTTCATAGTTAAAGTGATTAATTACCTGCCTGACACTTAGTTAAGGGGTTTTATTCCCTTCCTTAGTCCTGTCAATCCCTAACTCCAGGGAAAAATCCCCACTTGGGGAAACAACCTTTCTTGGAGAGGTGACCTTGGTTAAAACACATAGCGCTAAGAAGGGGAGCAAACATATTAAGAACAGTATGCCATATACGCCAGGTCCCTTGAAACATATGCTGTGCAGATGTTTCTTCCCTGCAGCGACTGTGTCAAGCAACAAGGATGGACCGGCTTCCGGCAAGTACCTACTCCCCAGAGAGAATTCACAGTTGAGTTTTCTATGGTGATACTGTGTTAAAAATGGCACCCAATGAATCCTACCTCTGTGCCTCTGCATCCTTTACAATACATCTTTGTTATTTGCTATAAAGTCTATTTCCCGCCTCTTGTTGTTGTTTTGTGCATGTAGACGTGGTGTCTGGGACATCCAAGGCCAGGTTCTGAGGCCCTGTTGCTCTGCTGTCAGAGAAGCCAGGCACCATGAGGAGAAGTCCAAGCTACCCTGCTGGAGAGAGACCACATGGAGAGAAGAGCCCAGGAACAGTGCTTTCCAGGAAAAACTTCTGCTATGACGGAAATGCTATACATCAGCCAAGGTGGCAGCCACCAGCCACATATAACTCCTGAGAACTTGAAATGTGACCTAGAAGCTAAATGGTTACTTTTTAAAATTTTCGAATAATGTAATTTGCTATGTAAATAGTCACAGGTGGATAGTGGTTACCATATTGGACAGGGCAGCCCTAGAGGAAAGAGGCCACATGAGGAGAACTGAGGTGTCCCACTGTCTGCCAGCATCAAGGCACCAGCTACGTGAGGTCGCCAGCCCTCGGTGCATCTCTGCAGCCAACGCCATGTGGAACAAAGAGAAGCTGTTCCTGGTGAGCACTGCCCAGATTCCTGACCTACAGAGTCATGAGCAAGAAGATTGTGTTAAGCCATCAAATTCGATGTAGTTTGTCATGTAGAAATACATAATTAACACAGACATGGCGGCTACACGCTCCTGCCATTCGATGAGGACCTGTCTAGGGTAGCCCTCTGGCTTTTCGTAGGCGACAGTGACACCTCATGCCAGGTGCTTTCTCAGTCAAACTGTGACAGTGTTATTCCACAGAAATGTTGACTGCACCTAGGCCCCAGCTGAAGAAAGGAAGGTGCTTCAAGCAGAATGTGCAAGAGGAAACCATCTCATTTATTAAACATCAGGGTCTTCATGTGCAGGCTTCTCCTGAGATTACTATGATACAATGGAAGTTTATAACAAGGAAGTCTGGGCCCAGCTACTGTGTTTGCATGTCTCTTCTTTGGCCTCAACAGAATCTATAAACCAAATCCCTCCTATTCCCCATAAGATACCCTACACTCGTCACCCCCCCTCCCCCGCAAAAGACATAGATTGACATAACTGTTGGCCATAAGGAATTACAGCCAAGGTAAGGCCAGAGATGTTGGCTTAGCAAAGCAGGGTAGAGAAATGACAATTTCCAGCAGCTGTGGAAATAATGCCTCTTATAGAATCACTGGTTTCTCTCCTTCCGCCCTACCCTTTCCACTGTGGCCCTGACTCAACACTGTATAGATCCCCTCAATATTCCTGGTCACTTCGAATTTATACTGCTTGCCTCTGCTTCCTTTCACTCTCCCAATGCTGCATTAATTATAGTTGCAGGATCCAGGAGAGTTCTTAAATCATTGATGAGAGGGATCATTATACATAAGAGGAATTTTTCATGACTGACCATCACCATTTTTATTTCTAAATATAAATAAGCTGACCTTTGCAGATTTTCTTAGGTCTCTTCTATTGTGATGAGGATGTACGCCTGGAGAACTGATGAGAAATGGTAATTGCACCAATTTACCGGGTGAAAAATGTTCAAGTACTACTCTGCATGATACCTGAGAGTTTGCCAACATGGCACATTAAATAGAAATACCAAGGTAGATTATTGAGAAAAAAAAATGTTTTTAAATTTTGTTCAAAGATTTGTCTACATTGCAGTTTGTGAAATAAAATATTTGATAGATTTGAAATTCCTTGTAGACTGCTAAGAACTCCCAGCCATTTTAGGACCACTCTAGGGTCAGACCACCTGGTTGTCTGACCCCTCCACTCATGCGTGCAGGAGATGTGAGCTTTAGTCTCCATCTGGCATCAGCCGCAGGAGCCATGGTTGAACTTGGGAGCTGTGGGTTGAGAAGCAAAATGGAATTCTCATCTGGGCAGGTCAGATGTAGAAGCCAAGGAACTGAGAGAGAATGGAAACCAAACAAAAAAAATGGGGCCAAATTGAAAGTGTTAGCAACAGAAATCAGGCAAAATCAAATTTGGAGAGACTGCCAGAAGTAGCCAGGTACTCAGAGATCAGGGGACACATCTGATTTTCTCGCTAATATACCTTCAATTCTAGTATAGTGATGGCACAAAGGAGAAGCTCAGGAAATGGTTGCTAAATGAACATATGAGAAACCCATGGTTGAGCCTTGAGGATGTTTAGGGCCAAGTGAAAGCTAAACTGGATTAGGCAAAGGTTTACTTTGTCCCATCAAGTCCCTCTGTCAAAGCAGAATTAGGGACTTTTCCGATATAAAATGTTATCTCTATTGTAGAATGTAAGACTGTGGTAGCATATTAGAGAGAAGATGGCTTCTGCTGAAATCAAACAAGAAAAAGGAGAGGGAGGAGACAGACATGTAATGAACATTTTTCATCACCATGTACTGTGCCAAGTACACATACATTCTTTGATTTAATTCTCACAATAAGCTTTTGTGGTAGGTACAACTATTGTCCAATTTTACCAATAAAGAAGCTGGAACACAGAATGTTTAAGTAACTTGCTCAAGCTTATATGGCTTTTAAACCACTCTCTATGCTAGGAGTAAGAGCGGAGGTTTCAGCATTTACCCAGTATACTTCCTAACTTGCTCAGCAATAAGAATTATTTGCAGTGCTTGTTTAAAATGTGAGTTCCAGCACCTGAATCTAGAACTAAGTGAATCAGGTCCTTGATTTGGTAGTTTTAACATGTACCACAAATGACTTATTTTTTGAAGCCAGTTTGAGGAATACTGCCTGACACTATATGTGGCTGGTAGACATACCATTACAAAAAGTATTGGTTAGAACGTCATTTCACTCATCCATGGAAGAAATTTAGATGCTTTCAACCTTTGAATAATTTTCTTCATAAAAATTCTTAGAAACAATCTGTAATAATAAAAGTGTAGTATGCAAATCGACCGAACAGCAGAACAGCTGAACGAATGACCGCCCGGACGAACTTCTGGATGAAGCTGGGACTGTGAAGTCCTACTTTTGCACGAATTTTGTGCATCGGGCTCCTAGTAGTGCATATAATTTGTGCTTGTAAGAGAAATATGAACTGCATTTAAAAAGAAGAATACTGTGGCAATATACACTCCTCCAGGAATAGACAAAAGGTGAATACCACTGGTAAAAGAAACAAAATTTTACTGATTTGTTAAAAGGGTGTCTAAAAGAGGAGCTATAAATAGTTTGAGTTTCAATTAATGTTTCATAACATAAGAGTGGTTAATCTATAAAAGAAAAACATTAAGGCTAATTGGATTTCTTAAATCTGAAAAGCCTACAGGGAAAGGTTTTCCTTGATTAAAAAATTTAAACTCATTTTATAGCATACATTTTGCTCAGGGTTAGGGAAGGGTAATTAACTTCCCATGGAAGATTCACTAATTACCACTAGAGCAAAATCAGGTTCAACAAGCCCTGAACTCGGAAGAAATGCGAAAGTATTTATCAGGTGCAGTGGAATCTAACTCTGTAAGTACTAGGATGATCTGTTTAATATGTATGCCTCGATTCCCCATTTTAAGATTGATCCCACAGATTTCTTGATTTTTTTCATGAATAATTAATGTGTCACCTTAAGTTTAGTTTCATTAAACCTCTGGAAGTTTTAAAATTATAAAAGTCATTAAGTACAAAGAAACTTTATCCTGGAAACATGGATTTTATACAAATACTTAAAAATATAGTCTGTAGTTTTAATTAATGTTCATTAGGTAGATTGATTTAGTGCTGCATTGCTGAAAAATTCAATATTTTTGCAGTTTCAAAAACCTCAAAACACTTTATAAACATGATCTTGAAACTATATTCACAGTGAAAAGAGTATTACTTTTTAAGGTTTATTTTCTCTGGAAAAAAATATATAAATTAATAAAATCTCTGTATTGGCTAATTGCTACAAATTGCTTTTGACAAAACGTATTTTGTAACATATTACATGCATAAGAGCCTGCAGCACAATATTAAGTAAAGCTTGGTGATTGGAAAGGGACAAATTGCTAGTTTATATGCTCCTTGCAATTTATTTTCTCTAAGTATGGAGATAAATTTTTGAAAAGAGGGACTTTTACCTTTTTTTGTCCTGTAGTGGGGAGGAGGGGGGGGGGGAGAAATACAGTCAGGGTTGGAATTCAGGGAAAGAACTTCAAATGCCAAAGCATCAGACTGCGATGATTAACCATTCTGATTAGTGACTCAAGAGGACAGCTTCACTGGGGGCCTGCAAGTATGCAAATGTTGACTGAGAGAGGAGGCCCCCGACTTGAGGGGGGCATCCCCAACGAGGTGGTAACAGGCCAGGTCTTACAGTTTTAGTAAACTTTGCTAAAGGCTTCTGCCTATGGGGATTAAAGAGAAGGAGATGAGTGAAAGTTTGAGGGCAAAGTGCACTGGAGAAATCTGGAGGCACACAGAGATTTGGAGATGATAAGGAAAAAAGGCTGGAGCAGGTACATTGGACCAAGGATTAACCAGAGAGCAGTGGATAGCCTCAGGCATTCAGGGAAGGAAACGCCTTATGCAATCAGGTGGGATAAAAACAGAGCTAGGTTTTCAAGGGGTGGGTTTCCAAGGAGGAACTCTGTTTCTACCTGGGCAGCAGTCTCCGGAGAGTGACATGGGAGCTAAGGTCATTGAGTAAACCACAGCTCATCACCTAGGAAAACCAGGAACACGACAGAAAAATGGGCCTGTCCAGAAAGAGGAAACATCACAGGAACTGCAATTGACAGCGCCTGTTCAATGTAAACATTTAAAAAGCATTTTCATGGTACCACAGTCTTTCAGACTTTGATCCCAGTCACTACCTCGACTCCATGTGCATTTGGGCACATGAGGTAGGAAGGCTTATACCCTGGCAGCTGTCTGGTCCAGGGTGGACCTGGTCCTGCACGGTCAGCGAGCTTCTGCTGCTGTCATCTGTGGTTCATAAGCATCAGGTCTGTTCTTAGCTCAGTCAGGGGCTGGAGGCCTCTTCCCACCTATGACTCATCTGAAGTGTAGCAGGTACTCCATCCTTTCAGGCCGAGGTCTACATTACAGGACATGTCATCAGCGCTACAGAAGCCCTTCACCTTGACATTGCAACTCAGTGATTCTGAGTCAGCAGAGCCCTGCAGGGCATCGGGGGAAGGGGGAGTCAAGAAAACAAGAGCCTTAACATCCACCTTTATCTACCCCTTTTATTTCTGATGACAATAAATACAAACAATGTATTCTTTTCTGAGATACACTTTAATAAATAATTGTTTTCTAGAATGGACATGTTTTATTACATGTTAATCTGGTTAACATGAACCTGCGAAAATGCTGATTTTATTTCTCACAGCCTATGAGAAAAGCCCACATTCCAATGACAGAGAAATTAAGCAAATTACTTGTGTATGCAATATAAGTAGCTTTGAGCACTATCCCCCAAATGGGAAAAAGGCCACTAAAACTATCATGCTCTTATAGGAGAAACGGTTGACTAATAATAAAATGTGTAGTCGTTGTCTTCTCTATTATTGCCTTTGAAAGGAAACAGAGAATTAGTATAAATAAAATTCACTGAGAATAAATAAGCTATAAGCACTAAAAAATTAGGTGGATAAATGACTTTGAATCTATAATTTCACTTTCAAGAACCAACTATGCATATCCTGTACAGTTATATAATCAACTATACATGTTCTCCAAAGGTGGGCAGTGCACTGAATAATGCAATTTCACTCTCAAATTAAAAAATGCTTCATTATTAACTTTCCCATATACTAACAAAAATTGAAGTTGTATGAGTTACCGAACCCAATTTCTCAGACTTTAAACGAAAAAGATATCAAATATTTTAAAAAGAAGACATAAATAACTCAAGTACAATGTGATAGCATTCTAAAATGTAAAATCCAAATCCAATTAATTTCCTTTGTACATGAAAAAAGCTGCAAAATGTACAATTGTATCAAACCCATTCATTAACAATATAACTAATATATTTTACTTCACATATTAGCTCAATATATTATCAGTTATTGGATGCCTTATTATATGCAGACACTGTGCTAATTACTAGGTCCAGTAATGAGGAATGTACGTCCCTATTCCTAAGAGCTTCCAATTTAATGAGGAAGACAGACATGTAAAGAAATATTTACACAATCATGATACTCAGAGAACTGTGCTGCTCTCATTACTCCAGCAGCCTTGTTACCCTTGGAACCAAATTAATAATTTGTTGAGCTAGACAGTTATGGTTGGGAATGTGGCCAAAGATATTGAAATGAATACAGCTATGTGACCCATAAAGTTTTTTTTATAATAATGGCACTGTTTTATGGAAATATACTCTATCCAACTGGTTAACAGCACAGATGAATCTCCAAACTTAGATCGTTATTACCATAAGGCTGGTCTTGATTAATTTGCAAGTAAATTGTCCTCATTAACCATCAAGGATGTGACTACTTTGGTTTCTTTCTTTTTTTGTGTACACTTTTTCAAGTCTTGTTTTAGATGTGTTTTTAAAATTCTGAAAACCGCATCCAATGACACATGATAAAAAGACATTAAAATTCCTCTCCCAGAAAATATGATGTGGTTATGTTGATAAGAGTAGAAGGAGGGAGTGAGGATAGGAGAGAGAGAGAGAGGAGAGAAGAGAGAAGAGAGAAGAGAGAAGAGAGGAGAGAAGAGAGAAGAGAGAAGAAAGGCTCCAGCCCAAATTGGATTAATAGGATCTACAGAGATGTCTGAATTATCAAGAGTTTCTGTGATGCTGGTCAGGTGCAACCCACCACAGAGGCAGTTATACAAGGAGAAGCATGCCGTCCTGGCCATTGTGGCAGGTTTTAAAGTGCTTGCTAAACATGTAAATAAGAAGGAAAATGAGGCTTTGATCTTAGAGAAGTGGGACACTTATGGAGACAGCAATCTAGGACGAAGGGCTGGAAATTATTACCAGGAGGCAGAATTGCTTTTAATGTTAGGAAGAACTTTCCAATAGAACTGCTCAAAAATGGAGTGGTGAGCTCTTTACCACTGAAAACATTGACTTACAAATTTTAAAAAAATCATCGTTCAAGGATGTTTTAGAATTTAGAGGGGCTTTCTGTAACAGGTGAAAGCTGTATTAGATGCTAAGGTTATTTTGGTTGTTTTCAAGTTTTAATATGGTTTAGAATAGTTGTCTTTTGATGTGATAGCATCATCCTCTGATTATATCCCCTATTTAGATATTAAATTTGATTAAGCATCATAGTGCCATGAAATATTATTACAAAATACACCTACATTTTTAAGATATAAAGATTTCTCTTAAATCACACAACCTTTAATGAGAATCACTACATTTAAATATATAGATACATTAGCAGCAAAATAAGAACAATAATTCAGAAGAAAATGTTAGGTACTGGTCTTTCAGTTTCTATTTATATAAAACAAATGTGCACCTATGGTAGGCAGAAGGAAAAATCCTTATTAGCAACTTACCATTATGTCAGCACCATTTGCAGACTTTTTCCTGAGTAATTAAAGAACACAGAACAAATTTTAATAGGAACGCTCTTGAAATGATGTAGTTTTAAGACTCAAATCCTATTTAAATCTTAAGTATGCAGAACCATTGAAATTGTTACAAAAATCCTGAATAAATTGGAGGAGAAAGCAATTAGTCACATGTCAGAAAACTATTAAGATAAAAAGGTGGATGTAAATAGAATGTAGAAATCTTGGGGTGTGCATTCCCGTGTAAGAATTTATTGGACTAATCATGTACCACATGCCTCAGTCTTTGATCATTTGTCTCTTTATATATGTGGCTTTATAATTTGGAGTAAAGTTTTTTCTTATGTTGAACAGGAATCTGCTTCCCTACAAATTCTAGCCTTTGCTTTTAGGTTGCCCTCTAGAGCTGCCTATTGGGAGACATTTTTGAGTCTTACAAATTCTATTCTTAATATGAGAAAAGATATTCCAAACACTGGATCCAATTAAACTGAGAATGGTGATCTAAAAGTAACATTATATAGTCAACAATATATTTAATCATTACATTAAATTTATTGCTTCCATATCTCAAAATGCAAACAAATGCTTCCCTCTATACTTGACTCCGATTCCCGAATCGTGTAACTTGAACTGGGTACACTGAACATACACTCAATTGCTCTTCTTGGTATCTGGGGAAAATGGAATTATGTTGCAGGATGTGGTGATAAAGACCTCTTTCCATCCCCAAACTACAGTTGAGTGTTTTGGGAATGTAGTCAATTTTGATTATTCGAATATTCTTCATATGCTCCCTCTTCCAGGCAACAGATGAATAAAAGATGCTCCACATTTTAAGTCAAGTTTGAAGATCACTCTAGGAATATCCATTAACTTTGAATTTATTTCAAAAAATGTTAAGTGTAATCTTTTTTACATTTAATAATGCCATATACCTACTTTCAATTTTACAAGATTTACAATATCAGCATTTTTTGTGTGTGCATAATCCAAATGTAGTGGAGCAAGAGAAATGATAAAGGATTAAAAGTGTTAGAGTTCTTCCACAAGATTGAAAGCAAGCTGGATAATGAGCACAATCATTTTGTCTCTTACACTGCGGCAGTGGCTGAAGAATGATAATGAAAGAAAATCAGACTAGAAAGGAAAAAAATACTTAAGGAAGAGGTCACCGATAAAAGAATATTATTCTCTCTTCCCTAATCTTAGAGGCAGAAAAAATGGCTCCTTCTGGGGTACTGAATAGATGAGAAAACACTGAAACTTGCACGTCAGAGATCCAGAATGGAGAGTGAGATCTGAATTTATTCACACACACACACACACACACACACACACACACACACACACACGGTTCTTGGCAGTGAAGCCATGGTGATTGACAAGATCAAAAACATATAACCAGTTCAGTCACTGACCATGTGTCTGTGTGGTTGGGTGCTTGAGGATTTTTGAATACACAGAACCAGTGCAGATAGATCAAATTAAAGTGTTATCTTATAAGAAGGCACACAATTAGAACAACATCAACTATTAACAGGGACAAGCCTACCACAGGTTACAATTGGGCCAAGGAAAAGGAACAGTAAAGGAAGAGTTTGGGGATTTGGGACTAGAGAGAATACTTTTCTGGCAGATATAAACGCTGAAGAGCACGTGGGTACAGATGTAAAGGGATGGCAACAGGAAAAATGATTACATAGCCTGCAGCAATTACAGAAACCAAGGCAGGAGGCCCTGTGCATTAGAAAGTATATTATACCAAATGCAGAGGGAGCCACCCAGGCCTGGATTACAAGGCTATTTCCAGAAACATTACCATTAATCAATGGGCGATGAGAAGAGTGATAGAGTTGAGTGAATCCACATACATATAAGCCACCCACTGTTATGGTGTAAATTTGTTTTCAAAGCCAGAGAAAGAGAGAGAGAGAGAGAGGAGCCAACTAAGGTAGGCAGGGAAGAAGGCCACCAATTCTACAGAATACTTCCTATCTGATTAGGGCCAGTCCCTGGTTTTGTAATTGCATGATAATGTGTTCTAATATCCTAATCTATTTTGAAAAATACATT
This sequence comes from Myotis davidii, assembly GCF_000327345.1. NCBI lineage: Eukaryota > Metazoa > Chordata > Mammalia > Chiroptera > Vespertilionidae > Myotis > Myotis davidii. The sequence goes on from NW_006289390.1 coordinate 586,866, forward strand.
TGAACTTATGATTGTATACATTTATATGATAAAATAAAAGAACCTTCACTTAGGTATATTTCTACTTTGGAACATACTTCTAAAGAATATGGACATTTACAACAGATTAACATTTACTAGAGTATGGGAACTACATTGGAGAAATCCAATCTACACATTGCCTGAGATGTAAATAGGGGGTCTTAAAACCTAAAATGCTTATATCTTTTAAACTGATTAAAGAAGCATATCCTTTTGCAAAGCCAGAATCATCCTAGCTGAGAACAAGGATGATGAGTACTCTTCCATTGTTTGGGTTAAAGATGATGAAACATCTAAACAGATGTTGGTTGTGAAAACTACTATCAATACCAACATTTTCTAAATTTAAATTTTGTTCTTAATTTAGAAAATAATTCACTATGAATAATTTACTAAAGTAACAGACCAACCTGGTGGTTTACACTTGGCTATCATCACAGGAAACTCATATGGTACTAATTTAAGTGCTGAAATTCCTGTTTGCAACACAAAGTTGGGCATTTAATAGTTTAAGAAATGCAATGATAATGATCCACTAGCCAGAGGTCCGACTGCCTATATCCTCAATGATGTTGGAACCTGGCGATGATACAGAAAAAGTGTCTCAGCATTTCCATCCAAGAATCCAAGAACTTCACACATGTTAAGTAAACTCAGGGCAGTGTCACTTAGAACTAATATTAAATCAAGAATGTTAATTTATTGAGCTTGAGCCAGAAAATAAGGGAGACATACTGCAAGACATCAAAGCCAACTAACACTGAGTTCTAATAGGAACGGCAATTTTAAAAACATTTCAGTAACTGCTGGTAGCATTATGAAAGTATAATATGGTACATTACACTCCTAATGAGGAGTTGACTCATTAAAAAGTTGAATTATAAAAAATGTTCATGTTCAGTGTACAGTTTAGGATGCTGGGGAAACACATTGCATTTTAGCAAAATTTCTGACCAAATAATGGTGAAAGAAAAAAGTACTTAAAAGAAGCTAACTATGATCAGAAAGGATAGGAATTCAGTAACTCTTAAACCTGTAGTAACAGGGTAGGATTCTCACCTTTGTAATTTATTTTTCAGTTCATAAAATATAGTGTACATAATTCATTTTTACTACCTAAAGAGATGTCTCCCATTTACATAGTACAAATCTGTGAACTTTGTTTTTACTATTTGATTGGTTTTGTATTTCATTGTTAAAAATGAAAACATTCAAGCTTCGAGTTTTATTTACAGAAGACAATACAAGTATTCTGGATTCTCCAAGATTAAATTATATTCAGTATAGTTTTTGGTAAAATGCATTTTATATTTTAAGTTTCTGGGAACTGCTAATTCTTACACAGTGTACATTCACAGTAATTCTCTAATAGAAGGTAAATTTTAATTTAAGATGTATAGACCTTTTTTTACCGACTGTTATTTAACAAACTTCCCCTAGGTTTCTAGAACCGGAAGAGTTTTACAATGTCTAAGCACACACTGCTTTTAGAAATGGTTAGAAAACCAGGGGTCCCGGTATTTGTTAAACCGAATCACCTGGCAGTAAAACTCAGTTAAGGCTCTTGGCATCGGTGACACTTCCTCCCACTCGGACCTGCTGCTGTGGTAGACTTGCACTTCATCTGTGATTTCATCGGGTGCGTAGTCACCGCCTAATATGTAAATTTTATCCTCAATTCCAACAGCACCTGCATTAAAGCCTGCACATTCAAAAGATCCTTCACCCTTCCAGACACAAGTCTCGGGACAAAAACTATAAACCTTGTAGGTGGAAAGGTCACATATATACAGCGTGCAGTTTACCGGGACAGCTTTAATTAGTGTGGCATGAAAAAACTGCCCGAACTCTGCTACTAATTCAGACCACTGATCAGTTGTAGCGTTGTATCTAAAAAAGCAATCAAGCGATGGGTTAAAGGCATCTGTAATCTCTACCTCTGATCCAAGCACATAAATTACATTTTGGCATGCACTTGCTTCGGGGTAGTATATGCCCCTGGGTAACGGGCTAACAGACATCCATTCTTTGGAAAAAGGGTTGTAAGATTCAACGTCTAGGAGACTTTTGATGTCCTGAGATCCCGTCGTCTTCCCACCTATGACAAACAATCTATTAAGAGCCATCACCGATGTATGCATGGTTCTGGGTGTTTTCATGGTTGATACTGGGCAGAAATCATTTTTGATTGGACAATAGCACCAGGTTTGATCAGTGGCGTCATGATATGACTCTGCAATATGAAGCCGAACTGTTCGACAGCACGGCCCCTTGCAACCACCTGTCAAGAATATTTTTTCTCCGTAACTTGCCAGACTAGATCCGGGCAAATCAATCAGGTGTGATTGTGGCAGTATTTTCCACGAATCAGTTTTGATATTATAGCAAAATGTATGTTGATTTTCGCCATTTTCCTCAGTTTTGTGAACAAAGATGTATTTTTCAGTTGTGGATGGCCGCGCATCAGGGAAAAGTCCACCAGAACCTTGCACACATTTAATTGCATCCACGACTATGTCAAAACAGTTGGTGTTTTTGAGTAAACACTCTTCACTAAGCAGACAGTCTTGAAGTGTCTCCTCAGGTAATTGATGTAGTCTTACTTTTTTAATCAAATAAGGCAGATGCTTTTGCCTTGCTTCTAAGTTATATTTAGTCCAGTTCAGGACAACTTTCAGGACAGTTTCTTCTTCAGGAACATCTAACTCATCCGATTCCAGACATTTCTGCACTACTCCAAGATTCATCTCTAAGAACTCGCTGGACTTAAACAACAAGGAGAAGTGATGTTGCACAAAGTATAGCGCATGATCAAACAAACGGGGGGAGCCATAGCTATCCGCTATGGACAACAACTGTAAACAATTGGCAATATTAATACTCTTTATTAAGAAGTCACTGCAGGCTTTGGATAGGAAGGGAACTTGAAAAAACGAGGACACCTGGAAGAACATTTCCACATTATCATCTGTTATCTTTGTTTTCCCAGTATAGGCATAATCAAGAAAAGCTTTTACTGCTTCGGCGGACAAACTGGTAATGGTAGCACTCCCACCATCTCTTTCTTTCATGTTTACTTCAAGCATAGCCCTGCAAAAATAAAGAACATAGAAGTAAACAGAAATAATCTACTCCATGAAAATTTTCAGTGTTACCTTGAAAAGATTTCCTTTAACCTTAAGTTAATTCAAAATATATTTCAAAGCATCATAATAAATTAGTTTAAAACTTGAATGGATACATACAATACTATTTATCTACAAAACATATGTATTACGTAACTCCCATACTGCACAATATTCATTATAACTGAGCTATAGCAACTAATCCAAAGAAGGCTATAAAAAGATTCAAATTTTGTATACTGATTTGATGTTCTTATGTATTATTCATAAAATCTCTCTCTTATGACTTAATTTGTTTATTTATGGGTTGGTTAATCAGTACCAACTCTGCAGGTAACAACTAAAATTATTTAAGGTGCATAGTGCTTCTGCGGTTAGCATTTAAAAGTCTCTTTCAAAATGAATTTTTGATTTGGCAGCACTGAGACCTATGAAAGAAGGAATACAGTGAGATATCAGATGTTGCAAGTGCATCTGCCTGTGTGGGGGAAATCCACCAAATAAGATAAACACACATCTAAAAGGGCACATTTCATACAGCACTTGAGGGAAAAGGGAAAGTGATTTCAAAAAATGAAACAGTAACCAGGCCCCACACCTACGGTCACCTATCGAATACATGGTAGAGCTGGGGTTTAGATTTAGGGCATGAGTATTAAGAGGCCAAGTGCTGCAGCACTGCACTGTACGGCTTCCTCTGATGAAGAGGTGACATGAGGATAAGGAGCAGAACAGAACTACTTGGAAGAAAAACTAGATTGCGATAGAGGGGAAGAAACTGGTGGAACCTGAGCGTGACAGAGCGTAAGAACAGTTAGGGCTCCAGGGAAGTATAAAGAAAAATAAAAGAAGTTATCTGAGAAAAGAACTGGGGGGGAAAAACAAAAAACAGATAAAAACATACAGTGTAGTTAGGCAAACAGCTAATAAGAGTTGTATTTTTGTCTTAAATTTTACTCTTACATTGTTTGTTTATTAGAGATTTAAACCCTGTTTACTTCAAATAAAAATTGCTTCAAACTTGAACATAATGTAAAAGGTTGCAATGAGCACTTCAGTTTGCAGCAGCGTGACTAGGACGGCTGAAGTCCAGGATGCCACCAAGAGGCCTCACAGGGTCATGTGTTTGACACCAGCCCTTGCAGAATTCCCAGTGTGAACAGTGGGTTCTTACAGTGCCATGACTAAGACACTCCCTGTAAGATGATCTACATGGGAGCCAACTTATATGCAGAAGGCTGCCCAAACTGGAGCAAGCTGGGTCCCCTTCAGAAAGGCTTCTGGCGGAACTTCTCACTACTATAGTGAGAGCCTCTGGGTGGGAGTCCCTCTCTTCCCGATAATCCACTGATACAATCAATATGTGACTGAAATGTGGTTTCCTCTCAGGCTCCTCATTTTCTTTGAACTTGGCTTCCATTTTGGACGAATCTGTTCTTTCCTCTTTTTCTAAAGGACACAGTGCAGGGATCCCCTACATAAAATGACTGCAGATGGAAACAATTTCCCCCTGAACATTTTAAGGGACTAATGTTCTATAAAACATCACAAAAGATAGTCCTAAATTTTCATGCTCAAAAAGAATTAGTTAATCTAGGCCAGCCGTGGGCAAACTACGACCCGCGGGCCAGATCCGGCCCATTTGAAATGAATAAAACTATTGAGAAAAAAGACCGTACCCTTTTATGTAATGATGTTTACTTTGAATTTATATTGGTTCACACAAACACTCCATCCATGCTTTTGTTCTGGCCCTCCGGTCCAGTTTAAGAACCCATTATGGCCCTCGAGTCAAAAAGTTTGCCCACCCCTGATCTAGGCTCTAATGAGCTCTTTTTAAGAAATAAAAATTATTGTTGCATACTCCTGTGGATGGAAAGTTGAGGAGAGTTTAAAAAGCTAACTTAATTATCCATATCATAAAATCTGAGGCATACACAAGGTAAAGTACCTGAAAAAGTCACTGCACGCTGCTAACACACAACGATGACATGGGATTATTTCATCTTTCATGATTATTTTGAAATCATAAAAGACATTTTGTTCTCTAAAATTCTGTAGTACACTCAAGATTTTCTGTCCATGATCTTCTGACACAAGTAAGTTGTTTGTATTCTCAGATGGAATTCCATTACATGAGCTTCGTTGATTGAAAGCATATGAATTATCCATAGCCAATTTCTATTTGTACTTAGAACTGAAATGAAAAAAAAAAATCACTGAAGTAGAGTCCCAATAAAATTTTCAGATCAAAATTTGCCCTCTTATCAATTATAAAAAATGCTCACTAAGAACAATGACAAAATAGTAATCCTTGTTCTAAACATTTGTTTTCATGACACTTGAAAATAAATTCCTTTTAAATTTGTATAAATGTGTTCACTGGAATAAAAAGTATATTATTAAGGGATACAGTTCAAGATATATAAATGTGTTAAATAGCACAATTTATAAATTGTATAAATAGCTTATATAGAATCTCACTACCTGACGAGTCTTGTTTTATGTAAGAGCCATTGTTTATATAATCAGTTGGGTATATACCCAACACATCCCTCTCCCTGCCCACTCATTTTCTTCTGGTAACAAAGCAGATGTTAAAATGTTGATTTTGATTCTGGCACAAATTGTTTGATTCTGACACAAGTAAGCAGAATTCCCAATGTAAACAGTGGGTTCTTACAGTCATGACCAAGACACTCCTTGCAGCTATATGCCTTTTGACTTTTAAAAGACAACTGATGGGGGCCAGGGGGGTGGAATCTGTGTTAAATTGTGTTAACTATTTATGGCCTTTGCTAAGAAAGAAAAAGGCAAGCATTGATCCAAGTTGGCTTATTTGAAAGCAGAAAGAAAAAACGAATAACTTTATTTTAAAGGCCTTTTAAACATGAGGTCAGAAACCTTGGATAGTTGAAGGCCAGATTAATTGTGACTATCCCAAACTGCAAACTCAGTGCTCAGCATGAAAGCTGACACCACCAAAAGCAAGGAAGTAGGAAACAGAAAGGAAAAGATGACTAGGAATGAGAGTAGGCAAAGAAATATAGAACCTCGATTTCTTAGGATATTTCTGTTTTGGTTATCTATTGCTTTGCAAATCACCCCAAAATTTAGTGGTTTAAGACAAAAACTTGTAATCTCTTATGGTTCTGTGGGATTAGCTGAAGCTTCTTGCTCGGGGGTTTTCATATGGTTAGAGTCAGACGGCAGCTCTGGCTGAATCATCTTGTTACTGGGAAGGGGATCGAGCCCTTGGTGGGTCTCCTAGGACCCACCAGTAGTGTGTGGGTTCTTGACTTAGTGCAGGAAAAATTTCACATGAGTCCAGGTGGCTATGCGGGAACATTTATTAAAGCTGGGACAGTAGAACAAGAGAGGGCTTTGCATGGAAGCAGCAACATGAGAGCCTAGGCTGGGCTGCCCTAGCTCACTGGGAAGGCAGAGAAAAGGGGGCCTTGGGAACAGGTTCAGGGGTGAGCCTGGGAGGAGCTGCTGCTGCCTATTGCTCCCCTGGTTGCAAGTCTCCTGGGGTCCTTTACGGTTTAGGATACGCCTGCCTGTGGGGGAATAAGAGCGGGAAGGAGAAAAGGGGATGGTGGGGCTGCTCCCCACAGGGGGTGCACAAGCTGGGGCCTTTGCCTGAGGCTTTTGTCTCTCTCTTGTGGGGGGGAATCTTAGTGGAGGTCTCCGGGGAGGGTTTCGGCAGATTATTCATCAGTTTTCTAGGTGTGCTCCTTCAGGGTCATGGTCTCCACTGATTGGTCAGTGTCAGGGCAGGGATCCTTAGTCATTGCAGCTGGTCCTACTGTTGCCCACCTGGTTTTCCTGCTTTTCGGACTTGGAGCTGAAATACAACTGAGGCCTAATGTTATCTCTAGGGAGGTGACTTTCTGTATCTGCGGTCAATTGCTCTGCCAGTTTGTTCAGCTCTCTGTCTATTTCCCTACTCCATTTGTCCTGGCTTACTGGCCTGTCTCAATCCGAAGGCCTGACTGGGCTAGAGGTCCAATATGGCTTCTTCATTCACATTTCTGATACTTCAAATGGATTGCTAGAACACATGGGGTTCCCTCTCTCTGCGATCTCTCCATGTGAATAGCTTATACATCCCTATATGTGGCAGTCTCATGGTATTTGGACTTCTCACCACCAAGCTGGTCCTCCCAGAGGGGATGTTTCTAGCCTAGATGGAAACCAGACACTAGAGAAGTAGTCTGAATGGTCCTACAGCAGTGATCGGCAAACTGCGGCTCGAGTGTGGCTCTTCCACAAAATACCACGTGTGGGCGCGCACGTACAGTGCGAATGAAACTTCGTGGCCACACTCAAGGGGCCAAAGAGCCGCATGTGGCTCACGAGCTACAGTTTGCCGACCATTGTCCTACAGCATCAAAGCTCCATTTGAGGACTGAGACAATCTACTGCTGTGGACAGTAACCATGAGCCATGTTTAGCTCTTTAAATTAATTAAAAATTTTAAAAAAATAGTTTTAGTTGCTCTAGTGATATTTTAAGTGATCACTAGCCATATATTCTGGTAATGTGATGGTTACTTTTATGTGTCCAATTCACTATTTGGCTAACTATTATTTGTAGGTGAGTCTGCCAGGGTGTTTCTGGGTGAGATTATCATTTGAATCAGTAGACTGAATGAAGCAAATTGCCCTCCTTAATGAGTGGGACTCACCCAATCCACTGAAAGCCTGAAGAAAACAGAAAGGTAAGAAAGAATTACTTCTCTCTGCCTGACTGACTGTGAGTTGGGACATCAGACTTCTCCTCAAACTAAGACTCAGAGAGACAACTTTACTATCAGCTCTCCTGGGTCTCCAGCTTGGTGAGTGAGACTTCTCTACCTTCATAAACATGGAAGCCAAATCCTTATAGTAAATCAATCTATCATCCATCCATCTATCTATCTATCTATCTATCTATCTATCTATCTATCTACCTACCTATCTATCTATCTATCATCTATCCCTCCTTCCCTCCAACTGGTTCATTTCTCTGGAGAACCCTCAACTAAGACATGTGGCTAGTGCCTATTATTTTTCATAGCACAAATCAAGTTTCACTGGATAGCTAATGTACAATATTAAGAATAGTATGGATCTGGCTAGTTTGCTCCGTGGTTAGAGCATGGCCCTCAGACCAAAGGGTCATAGATTTGATTCCTGGTCAAGGGCACATATCTTAGTTGCAGGCTTGATCCTTGGCCCCAGTCAGTGTGCGAATGGGAGGCAACCAATCAATGTGACTAAACAGACAACCAAACAAAAAAATGCAGACTTACATACTAACGTATCAATAACTGCAATACATGTAAATCAATAAGTGTAAACAGTCTACACGCACCAATTAAAAGACAGACATTAGCAGCATAGATTGAAAAAACGAATCAACTTTATATTTCCTACAAGCAACTCATTCCAAATAGAATTACATAATTAGGTTGAAAGTAAAAGGATGGAAAGAGACAGACTATGCAGGCATTAATTAAAAGAAAACAGGTATGGCTCTACCGAGTAGACTTCAGCAAGAGAAATGATCAGAGACAGAGAGTAACATTACGTCATGTCAATCTACCAAGAAGAAAACCTAAAGGTGTATGTACCAAACAAAAGAGCTGCAAAATATGTGAAGCAAAAACTGATGGAACTGAAAAGAATAACAGACAAATATACTATTACAGCTGGAAACATTAATACCTCTTTCTAACATTAATCAAGAAGTCAGTAAGTCAGTAGTGATATAGAACTCAATAATACCATCAACTAACACAATCTAATAAACTTTTACAGAAAACTCCACCAAACAACAAAATACATATTATTTTCAAGTGACTGTGGAATATATACCAAGAGTAACAGTATCTTGACCCACAAAACAAACCTCAAATGATTTAAAAGAACTGAAATCACACATTCTATGTTCTCTGACCACAGTGGAATCTAACTAGATATAGGAAAAAGATAACATAAAATTGTCCACACTTGGGAACTAAATAACACACTTCTAATTAATCCATGAGTCAGAGAAGGTCTCAAGAGGAAAAAACCCCCACAAACAACAACACATTAAACTGAATAAGAATGAAAATACAATATATCTAGATGTGTGTGATGTAGCTAAAACAACACAGAGAAAAATTCATAGCACTAAGCACTGACATTAGAAAAGAATAAAGGTCTCAAGTCAATGATATAAGCTCCCATCTCAAGAAACTAGAAAAAAAAGCAAATTAAACTCAAGATATGCAGAAGGAAACGTAAAAAGCAAAAATCTATGAAATTGCAAAATTAAGACCACAATGAAATACCACTACTCATCTATTAAAATGGCTAATATGAAGAATTGTGATAACACCAAGTGCTTAAGAGGATGTAGAGACAATGGATCATTCATACATTGCCAGTGGAAATCACTTGACAGTTTCTTAAGAATATGAACACAAGACAGTGATCCCATCTGGCAGGAAACTCGGTGCACAGTTTTGCCCGATTTAAGACCTCAAACAACGAGCCTCGCTGGCTTGGGAGCCAGTTATGCTGCCCACTCGGACAGGGACGCCAATTCTTAGCTGTCTACTGCTGAGTGCAGCCTCCAGGCCCACCTCCCCAAGAAACCTGGCCAGAGCACCTGGGAAGCTAAGTAGGCCAGAGTACGTAAGCAGAGCACCCGACCAGTGATCCTGCTCATCTGCAAAACCCAGCTGGTGACCCCATATGGCCCGGAAGGTTGGTGCTCAGTTTTATCTTATTCAGGTTCCCAGCCAGCAAGCCGTATCAACTGTGGCGTCTGTTGCACAGACCAGTTTGGGAAGCAAATTTGGAGCCCTGCATAGGGCTAAAAACAGCCTCCAGGCCTACCCAGCCATGCAGCCTAACCAGAATACTCGGGTAGCTGCATAGCCCAACCTACAGCTCTGCTTACAATGGCACTGGATAGAGTGCTGAGCCAACATGACACCACTAAAGGAAAGTAATAAATTCCAATAACTAATCCTAAAGAAAAGGAGGTTTATGAACTGTCTGCGAAGAATTCAGAATAATCCTCTTACAAATATTTACTGAACTACAAGAAAACAGACAGTTAAATAAAACTAGAGGCCTGGTGCAGGGACTTATGCCCCGGTGGGGTCCCTTGGAGTAGCCTGCGGGGTTTGGACCGAAACCAGCAGTCCCACACCGCCTGCCGCTCCTGCTCATCCAGGCCCCCCTGCGCCTGCAGTCGCTCCGTAGGCTCGCTGCCACTTCGCTGTGGTCTCCAGGCTGCAGCAGCCAGCCGTGAGCCCTGCATCTGGCGTCCACTGGTCAGCTGAGCGGCGCTTCCACTGTGGGAGCACACTGACCACCAGGGGGCAGCTCCTGCATTGAGCATCTACCCCCTGGTGGTCAATGTGTATCATAGCAACTGGTCGACCAGTCATTCAGTTGTTCAGTCATTTGGTCACTTAGGCTTTTATATACATAGATGAGCAAAATAATGTATGAACAAAATGAGAATTTCAACAAAGAATTAAAAATTATTAAAAAATACCCAGCAATCAAGGGGGGGAAAAAGGAGACATATGTACTACTCTTAGTAATATTTTAAGCAATAAAACAATATTAAAAAAATACCCAGCAATTTTAAAGTTGAAATATATGACTGGCCTGAAGAATTCATTGGAGAGTTTAAACATCAGACTCAGTCAAGCAGAAGAAAGAATCAGTTTACTAGGAGAAGGAGCACAGAGGAAAATAAAAAATGAAAAAGTGAAGAAAGCATATGGGACTCATAGGATACCATCCAAAGAACAATATGTGCATGATGAAAATGCTGGGAGGAAGATAAAGAGGAAAGGACAGAAAGCATTTGTAAAGCAATACTGGCTGAAAACTTCCCAAACCTGGAGCGAGACATGGACATCCAGAGTCATGAGGCCCAAAGGATGCCGAAGAGTGCTACACAGAGACACATCAGAATGACAGTGTCAAAAGTCAAAGACAGAATGATACTGGAAGAAGCAGAACCCTCCCCCTCGACACCACACCCCCAATAAGACTATGGGCAGAAACTCTGCAGACCAGTAGAGAATGAGGTGATATACTTAAAATATTGAAAGAATAAAATTATCAGCTAAGAATACTGTACCTGGCAAAGCTGCTTCTCAGAAAAAGTGAAAAGTAAAAGCTTTCCCCAAAAAACAAAAGCTGAGAGAGTCCATTACCACTCCACCTGCCTTACAAAAAATACTAAAGTAAGTTCCTCAAGCAGAAATAGGATGCTAACTGAAATCATGAGAATGTATGAATGTTAAGTGTAACACTAACTGGTAATGGTAAATATACAGTCAAAGTCAAATTTCTAATACTATAATGGTGCTAAATAATTGAATGACAACTTGAGTTTAAAAGTTAAAAAACAAACATATTAAAAATAACTATAAATACAATAATTTGTTACAGAATACACAATATAAAACTGATATAAATTGAAACATCAATAACCTAAAATATACGAGGGGAGGGAGGGAGCAAAAATATCCAGTTTATATGCTAGCAAAATTAAGTTATCAGCTTAAAGGGTGTTACATTTTATGTAAGTCTCATGGTAACCAATAAGGAAAAACCTGTAGTAATTACACAAATTATTGTGATTCAGGTTTCTAAGAATATTGCTACAAAAAGTCATCAAATCACAAAGAAGACAGAAAGATAAAGAAACAAGAAACAAAGGATATACAAAACTGTCAGAACACAATTAACAACATGGCAATAGCAAGATTTTACCTAACAATAATTACTTTAAATGTAAATAGATTAAAGTCTCCAATCAAAAGAAAGAATGGCTGAATGGATAAAACACAAAATCCAGCCCTAGCCAGTTTGGATCAGTGGATAGAGCATCGGCCTGCGAACTGAAGGGTCCCCGGTTCGATTCCGGCCAAGTGCACATGCCTGGGTTGCTGGCTTGATCCCCAGTGGGGAAAGTGCAGGAGGCAACCGAACGATGATTCTCCCTCATCACTGATGTTTCTATCTGTCTATCCCTCTCCCTTCCTCTCCGAAATCAATAAAAATACTAAAAACAAAACAAAACACGAAATCCAACAATAAGCTGCCAACATAAAACTCACTTTGGCAATAGACACACACAGAATGAGAGTAAAGATGTAGAGAAAGATATTTTAAACAAATGGTCATTAAAAGAAAGCAAGGGGTAGTTGTACTTACAACAAAAAAATGGATTTTAAGCTAAAAATGGTCAAAAGAGACAAAGATGATAATGGGGTCAATCCATCAAGAAGATATAAAAATTATAAATATTCATACACCCAACATCAGAGCATCAAAATATATAAAGCAAATATTAACAGAACAGAACTATCAGGAGGTAGAAACAGCAAAACAGTAATAATTGGGGACTTTAATACCCAACTTTCAACATGGATAGATCATCCAGACAGAAAATCAATAAGGAAACAGGATTTAAACAGCATTATAGACCAAAGAGAACTAACAGATGTTTACAGAACATTCTGTCCAACAAAAGCAAAATAATGATTCTTCTCTAGCATAAACAGAACATTTTCTAGGATAGAGACATATGTTAGGCCACAGAGTAAGTCTTAGCAAATTTCAGAAGACTAAAACCATATCAACTCTGTTTTCTAGCCATAATCATATGAAACTAGAAATCAGTAACAGGAGGAAAATTAGAAAATTGGCAAATATTTGGAAATTAAACAACACATTTTTGAACAATCAATGTATCAAAGAAGCAGTTAAGTAGGAAATAAAAAGTATCTTGAGACAAAGGAAAGTGAAATTACAACATACCAAAACTTATGAAATGAAGCAAAAGCAGTTCTGAGAGGAAAATTTATAGCAATAAATGCATAAATCAAGAAAAAGCTCTCAACTAAAACAAATTAATTTTACATGTCAAGTAACTAGGAAAAGTAAGAAAATAATAAAGATTAGAGCAGAAATAAATGAAATAGGGAAAAAAATAATAAGATTGACAAAACCAAGACATAGCTCTTTGAATAGATGACAAAACTGTACATGAACTAACCAGAGAGAGAGGGAGAGGTGGAGAGATCACAAATGCATAAAATTATAAATAAAAGAGGAGACATTAAAATTGGTATCACAGAAATACAAAGGATCATAAGAAACTACTATGAACATTTATACATCATCACACCAGATTATCTAGATGAACTGGATAAATTCCTAGAAACAACCTCCCAACTCTGACTCATGAAGAAATAGAAAATCTGACCAATACTATATGATTGAATGAATAATCAGAAACCTTCCAACAAAGAGAAGTCCAAGAGCAGATGGATTGATGGGTAAAATTTACCAAACACTTAATAAAAAAGAATTAAGGCCAATCCTTCTCAAACATTTCCAAAACAACTGAAGAGGAAGGAACACATAAACTCATTTTACAAGGCCATTATTACTGTGATACCAAGCCACATAAAGCCATTACATAAAACTAGAAGCAAATCCCTAATAAATATAGATGCAAAAAAAAATCTCAACAAAATATAAGCAGGCCAAATTCAACAGCATATTATAAAAAGATTATATTCCATGATTCATCCCTGGTATGCAACTTACACAAAACAGTAAATATGATTCATTATATCCTATATAATAAAAGCCTAATATGCAAATTGTCCCCTTGACTGGGAGTTTGACCAGGAGTTGGACCAGGCGGCAGGTGGCCAGGGGAAGGGAGGCACCCCGGCCAGCAGCCGGCAGCCACTAGGGACCCTACCTGTGCACGAAGTTCGTGCACTGGGCCTCCAGTTAATTATAAGATACAAATCATACAATCACTCGATAGATCCAGAAAAGGTATTTGAAAATTCAATCTCTATTCATAAAAATTCTCAACAAACTAGACCTAGAGGTTATTATGTTAAGTAAAATAAGCCAGTCAGAGAAAGGCAAATATCACATGATCTTACTTATATGTGGAATCTAAGGAACAAAATAAACTGACAAACTAAATAGATCCAGAGGCATAGAAGCATGGAACAGACTAAGGAACCTTGGAGAGAAGGGGAGAGGTGGGCAGTAAGAGATGAACTGAATAACTTATATGCACAGATGCATTGCCCATGGCCACAGACAATAGTGCTGTGAAGGCCTAAAGTGGGACAGGAACCAGATGGAGGAGCAATGGGGAAAAAAGGAGGGACATCTACAATACTCTCAATAATAAAGACCAAAAAAATCTCAACACAATAATAAAGGCAAACTACTATAAGCCCACAGCTAACATCATACTCAACTGTGCAAAGTTGAAGGCTTTTTCTCTAATATTGGGCTTAAGAAAAAGGGTGCCCACTCTCACCACTATTCAACATAATAGTGCAAGTTCTAGCCAGAGTAATCAGGCAAGAAAATAAATAAAAGGCATCAGAAGTGGAAAGGAAGTCAAACTGTCTTTTTTACAGATGACACGATTTTCTATATAGAAAGGCCTAAGGACTCCACCAAAAAGTGTTAGAACTAATAAATGAATTCAGTAAAATAACATACAAAAATTAGTAGTACTAACAACAAGTTATCTAAAAATGAAATAATAATAATTCCAATTACAACAGCATCAAAACTGATAAAATACACAGAAATAAATTTAACCAAGTAGGTGAAAGATTTATACACTGAAAACTAAAAGACACTGATTAAAGAACTTAAATAAATGGAAAGATAACCCATGTTCATGGATCATAGGAATTAATATTGTTAAAATGCCCACACTACCCAAAGCCATCAGTAGATTCAATGCAATCCCTATCAAGATTTCCAAGGCATGCACTGGCAGTAGGTTGGAGTGTCTGAAAACCAAAAAGGGTTTCAGGTTTGATTCCGGCCAGGGCACGTATAGGAGGAAACGAAAAGATGTCTGTCTCTCTCTCTCTCTCTCTCTCTTTCTCTCTCTCTCTCTCTCAAATCAATTAAAAAAAAAAAGATTTCCAAGGCATTTTTCACAAAAAAGAAAAAACAACCCTAAAATTCATATGGAACTGAAGACTCTAAATAACCAAAACAATCCTGAGAAAACCAACATCAGACACATCACATTTCCTCACTTTAAACTGTGTCACAGGGTGTAGTGATCAGAGCCATGTGATACTGGCATAAAAACAGACACACACACTAACGGAAAAGAATCGAAAGCTCAGAAGTAAACATACAGAGCCAACTAATATTTGACAGCAAGCCACAAATACTCAATGGAGGGAAAACACTTTCTTTAGTAAATAATGCTGGGAAATTGGATATTTACATGCAAAAGAAGTGAAACTAGACCTCTATCTCATACCACTCACAAACATTAACTCAAAATCAATTAAAGATGTAAATGTAACACCTGAAACCATAAAACTCTTAGAAGGAAAATAGAGAATATGCTCCTTGCCCTTAGTAATAGCAATGATTTTTTTGGACCTGACACCTAAGGTCAGGCAACAAAAACAAAAATAACCGATGGGACCACATCAAAGTAAGAAGCTCCTGCACAGTAAAAGAAACCATCAGCAAAATAAAAAGGCAACCTATAAAATGGAAGGAAATATTCTGCAATCACATATCTAAGGTGTTATAATCCAAAATATATAATATACAGCCCTCGCTGGTTGTTCAGTGGTTAGAGTGTCAGCCCATGGACTGAAGGGTCTTGGATTGGATTCCTGGTCAAGGGCACATACCTGGGTTGCAGGTTCCCTCCCCATTCCTGTTTGGGGCGCATGCAGAAGGCAATCAGTTGATGTGTCTCGCTCACATCGGTATTTCTCTCTTTCTCTCCCCATCTCCCCTCCCTTTCACTCTCTCTGAAAAACAATTGAAAAAATATCCTCAGGTGAGGATTAACAACAACAATAACAACAACTCAGCAGCACAAAAACTCCAACTAATCCAATTAAAATGGACAGTCGCCCTAGCTGGTTTGGCTCAGTGGATAGAGCGTCAGCCTATAGACTGAAGGGTCCCGGGTTCGTCCCGGGTTCAATTCTGGTCAAGGGCACATGCCTAGACTGTGGGTTCGAACCCCAAGAGGGGGGGCGTGCAGGAGGCAGCTGATCAATGATTCTTTTCATCATTGATGTTTCTATCTCTCTCTCCCTCTCCCTTCCTCTCTCAAATCAATAAAAATTTAAAAAATAAATAAATAAAAATAAAAATGGGCAGCTGGGCTGGCATGCCTCAGGGGTTGAGCATCAACCTATAAACGAGGGGGTCATGGTTTGATTCTTGGTTGGGGCCCAGTCAGGGCACATGCCAGGGTTGCAGACTCAATCCCAAAAATTTATAGATGATTTTTTATAGCAGCTTTAAACTGAAAAGCAAGCAAAATGTTGCTCAATAGAGAAATGAGTATACAACCATGGTACATCCATACCATGGAATATACTCATCCTTAAAAAGGAATAAATTATTTATATAACAACTTAGGTCAGTGGTTCTCAACCTTCTGGCCCTTTAAATACAGTTCCTCATGTTGTGATCCAACCATAAAATTATTTTCATTGCTACTTCATAACTGTTATTGCCACTGTTATGAATCATAATATAAATATCTGATATGCAGGATGGTCTTAGGCGACCCCTGTGAAAGGGTTATTTCACCACTAAAGGGGTCGTGACCCATAGGTTGAGAACTGCTGACTTAGATGAATTTTAAGGGCATTATGATGAGTAAAAAAGGTCAATCTCTAGAAGTCATATACCATATGATTCCATATCTATAATATTCTTGAAATGACAAAATTAGAGACATGGAATACAGATTAGTGGTTTCCAGGGATTGAGATTATGGTTCGCAATCCTCAGCTGTGACTGAGGAAGATGAGGAGATGGGTATGCACAAGGTGAGGGTGGGGGGTGAGGTAGGCATAAGACCTTTGTAGTAATTGTAACCTGATTGTGTGGTAGTCACAGGAATCTATCTATACATGTGATAAAACGATAGAGCTATATGTACAAATAACAAATTCCTGGTTTTGATTTTGGTCAATAATTTATATGTTATAATCACTGAAAACACTGAGTGAAGGATACATGTGATCACTCTATACTAGCTTTATAAATTCCTGTATCTGCAATGTTTCAAAATAAAAATTGAACGAAAAATACAATAAAGTATAAATTCAGTTCAGAAACTATTTTGATATCTCAGTTTTGTTCTAATTTAAAACACTTAGAAAATGCAAAGAAAACATTGTTTTTTGGTATCCATATGTGGTTCCTCAGTTTTTAAAAACAAGTTGAATGTAAAACAAAACAGCTGAAAGGTACCAAACCTGAAACTTTCAAAAGGATAAAAACTATTTCTTGCGTAGTGGCACAAATCTTGAGAATATTAATTTTAAAAAGCCCATACAGCCCTGGCCTGTGTGGCTCGGTTGGTTGGAGCATCGCCAAAAGGTTGTGGGTTCAATTCCCAGTCAGGGCACATACCTAAGTTGCTGGTTTGATCCCTGTCAGGGCGTGTAGGGGAGCCTATAGATAGATGCTTGTCTCTCATATTGATGCTTCTCTCGCTCTTTCTCTCCCTTCCTGTCTAAAAAACAAATAAATGAAATCTCATATGTAGCTATCCACTTGTATAAAGTTGCTAAAAGTTAAAGTCTTTCATGTATATCCTAATGACAAATCTAAAAAAGCTGAAATTTTTATTTCTTATATTTGGTTTGAGTAAAGGTCCTAAATCAGCGATGGCGAACCTTTTGAGCTTGGCGTGTCAGCATTTTGAAAAACCCAAACTTAAATCTGGTGCCGTGTCACATATAGAAATGTTTTGATATTTGCAACCATAGTAAAACAAAGATTTATATTTCTGATATTTATTTTATATATTTAAATGCCATATAACAAAGAAAAATCAACCAAAAAAATAAGTTCGCATGTCACCTCTGACACACGTGTCATAGGTTCACCATCACTGTCCTAAATGGCTCATCAGTTACTAGTGACTTCTATTGAGGCTCTCTGAGGGTTTGGCTTGCCCATCTGCCAAGTGGACACACCAATCACACTGTACTATTGTAATGCTTAATTGATATCATGAATATTAAATATTGTCAAGTGGTATGCAAAGATTAATGGTTAAAATCAATAATAGCATGTACTTAGCCAGTAACATTATTTTAATTCTGGGCAAAATATCTGTAAGGCATTTTCTCCTTCCATTCTGCAAATTCAATATCATATTTCATTCATTTTGACACTTTTTTCCACATTTAACATATCTAAAATTGATAGGTATCTTAAAATCACTTTTGCTCAGGGAGCAGTCATGCCATATTTGTAACTATGTGTACATGCCTCCAAGTGTGAAGAATGGGTATCAGCATCTTAAAGAAAACCCTGGAGACAGATAATAATGGATACTCATTTAAGAAATGATACATCATTGCCAAACTGGTTTGGCTCAGTGGATAGAGCATCGGCCTGCGGACTGAAGGGTCCCAGGTTCGATTCCGGTCAAGGACATGTACCTTGGTTGCGGGCACATCCCCAGTAAAATAAAATAATATTTTATTGATTTTGTACAGAGAGGAAGGGAGAGAGATAGAGAGTCAGAAACATCGATGAGAGAGAAACATCGACCAGCTGCCTCCTGCACACCTCCTACTGGGGATGTGCCCGCAACCTAGGTACATGCCCTTGACCGGAATCGAACCTGGGACCCTTCAGTCCGCAGGCCGACGCTCTATCCACTGAGCCAAACCGGTTTCGGCTAAAATATATTTTTTTAAAAAAGAAATGATACATCATTAATGTTCATAACAGAGAACGGTATGTGGTAAAATATGGACATCAAGAAAGTGAATTAGAAGAGTTAAAGACTCTGAATGTGAAGAAGTTTTAAGAGCATCTCAACTAATTTTGCTTATATATTTTTTTATATATGTACTAGGGGGATACATAATTTCTTTAGAAAAGGACTTTGATTTCATTGGTCCCCCCAGTGATATTAGTTTGGTCACTGATGTTTTAATAAAGAGCATGATTTCTGACCTATTCTATTCCATATTTGTTATAGAGTGCTAACTACATTGCCAGGTATCAAATGAGGCACTAGAGATAGCATCTTATATAATAAAGAGGTAATATGCAAATTAACCCTCACGCCATCACAAGATGGCTGTGCCCACAGCAGAGGCAGGGTTCCTGTAACATAAGATGACTGTGTTACAGCGGACACAGCGGAGGTGGGGTTCCCGTAATGAGCCATAACAAGCGATCAGCAGGGACCTGACAAAGCCGGGCTGGGGCACCTCAGGTCTGCCCCCTGCCCCGGTGCCAGGCTGGGGCACCTCAGGCCGCACCCCCCATCTGGCAGGGCTTGACGGGAGACCTCAGGCTCGGGAGGGGGGTGGAGGGGAGGGGGGACTTCAGGCCACGCCCCCTGCCCCGTGGGTCTTGACGGGGGACTTCAAAGCACCCCCCCACCCCAGTCCGAATCAGGGGACCTCAGGCCACGCCCTCTGCCCCGGCGCCAGGCCAGGGAACCTGAGGCTGTGCCCCCCA
>NW_006289390.1:606594-607027 GCF_000327345.1 Myotis davidii
ATCAGGGTTTTAATCAGAAAATAGAAAATATAGAGGGACTTTAATATAGAGATTTGTTGGCACAGATTGTCGAAGTGCCGAGAGACACACAGGGACTGTGGTGCATCCCCAAAATTAGCAGCATTAGAAAGGGCCCTGGCCTGGGCCAGGGGACCTCAGGCCGCAACCCCTGCCCTGGCGCCGGGCTGGGGGACCTGAGGTTGTGCCCCACATCTGGTGGGGCTTAACAGGGATGGGGCCGGCTGGGTCTGGATCTCGTCTAATGGGGGTGGGGTTGGTCAGGTCTGGGTCTCAAGCGATTTTTAGGCAGACGTGAGCGGGCGGGGACTTGACTCTGGGTCCCGCGGCGGGGCCCAGACTCTGACAGGAGGAAGATTTTTATATACATTTTACTAATTTTCTTTCATATCTGACACTTCCATTATAGAAAAAG
>NW_006289390.1:608154-610514 GCF_000327345.1 Myotis davidii
GACCAGCACAACGACCGGTCGTTATGACGTGCACTGACCTCCAGGGGGCAGATGCTCAATGCAGAAGCTGCCGCCTGGTGGTCAATGCACTCAGTCAGAAGCCGGGCTGACATCCCCCGAGGGCTCCTGGACTGCGAAAGGGCGCAGGGATCTTCCCCCACCCTTTTCCCCGCTCCCCCTCATCCCCCCAGTAAACAAATGTGTTCACATACAAAAAACTTAACCCCCTATTCACATAAGTATATGTCCTAAGATTTAAAATGATTATTTCTCAGATTAATGTAGGTGCCCTATCTATTAGATTATAAGTCACCCCTATCACTTTCATCACTGGGATATAGTTAACAAGAGCTAGGAGGTAGGTGAGATAGGACTCCAGAAGGCCAGTGCTACCTCATGCAGGATCCCATAAGCCACAAGAACCTGAAATTTTATTCTAAGTGCAACTGGAATCACAGAATATTTTGAACTGAACAGTGACAAAATCTGACTTATATTTTTAAGTATCGTTCTGGCTGATGTTTGAAGAATGAATTTTAAGAAGGTAAGCAAAATCGAGTCCAAGTTACTCATTTATTCAACAAATTTAAAAAGTTTGCGGAGTAGCTAATATGGTGGCAAGCTCTATCCAAGGTACTGCAAATACAGCAAAAACAATACAAAGTCCTGCATTCTGTAATAAACTTTAGAGTGGTACACACACACACACACACACACACACCCCTCTTTCCGCTACATCAACAATTCCTGCATCTCTACTGGACATTTTCCATCAATGTATAAATTTTAGTACCTACCATCTTTAAATAAACATCAAGCAAAACTATATCCTTTGACCTTTTATTCCCATCTAGCTATCATCCCATTTGTTACACCCTAATTGAGAAAAACTTCTTTAATGAATAGTCTATAGTGCCCTGGCTGGTTTGGCTCAATGGATAGAGCATCGGCCTATGGATTGAAGGGTCCTGGGTTGATTCCGGTCAAGGGCACATGTCCGGGGTTGCAGATTCTGTCCTTAGTAGGGGGTGTGCAGGAGGCAGCCTATCAATGATTCTCTCTCATCACTGATGTTTCTACCTCCCTCACCCTTCCTCTCTGAAATCAATAAAAACAAAAAAGTCTATAGTTCTTCACCTCCAGTTAGCAGAAACCACTATAATCAAGGTCCTCTCTTTCACCCCGCTAAAACAAGTATTAGTAAGTAGAATGCCTTATACTTTACATATCTTTATATTTTTTCTTATTGTAGCATTTTTGTACGTGCCTTATCTATCTGCTTTGCCAGACTGTAAACTCTGCAAGGTGGTAAGCAGACCTTAAATATCACACATTGCCACGGACTTGTATTGTAAACTCATATATCAAGTGAGGAATTCATTTTACAGCTCTTTGCACACTTGTGTATGTGTGTGTTCAAAAACCCATTTATCTGCAAAGTATTGAAGGGGGCTCATGATACCACGAAAAGCTAATGGAAACAGGCATCGATGCAAACAGAACACAACCCGCGTTAAAGAGTACGATTGTGTTCATTCCTATTGCTGGCCTTTTATTAGCGTTTCTTGGCAACCGAAGGAAGAAGGGCATCTGAATCTCACCGTGTGTGTAGCATTGAACCAACCACAGAGTCAGGCATTGGCATCATCTGCAGAGATCACCTTTCCCCTGGACCAGTCCCCGGGAGGGGCTTTGGTCACTAGGGCTGTCCTAGGAGTCACCGACAGTCTACCTGGAACAACTGTGGGAGCAGAGACATCAGTAAAAATAACTGAGCAGAGACAGTAGCTCGGAAGGGCTGCTGCAGTTATTTAACTCGGCTCTGCGGCTTTTAGAGCAAGAACCTGTGATGCGTGGACCCATCGGTGCCTGAGCGAGAGAATCCTCAGTTTTCTCCCCCGGGGTTTGGTCCAGGCTTGGCAATCGCAGAGCAGCCTGAGTCACTTGATGGTGAGAACAAAGGGTCAACAGCAGCCCAGCGGCTCGGGCTCGGGGGCAGCCTCGGCCCCACTGGGCTCCTGGGGGCAGAAGAGTCCTAGGTGAGCAGAGGGGTCCAACCAAGGGGGTGGGGGCTGGGGGAGGAAGGCAAGTCCAACCGGCACCAGGCAGTCCCTTCCCAGACGCGGGAACCTCTCCCGGTCCCGAACGCGAAGGAGCGGCAGAGGCAGCCGTGGCCAGGGGGATCCTCTCTCCTGTGGGCCCCGGGGGTCTCCTGGAATAAGACGCCATCACCCCACTCGGTCCGACCCCAGAGATCACCCACCTGCAACCGCGGCATCCGAAGTCTCCACCCCGGTCTCTCTGCCTCCGGAGGGCTGGCTGCGATTGGTTTGCGCCGCTGTCCCGTTAGCTCTTTCCCG
>NW_006289390.1:610912-611142 GCF_000327345.1 Myotis davidii
GGTCGATCCAGCCCGAGGAGAAGGAGCGCATTGGCCAGTTCGTCTTCGCCCGGGACGCCAAGGCAGCCATGGTACTGCGGGGCTTGGGGATTGTGAGCCGAGGGCGCAGCTGTCGGGGGAGACGGGCCGGCGAACACGCGGGGCGGGTCCGGGCGCGGAGGGTGGGCGCTGCGAGTCGGAGCCTCGACCTGGTCTCCGAGGCCTTTGTAGTCGCTTCGAAGGCCTCGCTC
>NW_006289390.1:611416-615360 GCF_000327345.1 Myotis davidii
GGAAAATTGGACTTCAAAATTATTTCTGTGTAGCGCAGTTTGAAACAGCCTGTAATCGCCATCCCTCCAGAAACAGTCGTTTCTTGAAATTGCTCCTACGTTGAAACACCTTTTCACTTGAAATCTGGCCTCATTCATTAATCTTTTGAAGGTATATGGGTGAATATTTTTATACTCTTTTTTTTTTTTTCAGTTGTAAGACATTGTGAAATTCAAAGTATTGCAGTATCTAAAACTCATTGTTAGATTGAAGCAAAAAAATCCCCACAAAAAACAACGAAAGCTGTCTTACAAAATATTGTATACTTTGTTATACCCATGGGTATTTATGTGTGATTATAGTAATTTTTTAAATATTAGGTGGAGGTGGGGGAGAGGTGGAGGGGGAGTGTATGTGACTAAAGATAGATCATGCATAGCTAATTGTTGAAAATGAGTGATGGGTATATAGCAGCGATTTTCAACCTTTTTCATGTGGCACACATAAACATCTGAAATTCTGTGGTACACCAAAAAATACAATTTTTTTTTTTACAATCTGACAAAAAATAGGTATAGTTTTGATTCGTTCACACCTTTGGCTGTTGTTGTGTTGGCTGTTGTCATTTTATAATTTGACAATGTAAGGGAAAAGAGGTCAGTGGCCCTGACTAGTCGGGTATTGCAGGTTTTAAAAACACCAATCGCTGCCTTCTAAGGTTTCCAGAAAAGTTGAAACATCACTGGGAAAAATGTTCTTTTCCTCTCTGTAAAAAATCAATAAAATATATTTTTTTTTAAAAAAAGTGCACTTAACAGATGGATATGGACAGATATCGAATAATCCCCAGCATAAGTTAAAAAGATTATACATGGTAGAATACTACATAGAGTAGGATCACATATGTGTAGATAGATAGCAAAATCATATGCACATGAACTTATATTTAGGTACTTAGAAAAAAGACTGGAAGGATGCCTACTTGTTAATATTGCTTACCTGTTGAAGGGAGAGAATTGCTAAGGAGAGACTAACTGTTTCTCCTATCTTCTTACGCATTGCTTAAATCTTAATGCAGTGTATGTTTTAAAACCCTAAACAATATTTTAGAAACCACAGAAACATACTTTGTATATTACAGGCAGTGTACTTACACATACCAAATATTTATGTTTTATTTTCTTAACAGGCTGGTCGTCTGATGATAAGGAAATTAATTACAGAGAAATTGAATATCCCTTGGAATAATATTCGTTTGCAAAGAACTGCAAAAGGAAAACCAGTTCTTGCAAAAGACTCATTGAATCCTTACCCCAATTTCAACTTTAACATCTCTCATCAAGGGGACTATGCTGTACTTGCTGCTGAGCCTGAGCTACAGGTTGGAATTGATATAATGAAAACTAGTTTTCCAGGTAATGTTGCATTTTTGTACTGCAAGAGTTTGTATCTCCTTGTCTCCACTCATACATATTGAGTAATGAGGCCAGGAGATGTAATTTACATACTTAAATTTAGGAAAAATATGCTCAATACTCAAAGGTAGTATATCTGAGAGAGCATATATATAAAAAGGGTATATTACTTAGAACATTAATGAACTTCTACATAAAGAATAGATTCTCTCCAGGCCTGCGTGGCTCCGTGGTTGGGCATCGACCTTTGAACCAGGAGGTAGGTTATGGTTCCATTCCCAGTCAGGGCTTATGCAGGGGTTGCAGGAGGCAGCCGATGGATGATTCTCTCTCATCATTGATGTTTCTTATCTCTCTCCCTTCCTCTCTGAAATCAATAAAAATATATTTTTAAAAAAGAATATAGTCTCCATATAATGTTCTGCCAGAGGCAAAGTGAAATGTAAAGATTTTTGAACTATGCCTCAGCTTAAGAAAGACTAAATTTGAAACTATTTTAGAAGTCTTAAATGTGTAAAGTTTTTCAATAGCTCTTATCTTATTTAAATGATGTTAACTCGAACTGGGCTTGAGTTAATTTTTAGTGGCGTTCTATTAAAAACAATAATTATAAGAACTTTGTTTCACTTAAACATATCTCAAAATTAATCAGTAAATTGTTTGGTTTGTTTAAAAGGTAATCTCAATGATAAAGTATATTGTAATTCTTAGAAAAGTTAACATGTGTTTATGCTATATCTACAACTCTTTGTTTTGTAGCACATTTATATAAGTAAAAAAAATGAAGAGCGAGCAATTATTAAAATACTTAACTTGCTTATATTTTGCCTTAAAAATTTATAATTGGTGGATGTAGGAACTGCTAACATTTGTTGTGGGTTGAATATGCCCAGGGAATTTCATAGAACACAGGTTCTCTTAGCTATAATTTTTATCATTATTAACATTTAGTGAGCACTTATTGTGTGCCAAGGCATTTTACTAAGTGCTTTGCATATATTCTCCGATTTAATTGTCCCAACCACCCTCAAATGGATGTACTGTTATTTTTATCAAAAGATAAGTAGCAAAAGGAAAGCTATTAATAGGAACATCTTTCTTATTTCATAGTGCAGTTTCTTCGCCTCCACACTGCCTCAGGATCTTTGCTTATGTTTTCCTCCGTCTGGAACATTCGTATTAACTTTATCCCGCACCTCAACTTCTGTGTAGATAATTTATTGACTGGCTACCTTTCACCTCAATCTTTAGGAAAGCCGTTGTGAACTTTTCATCTAAGCTAGGTTTTTTCGTTGTAGGCTCTCTTATAAAATGTATTTCCTGCATCCTGGTATTATATCTGTTCATAATTATTTATCGGGATGATTGATTGCCATTCCCCCAGTTCTTATAAGCCACATGAGAGCAGTAACTATGTTAGCTACCTCTGAGTTTGTTCACTATCACATCTCTTAGCACCCTACCTAGGTTATAATAATGCCCAATAGATATTTGTCAAATGTGCTACTATAGTAAGGTTTCATTCAGAGTATGGCTGTGAATCTCACCTCACTTTTGCTGTAATTGTCTTTACCTTGAATTTTCCCACCAGCTACTTGTTCTCTGACTTGCTCATAAAACCTTTCTATTACAACTCTATTGTTAACTTTGCTCAGCAAGAGGCTCTGCTAGCAATGACAGGGATTCTTGACCTGAGACCCAGGATAAGCATCAAGTCATTTTATTTTAACCTACCGAAATTATTTGCTACATTTTGTGTGAATTTTTCTCAGGAGAGGTTCTGTTTTTCAGCAGTGTCATAAAAGGCTTATTCTGAAAGAACCACTGCTGTAGAGGAAATTACCAGAGAGGCCATTGCTCCTCAGAATGCAGTCAGCTTAATTACATAGAAAGGTTGGCTCATCAGGTTGATATCTGCCTGGAAATTATGCTTTATTGTAAGACACAGATTTTATTACCAATTACCTTGATGGATAATGTTGGCTTTGATCAACACTAAATAAACAGATAATTACTCATTGAAACTTTTAGTAAATGATAGGATGATAACTGAGCGTTAATTGAAGGTCTAGTTTCCTGATGATTATATTAAGACTTTTTTTTACCCCCAACTTTTATTATCTTATTTGACTAAGCATAGTATCCATGCCTTTTCCTATTCTTTGTCTGGTTCATTACCAAAAAGCTATGATATATCCAATAAATCATAAGACAAGCGATACTTTCCAGTGTCACTCGTACTGTTATCATGTCAGTAATTTCCACTAGTGATAACAATGATGGACATTATTTCTCAGTGAGGGTGGGTAGCAGACAGTGGTTTATTTCACTGGAGAATCATTTGAATCCCACTGCTTATCAGAATAAGTAATGAAATTGAGCTAAGGGACATTCCCAAAAGTTACTAAATGATGGAGGGTAACATTTAGGACAGCCTCAAGTGCATTGTAGTTTGTACTGGACATGTTATTAAATTGTCACCTCTGGAGATAGAGTCAATCTTTGTGGGCATCATTTGTATTTGAAAGACTCGTTTTCATGACTCTTAT
>NW_006289390.1:615647-617834 GCF_000327345.1 Myotis davidii
TCCTCAAAAAAATTAAATATGGATTTCCATTTGACCCAGTGATCCCACTTCTAGGAATATATCCTAAGAAACCTGAAGTACCAATTACAAAGAATGCACTCCTAAGTTCATAGCACAGTTTACAATAGCTAAGATCTGGAAACAGACCCAGTGCCCATCAGTAGATGAGTGGATAAAAAAACTGGTGCCATGGAAGACTATGCAGCAGTAAAAAAGAAGAGTCTCTTACCCTTTGAGACAGCATGGAGGGACCTGGAGAGTATCATGCTAAGTGAAATAAGTCAGTCAGAGAAAGACAAGTAGCACGTGATCTCACTCATGTGGAATCTAAGTAACAAAATAAACTGATGAACAGAGTGGATCCAAAAGACAAGTAGCATGTGATCTCACTCATGTGGAATCTAAGTAAAAAAATAAACTGATGAACAGAGTGGATCCAGAAACTTGAAGCATGGAACAGAGTGCGGAATCTCAGAGTGAAGGTGGGAGAGGGTGGGTGGTGGGAGGTAATCAACCAAAGACCTTATATGCATGTATGCATAACCAATAGGGTGCTGAAGGCCTGAGGTGGGGGAAAATACAATCAATCAATCAATCAATCAGTCAGTCAATCAATAACTGTCTGTAAGCCCTGGCTGGTTTGACAGTGGATAGACAGCCCTCAGACTAAAGGGTTCCTGGTTCGATTCCAGTCAAGGGCACATCCCTTGGTTGCAGGCTCGATCCCTGGTCCCAGGCAGGCGCGTTAAGGAGTCAGCCAGTCAATGTGTCTCTCTTACATCTATCTTTCTCTTTCTGTCTCCCACCCCTTCCACTCTCTCTAAAAAATCAATGAATAATATCCTTGGGTGAGGATTAACCAATGTATACATATATTTGGTCTGTGGTTGGTTAAATCCATAGATGTGAAACTCTGGGATAGGGAAGACTGACTATATTGGAAAAAATCCACATGTAAGTGGACTTTTGCAGTTGAAACCCCCATTGTTCAAGGGCCAGCAATGTTATTTTATAAAATAGATTAAAACACTTGCTCAAGGCAACTTAAACAGGAGAAAATCATGGATTTGAACCCATACCACAAAACCTGTGTATTTGGGCACTACACTCTACAACAGGGGTCCTCAAATTTTTTAAACGGGGGGCCAGTTCACTGTCCCTCAGACGGTTGGAGGGCCGGACTATAGTTTAAAAAAAAACTATGAACAAATTCCTATGCACACAGCGGCGGCAAAAACACCCGGCGGGCCGCATGTGGCCCGTGGGCCGTAGTTTGAGGACCCCTGCTCTACAATATATGGCCTCTCAATACCAGGCTTTATTGATAATGTTTAAGGATTTACAATTCTGTGGAACTAGGTTAAATTTAAAGTTTTTATAGGGGAACTAATGTCTAAGAAGACTTGACTTACCATTTTTAAAACAGGTATTATAAACATGAGTGTGGTGTTAGCAAAACAATAGACAACTAGGAGAGAGAAGAGTTAGAGCCCAGTATTTATATATTATCTTTTGAATTGGGTTTTATTATTTGCCATATGAAGTTTACTTGATTAAATATATTTGTCTTTTCCTTGATAAATTCTGAATTCTGTCTCGTTTGGAAAAAAAAATAAATTGGTAAAAGATTTACTCCCAATCATAGGTTATAGAGTCTCCTAGATTTTAGTCTAAAATTGTATTTTTTATATTTAATTGTATTCCTGTAGAATTTGTGGGTATATGTATATAGTATATTTTAGATCCTGATGGCTAAACAATTCTATCAACATTAGAGTTGGGTAGATAGGAAAAACATGTAAAGTGAATGGTATTCTTAAGTTCCTGATAAATGTTAGCTCTAAGATTGTTGTGGTGGCTGTTACTGTTATATGTATACTAGTGGCCCGGTGCACGAAATTTGTTCACGGGAGGGGCGGGGGGGCGTCCCTCAGCCCAGCCTGCACCTTCTCCAATCTCGGACCCTTTGGGGGATGTCGACTGCTGATTTAGGCCTGATCCCTGGATGTCTGGCAGGCCTGATCCCAGGATGTCCCTGGATGTCTGGCAGGCCTGATCCCAGAATATCCGACTGCTGGGTTCGGGCCTAAACCGGCAGTTGGACTTCCCTCTCACAATCCTGGACCACTGTCTCCTAACTGCTCGCCTGCATGCCTGCCTGCTCGCCCCCTAACAGCTCACCTGCCA
>NW_006289390.1:619202-619848 GCF_000327345.1 Myotis davidii
TGCCGCTGAGGTGGTGCCGCCCCTTCACCCCGCCTCAGGGCTGTGAGTCTGCGCCCCTCTGCCCGGGTGTCCTTCCACTCTCAACCACCTCTTCATCATGGATGCTCCACATTATTTCCTCTCCCCCGCCCCCAACTCCATTCTTTATGCCCCCCCTTCTGGGGAGCAGGCGGTAGGCTTGCACTCACCGTGCAGGTGTGCACCCCCATGGGGCGGGGCGAGAACTGGGTGTGGAGCAAGGCGGGAACTGGGTGCAGGGTGGGCACAGGCTGGCTTTTGGGCCAAGGCGGGAGCAGGAGTCCCAGCCTCTCAAGTGCTCAGGCCGGGGCGAGGCCCAGTTAGGCCGGGAGCTTCACCAAACTGCCGCTGAGGTGGTGCCGCCCCTTCACCCCGCCTCAGGGCTGTTGCTTCTCCGAAGCCGTGGCGCTTGCCCAGGAGCCGCCTTTCAGGGGGAGGCCTGTCTGCGCACCTGCAGACCCCATGGCCAGGGCTCCTGGCCGGCCGCTTTGCTGAAGCTTCCTCTTCCTTCAGGCTCTCTCCTCAGACCCCGGGAGCTTGGCTCTGGTGGCCCCACCCTTTCATGGCTCTCCCACCCCCCACCTGTCAGGACGCTGCGGGGGCATCTTGCTGTGGGCAGCGTGGTTCT
>NW_006289390.1:619982-625182 GCF_000327345.1 Myotis davidii
GGAGGCGGCGTTGGCGGTGGCAGAGGCAGAGAGGCGAGGCTGCATCAGCCTGCCAGAGTGGGCGGGTCATGCCTTCCTGCTTGCCCCCAAGCCACCACAATAAATATATTTGTTGATAGTTTTTAAAGTTTGTCTCCTCAGACCCCGGGAGCGTGGCTCTTGTGGCCCCGCCCTTTCATGGCTCTCCCACCCCCACCTGTCAGGACGCTGCCGGGGCATCTTGCTGTGGGCAGCGTGGTTCTGGGGCAGTGGTTGGGGGTTTGGGGAGCAGCTCCAGTAAAGCTTAGTAAACCCCAGGCCCCCAGCCCCTCCTTGAGCCGCGGCCCGGCCCACAGGCCTGGACACTGCCGCAATCGGCCCCCAGGAGTGGGTGGGTTTTGCCTCGCTGCTCAGCCCCACGGCTCCCGGCCGGGTCTGTGATAGGCCCGCTGGAGTGGCTTGGGGCTGCTGGGTGCCTGACTCCCCTGCGTGTTTGTGTCTCCAATCCAGCTCCCAGCAGCCCCAGCACCGAGGTGGTGGGGCTTGGGGCTGCGGGGCCTGACGAGAGACATAAACACACAGGGCTTCCGTCAGGCTTCGCTCCGTGGCTTGGAGCCTATGTATGCAAATTAACTGCCATGTTTGTTGGGTTAATTTGCATGCTCTCCTGATTGGCTGGTTAGTGTAGTGAAGGTACAATCAATTTACATGTTTGTCTATTATTAGGTAAGATAATTTTTCCAGAATGGTGGTCAGAATATTAAAATCAGTGTGGATTTTATTAAAAATTCAAATTTTTTGAAACTACCTACCTTACTGAACCAGAATTTCTGAGATGCAACTAATGACTCTCTCTATATATAAATAATTTCCCAGGTTAGACACATTAATATTTAGACAACATATTAGATGTAATTTACAGAGTCATCAAAGCAAATTATAACCAATCAACATTTTTTATGAGTTAAATAATCATAAAGCCCTTTAGACCTTTGTTTCACACTGTACAACAGTATGGTTAGAGTTAGGTTTTAATAACAATTAATAGAACACAATAGAATTGTATATTTGGTCTGACTCTTTTTTTTTTTCCAATGTCTCCCCGTTCACAATACAGACCAGGCAAAGAGCCTGAGCTGAGGTGTATATGGGGTAAGTTTACTCTGCCTCCTATTTCTGTACAGTCAGTGTCAGAACACAACCTGTGGTAACCACCAGGGGGCCTTGGTGTGACTTCTTAAAGGATGTCTTTTAAGCTTAGAAAGGCAAGAAACCACAAAGTCAGAGATGTGGTTAATTTCATATGATATCTTTTCTCTCACAAACCAGAGAATATGTTTGTGGCAAAATCTGACAGACAAAGGTTAATGTTGTTAATATATAAAATGCTTGTATTAATAGTAAAATTACTTAAGACTTACTTGATGAATGGACAAAGAACCTGAGAAAACAATTCACAAAAGAGGAAATATATATAACAACTACCCCAACAACTTTAGATCTAATATTTATTAAGTACTTAATAGTTCTGGGCACTTTACATGTTTATTTCTTAACTAGAGGCCCAGTACACGGATTCGTGCACTGGTGGGGTCCCATGGCCTGGCCTGCACCCTTTCACAATCCAGGACCCCTCGGGGAATTCCAAGAGTCAGTTTCAGCCTGATCCCCGCAGGCCAGGCCGAGGGACCCCACCAGTGCACTAATCCATGTACCAGGCCTCTAGTATGCATATAAGATCCTTGGTTAATCTTTTCCTGCCCTCCCCCCATCCCCTTCTCCATGAGATTCATCAATCTGTTCCATGTTTCCATGCCTGTGCATTGAGCGTCTGCCCCCTGGTGGTCAGTGTGCATCATAGCTACCGGTCGGACTGTCGCTTAGGCTTTTATATAGATAGATAGATATGCCCAACTCTTTGTCCCTAATTTATAGCTTTAAGAAAGTAAATTCATCCCATCCCAGCATCCTTAAGTCTTAAACTATTCCAACATTAACTTTAAAGCCTAGGTCTTACCTAAATATCAACTCAAAAAGTCCTAAATCTCATTATCTGAATCATCTAAATTAGGTGTGGGTGATACTCTGTATGATGCAATGTGGGACAAAATTCTTCTCTCATAAGTGAATCTGTAAAACGGGAGAAGAAATTACCTGCTTCTAAAACACATTGGTGGGGCAGGCATATGATAGACATTTCCATTTTAAAAGGGAGAAGTTGAAAGGAAAAAGAGGTCAGGCAAGGATCCCAACCAAGTTCAAAACCCAGGGGAGCAAATTGCATTAGGTGTCCATGCCTAAGGTTAATACTTGGGGGCTCCCTGCTCTGTCCTTTGGCTCCTCAGCGTGGCCCCACCCTTTGCCCTTCTACCCTGCTTTTGGAGTCCTTCCCTTTACTTGAAGGATAAAATCTTTGCAGCCAAGTAGCCCAAACTGCAGGTCCTTTTCTTGCCTGTGTGTATTGATCCGTGTAGGTATTGATAACTGCACATTGAAATAAAAACACTAGGCAACTGCAGTTTGGGCCTGCCTAAGTGGTGGAGAGTTTCAAGCCTATGTCATCATATTGCGATCTAGTGTTCTGTGCTGAGCCACTTGTATGGAGGGCTTAAGAGCTCCTTTGTGTTAACAAAAAAAACACCCATTGAAACCTGTAAAGAATTTATGTGAGTTTATTTGAGCCAAACTGTGGACATCTGGCGAGAAGCTCAATGAATTGAGATAATGCTCCTGAGAATGGGTAGTTCATACCTTGTTTTTATAAATTTACCATCAAAAAGAAAATACGTAAGTGGGTTACATGAAATTCATTGGTGATAGATTAAGGAGGTGGGATAAAGCAAAGCAGGGAATCCTCTGGGATAGGATAAAAAATGAAATGATGGACATATGCTTCTTTTGCATAGATGAATACAGGATAGTTTAACATAATTAACAGTTGACGATTAACTTGATAACAACAAGGGAATGTCCCAGTGCCATTTGCTGTGCCCTAAGGGGTTGGGGGGTGGAAGGGAAGTTACAAGTTACCCATACATTTCGCAGATATGTTATCTTAGAGACAAAAAGACAAATGGGCTCAGTAAAGATCTAAGTTGATCTTTGTCAGGGAAAATACTGGTCTAGGACATGACTACCTACTCTAACTTGTTTGTAGTTAAATATTTAGTTTTCAGACCATCGTTTGTGGTTATTTCAGGTCTTTGAGTTTGCACAACTGTCATACAGGCCTTCCCTAACTAGTCAGGTTAGCATATGGTCCATTTCGTCCGCATTTGTCAATAGCATGCTACAGGCTTTGTGGTAGTTATGAAACCTATATTAGCAGCTTAGACATTTTTGTTTTATTCTGAGTTTGTATCTGGATAAATTCCCAGACAAGTGAGCTGGTAAGTCAAACATTATTGTATACATAGTAACTCAAATTTTAGAAGACTATCACCTCCCATGGAAGCAACATTACATGTAATTCAGTACTTAGAAAATGAAACTACTAGAATTTCTAATACAATTTATTATCCAAAGCTAAATTTCATTACTCTGAAGCACACATATGGACATTGCTCAATTCCTTCTAAAATAACTGGCCCTTTTTAAAAAGAGGGTCAAACTTTAACTGGGATGCTGATTTTATTGTGAGGAAAGATTGATGGTGGTTGGTCTTGAGGTTCTGGTATTAGTAGGATTCTTTTTCCCATAGGTTTGTAGTAGCAGCCTAGGGTATTGACTATCAGTTATCTTGTTGTAGATTAATACTGTGTGTTTAATCAGCTTCCAAGTTGCTCTATGACCTTGATTAGTTTATTATTGTGAATATTTAGTTAATATCTAATACTGCTTTCCTTAAAGATTAAACTATAAGATGGGGTTCTGGTTTTTTAAAACTTGGTTAATAGTTCTATATAAATTTTAAGTAATTTTATCTTATGTATATACTTGTTTCTACATGTGCAATAGTAGAATGATAAAAATGAAGATTGTAATAAACATGAATATGTGATGGTATTATTAGGCAGGTTTGCCAATTGGTATGTCCAATAATTGTGCTGTCTTCAGATAGCTTGAAGGACAAATTACTATTGTGGTATTTCCTACTGATTTTTTTATTAAATATTTTGTCTAGTTTCTCTAGCTGTTTTTTTCATTTTTATATACATATTAATTTATTTCAGAGAAGAAGGGAGAGGGAGGGATAGAAACATCAATGATAAGAGAGAATCATTGATCAGCTGCCTCCTGCCTCCTGCATGCCCCCTACCACAACCTGGGCATGTGCCCTGACCCCGTGATCACCTGGTTCATGGTCTACGCTCAACCACTGAGCCAAATGGGCTGAGCTGATTTTTTTTTTAATTCAAATTTTCTAAATAAACAAAGTCCTTGAGTACTCACCCACTTTGTCTTTCCACCACAATGCCACAGTGTGGCACTGTTGTGCTTTGGCTGAATGTTTACAAAGTCATCTTTTTCTTTTGCCGTCAAATCTCTTATTTTGTGGAATAAATAAGATGCTCTCAAAAGTATATGAAAATGCACTCATATCAGATACTTTTAGTTGTACATAATCAGTTATGTGATTGCTTTCCAGTGATTGTGCTAGGTTGCTTTTTGTGTTAATCAGCTTTAATTGGCATGCATATTTAAATTTCTTTTTCTTGATTGCCCCATCATATATAGTTAAAAATCAGAGGGCTTGAAGATTATGAAATTGTAACTTGAAGAAACCAACAAATAAAATTACTTATATGACAACAAGCATATCTTTTAAAATTTTAGGCTTTTTTATAGTATTGTTAAACTACAGTTCCGATCCAGTTATATAATGCTGTCTTCCAAATCCAAGGTAGCTAGCTTCCCGTTGTTATTATTTACCCTGTTTGTGCCAGAATCTATTCAGAGGAAACAGTTCATGATTTATGTAGCTGTTGTGCTCCCATTAGTTAAAATCTTCAGATATACTTTCATCACTTTTGCAAGCTTGCTTGCTTTACTTTCTTTAGCGTGTAAGCCAGTATGTAGTAGTGATGCTTGCATTTTAACAAGATAGTTTTTATTAAGGGCGTTAAGGAATAAGCATGGCTGACTATCAAAGGGATTCATAGCCCTGGGGCTCCTAAGATCACAGTTTAATACTTCAACAATGCTATTACATGAAATGACTTTATAGCTTTGCTGGGCTACTTTTAGGAAATAATGGTTTTAAATTAGCAAACATTAAACA
>NW_006289390.1:625300-646255 GCF_000327345.1 Myotis davidii
ATGTTGTGACCCAACCATAAAATTATTTTCGTTGCTACTTCATAACTGTAATGTTGCTACTGTTATGAATCATAATGTAAATATCTGATACGCAGGATGGTCTTAGGCGACCCCTCTGAAAGGGTCATTTGACCCCCAAAGGGGTCGCAACCCACAGATTGAGAACCGCTGCCTTAGACTGTTAAATTTAAAGATGACAACTGCCAATACAACAATAGCCTTGCAGGATGAATGAATCAAAATTATACCTATTGTTTTTATATGTCAAATCAGGAAAAATACATATTTTTTGGTGTGCCGCAGAACTTTAGTAAATAGTTTATGTGTGCCATGAGATGAAAATGGTTGAAAATTGCTGCTGTAGGAGACATAATAAGCTCCCTATGAAGATAAGGGTCTCATCTGTTTTCCTCATGATAGTCCCAGCCTCTAGCGCTTGGGCCCTTGAGTGTGAATAATCATAAGAGTGCTAATTGTTGAATTGTCATGGGGGAGATAGTTATTACATGCTAGTAAAGCATTAAGTAAGGGGATTCGACATCTTTTTTCCAGGCATGCTGTGTTGGCAGATGTCATTTTTTAAGAATTGTAGTCAATCAGTTAAGAATGTCAGATTTTGGAGTTGGGTATTTTAGAAATGGGAGGCAGAGTAGATAAGCTACGTTGACAGAATCTGCAGAGGGACTACCTTCAAGAGGTTTTCTGGAAAATAATGGAGCACATTTAGGAAATAACTTACCAAATAATGGTTAACATTCATTTATTCATACTGTAAACATTTGTGTTTACCTACCTTGCCTTGGGCCCAGCTTTCTGATAGGCCACTTAAACTGTAAGTGTGTGAGGGCAAGAACCATGATTGACTTGTTTTAACCATTAGTTCAATACATATTTGTGTAATATTTTCACGTGTTTTACTTACCTATAGAATAAATGGATGATAGAAAATTCCTGCCTATTAGTAAAAAGAGACAGACACATAATTATAATATTTTGAAAAATACTGTATATTTTAATTTGTATCTTAGTCTTTAACTCTAGGAATCAGATTCTTTGAGTTCTGTCCTTTTTGTCATGTATTTTTAGAATGCTATGTAATATTTTGTCTGTGGAAGTAGGTGAGTTAGGGATATACTTCAAAAATATTTCAAATGAGCCTGATTCATAGTATCCCCAAAAGAATTGAAATTAAAATCTGTTTTATTTGGAGAAGTATATTACAAAATGTTAAAACAGTTATTTTGAATGAAATGTATTTTCCAGTCATGGTAATAACTTATAAAAGAACAACTTTCAGCATTCAACCCATTTCTAATAAATTATAATAAAGAAATCATTCCCCCTGTTATATAGCAAAATAAAATTTAAACTCCAGGATAGACTTGCTCTATTTTGAGAGTTCTTATGTATTTATGATATTCTATTATATAGAGGAATTTTCTCTTGACTAAAACGTATAACATGTTTGGCTGCTGCTAAATTTTTTCAAAACTTTAGGAGCATCTATTGATAAAACCACATGGTTTCTCTCCTTAAATACTGAGTAATTCACAGACTTTCATTATTGCTATTAGCCTTATCTTTTTGGGGGGGCTAAACGCAGCTTGTCACTGTGTGTTATTCTTTTAATTCCAAACTTAACTTTGTTTAAGATTATTGTGACTATTCAAAAGTAAGGTTGGGCTATAGTTTTATGTGCTGTCTTTAACAGATTTGGTATAGAATTGCTATTTTTAATTCACTATTTCCTCAATTTACAGGTCGTGGTTCAATTTCAGAATTCTTCCATATTATGAAGAGAAAGTTTACGAATAAAGAATGGGAAACAATCAAAAGCTTTAAGAATGAATGGACTCAGCTGGATATGTTTTATAGGAATTGGGTATAATCTCTTTCTAATTTTCAGAGTAAATGACTGCAATTATTTCATTATCCTTGCAAAAAATAGGAGCAGAAAATTTTAGGTTATTACTTGGGAACTTGATTCTTATGTATGCATTATTACATTATAATGACATTTAAGAAAATATTTAATGCTCAATTAGAAGGTTTACTTTTGGAGCTAAAACAAGGCATTTTATCACTTTTTAGAATTGTTTTCTGTCCTAAAGGAACTCATACAGATGAGGCTTTATTTAATAAACACTTATATAAAATTTACTCTATGCTGGAAGACATTAAGTGTTTTATAAGTTAGCTAATTTAATTATTATGAAAGACCTATGAGGAAAGTACTATTATTGTTGCGTGTTACACATGAGAAAGTGGAGGTACAGCAAACTTAAATGATTTGCCTTAAGATTATACAGCTGGTTTGTCTCCAGGCCTACTTTACTGCATCCAGCAAAAGATCCAGATGTTAGGGGCCTGTAGAGTTTATGAAAAATTTTATCTACTAAAAGCTCTCAGAGAAAATGTTTTCTGTGTCTTAGGCACTGAAAGAAAGCTTCATAAAAGCCATCGGTGTTGGACTTGGATTTGAATTGCAACGGCTTGAATTTGATATGTCCCCGTTAAACCTGGATTTAGGGCAGGTTTATAAAGAAACACGTTTGTTTCTGGATGGAAAAGAAGAAAAGGAATGGGCATTTGAGGTAAGAAATTGATCAGATTGCTGTAACTGTAAGGACTTGCTAATTTTGTGCATTTGTGTGAGATTAATTTGGGGAGGCTAGTCACTGGAACGAAACACGGCTGGAATCGAATCCTGGTGCTCTGAAGGTGAAGTCAGGGAAACTGAGAATCTACAATATTCAAGCTGATACTGGAAAGATTGGCCAGAGAGTTAAGTAAAATGAGCAGGGAAGGAGGCCCTGAATGGAAAGAGCTCTGTGTGTATGCACAGCCACAGAAGCCATGCTGAGGGGGGCTTCCGTGTTAGATCGGTCACATCATACCGGGCATTATGGATCAGACTGAAGATTTTATCTTTCTGTAATTGATTCTTAGTTGCCAGGAGAGAAACCCAACATAAACTCACTTCATCCAGAAAGATACTATGTAGGCTAGCAGAGTGTTTCATGTAACTGGGCTTCAGGATTCACTAGAATCAGGGACTGGAAAACTCAGAACTCGTTTCTATTTTACTTTTGCCTTTCCATATATCCTAGCTTCAGTTTTCTCCCACCAAGGTTTCTCATTCTGTACATCGGCTTTCTTAACTTCCGGTTTGTGTAGTGGTAATGACTGCCTACCACTCTTATGTGCAACAATTTGCAGGTTAAAACCCCACAGAGATTGGTGAGCTCCCTTTCTGTTCCAAGTCCTAAGAGTCCTGGAGAAAGGACTCCCTGACCTAGCTTGGATCTGAGGCTTATCTTCTGACTAGTCACTGTAGCCAAGGAAGTGGTCTGTGATTGGTCCAGCTTGTATCCGGTGTTCAGAGCCCAGCAATTGGGTTCAGTACTAACGTGCTTATTGCTGCAATAATCACCTGAATTGTGTTCAGAGTAGGTTGGTGCCCAGAATAAAGAATTAGTGATGAATAGATAAAAATGAGAGGTGTTCACCAGTTTTTTCAAAAGAATTTAACAAGTGTTAGTAGAGAGTGATAAGATCAGATTTGTATTTTAAGACCGAGTTCTGTCTGGGTGGAGGTAAAGGAAGTGAGATGTCAAAGATGTTATGACAATTCTGTGACTTATATAGGACCTTCTATTGAAAAAATGAGTACTAGAGAACAAGTCGATAAAATTTGAGATGCCATAGAAACACCCAAGTGAGGGTGTCGGTGAATAGAATAAAAGGCTGGGCTAGAGGTAAAAATCATAATCATTGACATGTGCATGGTAGTTGAAGCCATGGGGTTTAAGTTGCCGCAGTGAGGTTACCTAAATTTGAAGAGAGGAAGGCCCTAGGACAGCATGCTGAGAATACTGATAATTAAAGGTGGAGTGGAGGAAATAAAAAGAATGACGAAAATAGAAATAAAACAAGAGAGTAGTGTTAGGGGATCCAAGGTGGGTAGAAAGTATTTTGAGAATGAGAGCTGGGTTAAAACTGCTAACATACTGAGTAAGGTAGGGATTTTATCAATTAAAGAGTACATTACATTTAGGGTATTTTAAGTGTACAATTTTAAAAATTGTAACCAAAGTTATGTAAAAACCTTTAGTCCTTACAAGATTACACCTTAGCCATTTCACTCATGGGGAATCCTCTATTCTCAATGGTGCCCAAGAGAGTAGGCCTAGTAGCAAGGTGAGGAGGGAAGAGTCAGTGACTGGGCCAGATGTGCTTCACGTTTTTGGGTGGTAAAGATGTCTGAGTTCCTCAGACCAAATAGATGCTGTGGAAAATGGTGGCCACTGGACCTGAAGTGTCTAGAAAGGGCCGCACTCAAAGGGAACTCCAAAGGAAGAGGCAGTGGGCAGTCTACTAGTTGCTGAGGGCAGGAATTGTCTTGAATACACTGCTAGCTCTAGGCAGTGTACAGGGAGCGCTAAAGAACTGAAAGTGGGTCACTGAAAATACCAGAGGTGCCCACCCGGTGAGGTAAGCCTGCCTTTGATACTTCATATGGTTCTAAACACTGCGTTAAACAGCATTGGTCAGTACTCTGCCCCTTTCCTGCAGTCCCTTTATGTCCCCTACCTTAAGGAAACCAAAGTGGAAAAGGAAGAATGAAGAGCAATGTGAGGCCAACGGGGAAGATTGTGCATTTGTTCTAGGAGTGAAATGGGTTTTTTAAGCTGAAAGTGACTAAAGAGCTTGTCCAGGAGCTGGGAAGCGAGATGCATCAGGGCACATTTGAAGGCAGCCATGGAAGAGTAATGAAGTTCTTCACCAAATGTCCCTGGGTGTTTTGTCAGTTCAGTGTACCAGTTACCAAAGTAAGGAAGCCATGTGTATTAGATGCAGACACTATAGAACTGGTGATCTAAGTGGTTTTCTAAAAGTAATTTTGTAGCCAAAACATCTGTATGTTATAATGTTCACATTATTAAAGTATTTAGTGTAAGGAATGGGAGGACAACCATGTGTTAAAAAGAATAGTTTGGTTTATAATAAATATTGTGAGCTTTTTTCAGCTAAAGTGAAAATAACTTTAAAATATTAAACCTTTTCTAATACTTAACTGGTTATATTTTTTCCTCTTTAAATGTTTTTTTCCTAAATTTATTCTTACTGAATTTTAGGTTTTATTAATTTGGATATCTTAAAATACGAAGATAAGAAAAACAGGGTAAAGGATATAAAGTCCCTAAGTAATTCAGTTTCTAATTGTAGTTTGCTTTAGTAAAGTGGCTTTTTAGTGAAAATTTTGTTTTGTATTTTTGTGTACTTTTTAAAAATTTTATTGATTTTTAGAGACAGAGGAAGGGAGAGGGGGAGAGAAACATTAATGTGAGAGAGAATTGATTGGCTGCCTTCTGCACGCCCCCTACTGAGGATGGAGCTTGTAACCTGGGCATGTGCCTCTACCAGGATTCGAATCAGTCACCTCCTCGATCATAGGTTGATGCTCAACCACTGAGCCACACCGACTGGGCAAAAGTTGAATATTCTTTGTTTATAAAATTCCACTATGATTTTCCATAGTATATAGTTAACTACATGTTTATACACAAGTGTTGCAACCTGATTTTTTTTTTTAATGTTAACTTTAAGCTTGTACAAAATTAG
Source organism: Myotis davidii (assembly GCF_000327345.1). Lineage (NCBI taxonomy): Eukaryota > Metazoa > Chordata > Mammalia > Chiroptera > Vespertilionidae > Myotis > Myotis davidii. The sequence goes on from NW_006289390.1 coordinate 630,926, forward strand.
CATCTCCAGTTAGGGCAGAGGGCTCTCTAGTGGTACCTAGATAGGACACTTCATCTATGTAGTACTCTGGTTTAGAATATATTATTTAAATCATTAAGAAATAGCAAACGCCAAATGAACAGTAAAAGGGGGAGAATGGGGGCTTGTATTTTAAAATACTGTTGAAAGAAAGGTTAGCAAGACATAGCAGCTGAATGCAAAATTAATCCTAGACTGCCTCCTGTTTGAGTCAGGGGAATGCTATAAAAGACATTATTGGATTAGTTCAAAAATTTGTAATACAGGTGGTAGATTCAAGTACTACTTCCATGTTACATAAACCGAAGGTATTAACTATTATGGTTATGTGAGAGAATATTCCTATTAGAAAATACGTATTGAAATATTTCAGACTAAAGGGTCAAAATGTATTTGACTTCTCCTTAAATGTTTGGGGGAAGTGAAGGAAAATGTGTGGGTGGGTGTGGGGTGTGTGTGTGTGTAGAGAGAGAAAGAGGTTGAAATTTTAAAGATGTAAACGAAAGTATATCTAAGTTTACGTATTTAGTAATCTGTATTTTTTACCTTTTCTTTTTTTAGGAAAGCAAAATAGATGAACACCATTTTGTTGCGGTAGCTCTTAGGAAACCCGATGGATCTAGACATCAGGATGTAAGATTTTAAGATTTCTCTGACTTCTATTTTAAAAGCATGAATCAATTTTGAGTTTTTTCTTTATTAGTAGAAATAATCCTTCATTTACCTCAGCTTTAGAGGGATTTTTTTTTTATTTTTAAATTACAGATTTAGACGTGTTTTTTTGTTATCAAATCCTTAAAATCATCTGAGATTTTACAGAACATTTTAAGAAGGTAGTTGAATGGTCAGCCTGGGCCTAGAAGCCAGGTCTTCTGAATAGTGTTCTCGTCCTTTTCACAACCGTAGTCATCTTAACAGTAGTTTATTTCCTGGTGAATATCTTGAAGATAAAGGTACCCAGTTGACAGGTGGTAAGTAATGGAATTATTTGGCAAATTGATCCCCTTCTCCTTTTTGTAGTACTATCCTCAGTTATTCCCAAGTTATATTATCAAACATGTGAGAATCCTTGTGTCATCTTGTGGCCTAACATGGTCTCAATTCTTCCTATTACAGTTTGTAAACTTCTGTTAATTGGTAAGTAGAGAAAGTTAAAAAAAAACACAAAACACTTAGGGCCAAGGACGCTTAGCCTATATATAGTTGTGATTCTGCAGTAAGGACTATTGATCATATTATAATAATTGAAACTACATGCATATCATTTTTAACGAATCCATGTGGGAGAATGGGGCTTGATCAACACACACACACACACACACACACACACACACACACACACACACACACACACCCCATTATCTCCAGAAAAGTAGTTCCGTCCACAGACCATTCCTTAGATAGATTAACAAAGGATTAAACTTTCTCATAGACTATCTTCCTATCTTCCTCAAAAGGGGGTAGCATATAAAAATTGACCGCTGTTATCTGAAGGTGTTCTGACCACGTTTACCTGTCCTCGTTACCTACCCTATTTTACGTCAGCTCTGCGCTCTCTGTAGCATATATTTCCACAGAGCTTTCTATTTTTTGTTTACACACATGGTGCTGCCTTTTTATTTCCCTGGAGAGAGTCCGTTTAGGCAGCAGCATTGACATAGTGGGAAAGGACAAGGATACTATTCAGATTGCTGGGTTCTAGGCGTAGGCTGACTGTTTAAACCTGTGTGGTGAGCTTGGGCAAAGTTGATCTGCCGAAGCCTCAATTCTCCATCTATAAAGTTGAGAATACAACTATATCAGCAAATAGGTACTGACCTTGTTAAAACACTATATGAAACCCAAGTATTATCTTTACTAGAATGCATGGAATGTTAAAAGAGGTCTCTGTGGGGTTCAGTTGTAAACAAGGGCCTATCTCACAGAATAAGAAAAAGGGCACCTGTCTTACAGAATAAGATACAGTTTTAGTGTTGATGAATCATTTCCTAAAGAAGTTTTGCATCTCTCTGGTTATGGGTCTAGAGTATTTCTCCAAAGTTTGCCTGGTGGCCCCCACCCTCTATCAGTACAACCCACCTTCTTGTTATATATTTTGGGGTCCCTTTTAACTTATCTCCTGAATTAGAATTTTTGGATGTGTGACTCAGTAAGTCGACAGTTTAAACAAATATCAAAGGTTATTGTTATGTAGAAGAAGTGTGAGAATCGGGTTATTTTTCCGAATTTGCTATATTGGCAATATATAAGGATTAAAAAACAATTAGAAATCCTGTGTTGTACTTTAATATTACTGAAATGTAATTTGGTCTTATTTGTTATTTTCCTAATTATAAAGTTGATCATAAGATTAACATGCAGTGTAATAGTCAGGTAATTTATTTTTTCCCTTTTAGGCTTCATCACAAGATGATTCTAAACCATCCCAGAGGCAGTTTACAATTCTTACCTATAATGATTTAATCTCATCTGCTGTTCCTATGACCCCTGAAGACCCTTCATTTTGGGACTGTTTTTGCTTCACAGAAGAAATTCTGATACGAAATGGTACAACGTCATGATATGACAAGTAACAAAGGGAAGTGAAAGCTGTTTGTAATATTCTGTATTCACAAAAAAATAAATGCCTGATCCTATTATACTATTAAATTTTATTTCACAAAACAGTTTGAAAAAGAAAAACAACTTTTCCTATTATAAAGCTTACTCCCAGTTTAAAATAACTTAGCAGAACACAAGTTTACCTTTTCTCCCATCCCAGAATCTCATGAATTGACAGAAGAAATAGAAAAGGGAGGCAGAATTTTGGGTGACACAGGCAACCCCTTGGTTCACTGCACTTTGTGCTTCACAGGTGTTGCCTGTTTACAAATGGTTAGCAAGGTCCTCCACCAGCAAAATGATTACTATGGTAATCTGGGACTGAATCTGTAATATCTGAAGCATGCCTATACATATTTATTGTAGAAAAACAAACTGGAAATTTACAATAAGGAAACATTTAATTTCCTGACTTTCAGACATAACTATATCAGAGGTAACTATTTCTAAACCCTTTTATTGGCAAATGAGTCTGTATTAATGTATTTGTTTTTTAATAAAAAAATGGGAACATACTTTTTTTTTCTTAACTGCACTTCTACTGTTCATAAATACTTCCGTGGCAAAACTTTTCCTGGCTCTAAAGTATTCTATTGAATGGCTATTATCAGGATGCTTTGATCAGAGATAACAGTGTCCAAATATAATTGAGATAATAAATGTTCTTATACATTCATTATCTCATACAATATACAGTTGAGAGGGGTCATTAGAGAGACTTTTTTTTGCCTCAGCCTCAGTTTGTTTTGCCTTAGACTTGTCTCATGCTTATGATAGCTGCTGTGCTATAGCTCCCATCTTCACGTCATAAAATTTCATCTAAAAATAGGGAAGGCTGTTTCTCTTCTCACCTCTGTTTTGTCAGTGAGGAGTACATTTCCCATGAGTCCCCAGAAGATTTTCCCTCAGTTTCCCTGGACTCAGACCAGATCACTGAGAAAGCCAATGTGGACTCTGGGAAGCAGACTTGGTAAAGAAGACGCTGAAGTGAGGGGGAGAATGGCATCCAGGGAAAGCCACTGCCTGTGGTAGGGGGTGTACCACAATTGACTCATTTTGTCCTCGGTTAGATATTTGATTTACTGTAAGTGGTGCAGTGAATATCCTTGTAAACACATTTTGAGATGTGTGCTTATGTCCTTGAGAAAGTTTCTGGAAGTGGAATGATTGGCTCAAAGGGTTTAAACTTTTAGAGCTTTGATAAAAATTGCCAAATTGCTCTCCAAAACTATGGTGCAACTTGCACTTCAAGTTAGTTTTAAATGTGTGACCCCCCCTTTCACCCACCACCTGCATACTCCCTGGTAAACTCTATTTTTTTAATTTAATCTTTGTCAATATAAGTAGAATATGGTACCTTATTTTTTAAATTTCTGTTTCTTTTCATTACAAATAAGATTGGTATGTCAGTGTTGTTATTGGCTGTTTGTATTCCTTCTTTAATGAACTGCCTGTTTATTGTCTTTGCCTGTTTTCATTTTAGTAAATAGGACTTATTTAAAGTGGGAACATAATATATAAAATGCCAAGACCATCATATTGATGACAGATCTATGATATGGTTGTAGTGCATGTCTTGGGGAATTAGTCTTGTTACTGCTTAATATCAAGAAGTGAAATAAGTTTATTGTTTCCGTTACTAAAATTGAAAGTTGTGTGAAATTAGATGCTTTGCTTAGTAAAAAAATTTGGAATGTTTTATAATATTTTATTAAGCATGCCCAAATAGTCCAAGAAGAGTAAATAACGTGTTTTAAATGGATCAAATGGCATTTACAGTATGAGAAATGGCATCATCCTTAGCATGAATGTAATGGTAATATGAAAAACTGTCATCTGTGTTGTTGTTATAATAATAAAATGATTAACATTGAATTTTTATGAGCCAGATATTGTGCTAGATTTTGTTTTTGTTTTTTTCGATTCTTTCTGAATCAAAGCGGCACATTGCACATACTTTACAGCAGTGGTTCTCAGTCTTCTGGCCCTTTAAATACAGTTCCTCATGTTATGACCCAACCATAAAATTATTTTCGTTGCTACTTCATAACTGTAATGTTGCTACTGTTATGAATCATAATGTAAATATCTGATATGCAGGATGGTCTTAGGCGACCCCTGTGAAAGGGTCGTTCGACCGCCAAAGGGATCGCGACCCACAGGTGGAGAACCGCTGCTTTAAAGAGTCAAATCTACAATTTTTCTAAATGAAAAACACCACTACCTTGACCTCTTCCCTTACCTGTCTCCAGAGCAAGTTCTTTCAACTCTTTTAGCCGATTTTTGTTATTTATAACCATATCTCCAAATAACATTCATATATTGCTTTTGCTTGGTTTTTCAGTTTTAGGCAGTTCTGTAATTCCTAATATAAAGCGTTGCTATTCTTCTTCCCAACCATCACATATTTCCTTCCTTGATCCTTTCCCCCAGCATAATTGTAATTCAGTGTTTACATTAACAACTGAATTAAGAATGTTTATGTTATTAAGATTAGCTAATGCTCTACACAACGTAGCTAATGCTCTTCGTTGCCATTTGAATGTATTATTCTCACCCGCCCCCCATACTGCATTTTTTTTTTTTTGCTTTACTTTTTTCTCTGTCCCTTTGAAATGTAGGTAAATCCATTTTATTTATTTTTAAATTTTTATTGGGGTGACATTGGTTAATAAAATTATATAGGTTTCAGGTGTACAGTTCTATAATACATCATCTGTATATTGTCTTGTGTGTTCACCAGCCAAAGTCAAGTCTCTCTCCTCCCATCACCGTTTACCCCTTTTACCCTCTTCCTACACCCCTTTCCCTCTGGTAATCACAGTACTGTTGTCTGTGTCTGATTGTTTTTTTCTGTTTGTTTTTTGCTTAATCCCTTCATCTTTTTCACCAGCCCCCTTATACTGCATATTTATTTCCTTGAGTTAATAGTTGACTTTGTTTGCAGAGGTTTCCATGTACTTAATGCTAATTTTACCCCAAACTCTAGTAGATATGTGAATACCTTTTTCATATGTTCAGACTCATTTGTTCATCGTTTTCATCTATCTTCTTGAAGAAATTGTTCCTGTTTTGTCCCGTCTGGACTTCTTGCCTCCTGTGGCTGGTACACAGCTGTCATCTTATAATTTCTTTTCACCATCATCCCAGGATTGCTTACCTCTCCCCTATGTGGGATTCCCTGACTTCTCACTTCCTGTATCTCATGTCTGTCTGAGATTTACTCCTTCATTTGTGTGTGATGTGTGAGTTCCACATCCATTTGCAGCTAGGGTTCAGGATCTAGAAAAGGGGCCGCACACAACAAATACACTAGACAAGAAATAAGAATTTAGAAGGCATCAGGGCCAGGCAGAAACCTTCCCTCTAGTGGAGAGGCTCCCTGAAGCCCTGGCCCTGTTAGCTTTTATTCAATTTTAGAATACACATCTTGCCCTTAGTTAGGCAGGCAATTCGGTAGCAGACAGACTATCTTAACACATTGTATGCGGGAAACGTATTTATATGTTTTACTTACACGTTTTACGTTGACTGGTAGTAGAGCACGGGACACGTATTAATACGTTTTTTATAGACTAGCGGTACAATGCGGGTAACGTATAAATACGTAAACTAAAGTTATTGTAATTTTACTGAACGTTGCCATTTGCGCAAAAAATTAGCAAAAATGGCCTGCGCCACCTGTTAGCATGCGATAAAAACTACCCTCAAACAATGTGTTAAAGATCAGTAAATATTAGTAAAAGTTTACTTTGGGACTATTAGGTCAGGAAATTGCTGGAGCCACCATTATCTCCACAGAACAATCGCTGCATAGCTTTAGCCTTTGCTAAAGCTCAAGGTCCATCAGCCTGCCAAATTCCCTGTTGCGCTTTCATGATATCGTTGACTAGCTTCCAGCAGTGTATCATATCCTTGAATAACTTCCTGAGAACAAAGAGGACATGGGAGATACATTTTGAGACCATAGGACAGCTTCGTTGTGATGTGTCCAAAACTATTCCTTGTGTTGTACTACATTACCCAGAGTATAGTATTGGTGTCTATTATAGTTTCCTGCATAGGAACTCTGATGAACTGATTTTAAAAATAGATCTGTGGCCTGGCCCATGTGGCTCAGTTGTTGAGCATCCACCCAGGAACCAAGAGATGGAGGTTAGATTCCCCGTCAGGGCACATGCCCAGGTTGCGGTCTCAATCTCCAGAAGGGGGCATGGAGGAGGCAGCTGATCAATGATGTTTCTTTCTCACTGGTGTTTCTCTATCCCTCTCCCTCTTTCTAAAAAAGAAAAAAAAAATCAATAAAAACATATAAATAGAATGGGTCTGTGTGTGTACATACCTTTTTTTGCTTTTGAAATTCAGGAATTAAATAGATTTGGAGAAGTTTTCTAAAAATTAGCATCATTCTTGATTCTCCCCTTTTTTATTTTTAAATATTTTTATTGATTTCAGAAAGGAAAGAAGAGGGAGAGAGAGAAACATCAATGATGAGAGCAAATCATTGATTGGCTGCCTCCTGCATGCCCATGTGTAGGGATCAAGGCTGCAGCCCACTCATGTGCCCTGACCAGGAATCGAACAGCTATTTTCCTTTGTAAGTACTTCACATGCATCAAGCTCTTCAGTTCTCATAAGCTTATAGAGCAGGTTCTGTTTTCCCCCATTTGGCAGGTGGGGAAAATAAGGTCTTGAGGTATTAAGCAACTTGCTACATATCATATGTCATTGAATAGGGGACTTGATTCTGAAACCAGCCTCCATCCAGGGCCCTAACCATACTAAATTCAATGGTATGCTGGCAGATTTAACGAGGAGCATCCTGGGGCAGGGATGACGAGGTCTGGGAGGCTTTATTTATGGCTTTTGCTGACTTCATAGAGTAACGCCACACTTGTAACCAGCACCTGGTTTAACATAATGCTGTTTTTGCCATACTTGTTTGAAAATTTTCCCCCCTCAGATGCAGTTAAAGACCTCCCACCCCCAGCAGCCTCTCCTCTTTCAGGAGTAACCTATCACGTGTCATTGTATGCATATAATGTGTATGCATCCATCGCCAGTGGGTAGTGTTATGTCCTATATGTTCCTATTAGGATTGAAACATCAAAATGGGGATCTTTTGTCACTTCAAAGTGGCAATGGTGTCAATAACGAGCTCATTTAAACCCGAACTTCTCAAGCATTTAGCAGTTAGTCACTATGGCCTTGGTGGGGATAACATTGTTTTGAGGTGTTTTGTTTGTTTTTTTGTAAGAGAAAATTTTTGGTAAATCACAGAGGTAGAAGTAATTCTTTTGAGGTGGTTGGTTTGGACTGCCAGGGTATACACACACAAAAAAAGTAAATTGCAAGCAAGGGTGAAACTTCACGAAACTTACGGCAACTCATAGGGGAGGATCTTATCTTTTGTAGCTGACAGAAGCAACTCCTCTGAGGGAACCCGTCTTACCCTTACACCCTCACAAAACAGTGTCAATGACTGCACCTAAGACTGTTCTCTCATAAGGGAATATCAGTTCTCAGATCCTTATCTTCCGTCCATCTTTACTTACTAGAAAAGAATAAATTAGCCCTGGCCAGGTGGCTCAATTGGTTGGTGCACCTTTCTGTTCACCAAAAGGTTGTGGGTTTGATTGCTGCTCAGGGTACATACCTATGTTGGGGGTTTGATCCCAGGTTGGGGTTTCTCACATCGATGTTCCTCTCCTTTAATCTCTTAAAATATCAATGAAAACATATCCTCAGGTTAGGATTAAAGAAATAAAATGATAATAAATTAGATGTCAGTGTATCCCAAACAGAAGTAGAAGATCAGATCAAAGGGAAGGCATTCACGCAGAAGAGTTGCAGGATATTATCACTTTGCATTGGTAGGAGTTTGGGGAATAAGTAGGAATGAATTCTAAGGGTATTAAACCCAAAACGATGATATAAGATAGGCCAGACACATTGATATGGGTGTACTCACAAGCAACACGATTTCATGTGTTGGCTTGGGAAACTGAGTGTGGAGTTAACAATGACTCAATGGCTGCCTACAGTCAACTGGTTTGAAATGTCAGAACTTTCCTGGCATGCTATAAAGGGCAAAGTCCTAGGGAGACCGGAATGGGTCTGTTCTGTGCAAACCAAGCTCAGTGGCTTACAAAAACAGAAATGTATTCTCTCACAGGTTTGAAGGCCAGAAGCAAATTCATTTCACCGGGCTGAGATGAAGGGTGTCAGCAGGGCTGTACTCCCTCTGGAGGCTCTAGCACAGTGGTTCTCAACCTTCCTAATGCCGCGACCCTTTAATATAGTTCCTCATGTGTGATCCCCAATTTCATTGTTACAAATTGAACATAATTAAAGCATAGTGATTAATCACAAAAACAATATGTAATTATATATGTGTTTTCCGATGGTCTTAGGCGACCCCTGTGAAAGGGTCGTTCGACCCCCAAAAGGGTCGCGACCCACAGGTTGAGAACCGCTGCTCTAGCATCTAGCACTCTGTTCTTCGCCTCTTCTGGTGGCTGCCTTCACCCCCTGGCTTTTGTTCACATCACTCCAATCTTTGTCTTCATGGACACCGTGCCTCCTTTTTGCTTGTGTCTAATCTCCCTCTGAGATGTTTGTGAATGCATTTAGGGCCCACTCAGATCTCTACCTAAATCACATCTTTGCGCTCTCTTGCCATAAAGGTAAATTTACAGATTCCAGGGATTAGGACTTGATATCTTGGGGGGCCATTAATTAGGCTACTACAGTATGTCCAACAGGTCAGTGGTTAAACAAACTGGTTACATCCATACCCTGGGGCACTAACTCAGCAACCTGGACCTACAACCTGGGCAGGTCTCCAGAGAATTATGCTGAGTGAGAAAAGGCCAATCCTAAAAGGTTACGTACTGTATGCTTCTATTTATATAACATCCTTAAGATGATAAAATTATAGGAATGGAGAGCAGATTGGTGATTGCCAGGAGTTAAGGAGGGAGATGGGGGCAAAAAGAAGGCGGGTATGGCCGTGGGACCACATGAGGGATTCTGTGGAGATGCTAATGTCATGTATCTTGATCAAAATCCTGACTGTTGATACTGTTGTACAGTTTTGCATGCAAAGGGTAGAATAGCTCTAGTATTTTATAGCTGTGTGTGAATTCACAATTATGTCAAAGAGCTTAATTAGAAACCTCCTTTCTTCTTGGAAATAATGAGTGGTTTCTGTTTTCCTGACTGAATCCAGACTGACATAACCCCCAGCTCCTACTCCCTCACATTAATAATCTCCCACCAGTGTTTGCCCATGTCAGTCACTGGGAGCTCAGGATTCTCGGTTCATCCCTGAGAAGGTTGGCGGCTGTCCCCATCTGTTTCCATCTGTCACCCCTCACCATCTACTGAAACCCTTTTACAGTGCCCTCAGGAGTGCAATATCAGTCATTAGCTAAAGCCTTTTTCCTCCACCTTTCCTCTGACATTCCCTCCACTCTCTTGCTTTAATTAGACGTGGCTTTCTTCTGAAGGCACCATTCCCCCCGCCTCCCCGCAAGACCTCTCAAATGTGGCTGTTCCTATTCCGACTGTTCTAATGCCACTGGACCTGGAGGTGGCATAGGCTCTCTTCTTGTTCCTTAATGAAACCTTCAGACTAGCGGCCAGTGATGGCGAACCTATGACACGTGTGTCAGAGGTGACACGTGAACTCATTTTTTGGTTGATTTTTCTTTGTTAAATGGCATTTAAATATATAAAATAAATATCAAAAATATAAGTCTTTGTTTGACTATGGTTGCAAATACCAAAAAATTTCTATATGTGACACGGCACCAGAGTTAAGTTAGGGTTTTTCAAAATGCTGACACGCTGAGCTCAAAAGGTTCCCCATCACTGGACTAGCCCCTCCTTTCTCCTGTTCCTATGTTATCAGTCTGTACCACGTACCATCTGTCTCTTCTTACTGTGGACCTGAGGCACTTGCCCCTATTCCTTGGCGCTCTCTCTCCATTACATTAAACTCTTGGTGACTCTAATGAACATGTAGATGATCAGCCCAATATTCTAGTGTGTCAGCTCCTTAACCTCTTGTCCAACATTCTGCATCTTACCTCAGCTACTTTCTTCCATGAGCAATTCCTGGACCTTAGTAACTAACCTCTCTATCACCTCATTTTCAGACATCCTGCTTTCCAACCACCATCTCCCATCTTTTCAGCTCCCATTCTCTGCTAAATGAACCAGTAATCTTTATCTCACTCATTCTTCAATTCATTGATCCTGTTGCAGTTTTACTCTTATTCCCTTCATGTCCTTACTTGCTTTCTTGATCACTTTAAATTCTGTGATCAAACAAATTCTATGATCAAACATTCCTTGCATATTCTCTTAATTTCCTTGCCCTTCCTTTGTTAAACATTTGGGTAAGCCACAAACCTGGTTAAACCCACTCTCAGTTTATTTTGTGCCTGCACTCACGTAACTGAACCTGGCTGGAGAAAACTAGGTTCCATGATCTCAGTTTAAATTCATGATAATTGACCACAAGCTGGCCACCCCGTGAGTCATCACACTATAATTCATTCAGTCTTCTTCTAAATTTCTGTTTCATACCTCTCCTGCCTCTCTCAAACCCCTGACATTGCACTGGATTGCTCTCAGCAGATGCCATTCCTTATTTCACTGAACAAAATTTGAAGCTTTCAAAAGAGAACTTCCATAAACTCTCAGCAATATCTCATCAGCCCACCTTCCTCCCTCTGTTCTCACAACTCTGGCGTCTCTTCTGTTACTATGGATGCATCATGCTCCTAACAGAGGCACCTGTGGACCACTTCCCATCCCCTCTCATTAATCAAAAATGTGGCTCTGGCAGCTCTTCCCTCTCTCTTCTGTATCACCACTTGTTTCTTCTGAATTGGATCATTCACTTCAGCATACCAACTTACATTTGTTTCTCCCTGTTAGAGTTAATAATTAATCCCCATCTGCTACCCTCCCCCCATTTCTCTTTTTACATTATGGTATTGTATATACTCAGTGACTGCAAACTCTTATTCTCACTTAAATGTAATTCTGAGTGGGTTTTCACTTCCACTTATCCATAGAAACGGTTCTACCTAATTTGTGAGTGACATTCACAATACTAATTGACACCATTTTATAGACACAGTTAAATTACTTTCTTTAAATACCTTTCCCCCCACCAGTCTTCAAGAACGTGGTATGTTACTTGTTTCCTCTTCCCACCTGTCCTGTCATTGTTTACTAGGGTCTATGTGGGTTACTCCTCCTCTTCCTAAAAGGTAGAGCAGCCCGAATCTTGGTCCTTGAATCACAGCTCTTTTCTACCCATCCAACCTCAGGCTTCAAATCTACTGACATGCCTGTGCCTCCCAGATCTTTGTATTCTGCCCAGACCTATCCAGACCTCTTACTTGTCTTCAAACTCATAATTCCAACTGCCTACTAAACATGTCTGCTTCACATCTACTGGCCTCTGTTACCTCCCTGATCTTATCTCTAATTATTCTTCCCACTAGAGGCCTGGTGCACGAAATCTGTGCATTCAGGGGGTCCCTCAGCCTGGCCTGCACCGTCTTGCAGTCCAGGAGCCTTCGGGGGATGTCCTACTGATGGCTCCATGGGGTGCGGCCTAAGCCTTCAGTTGGACATCCTTAGCACTACAGCAGAGAAGAGAGAGGCGCCCACCACTGCAGCTATGCTTGCCAGCCATGAGCCCGGCTCAGGGCTTCTGGCTGAGCAGTGCTCCCCTGTGGGAGCGAACTGACCACCAGGGGGCAGCTCCTGCGTTGAGCGGCGTCCCCCTGATGGTCAGTGCACGTCATAGTGACCGGTCATTCTGCCATTCGGTCGATTTGCATATTAGCTTTTTATTATATAGGAAGGAGGATATTTACTCTGCTGCAGGCACACTAGCCTTGTGCCATTTCTTAAATGTCAGGCGCACTCTTGCTTCAGGTCTTTGCACTTGCTTTGCCTCTGGACTGTTCTTCTCCCACATATCCAAGAGACTCCCTCCATCAGCTCTTTAATCTGTCACCTCCTCTGTGGGGCCTTTCCTAGCTACTCTCACTAGCATTGAAAACTTCCCCCTCTCCCACCCCAACACTTCAAATGTCCCTTCCCTACTTTATTTTTCTTCATGGTGCTCATTTATCTTCCTTTCTTGTTTACTATCTGTGCCCTGCTCCAGTCCCTGCAAGACTGTAAGCTCCATGGGGTACAAGAATTTAAATTAGTTTTATTTACTGCTGGGGTTCCTCAGGGACCTAGAACAGTTTCTAACTCATATAAAAGGTCTAAAACTATTTGTTGAATGAATGAATGTTGGGATTTTCTATTAGTTTATTAGAGCTGCCTTAATAAAGTACCTCAATCTGGGGGGCTTAAACAGCAGAAATTCCAGTCCTGGAAGCTGGAAGTCAAGGTCAGTGGATCAGCAGGGTTGGTTCCTTCTGAGGTCTTTCTCCTGGTTTGTAGATGACCACCTTCTCACTGTGTTTTCACATGGTCCTGCCTCTGTGTGTGTCGGTGTCCTAGCCTATCCATAAAAGGATACCAGTTATAATGGATTAGGACCCATCCTAATGACCTCATTTAACCTTAATTACATCTTTAAAGACCCAGTATCTAAATACAGTCATAAGAGGAGTTTGGAGATTTCAACATATGAATTCGGGGATGTACAATTCATTCCATAACATGTTTCTATCTATATTGTGTATTTTATGCATATTTAATATATTTTATTTATTTAATTTTTTATCTTATTGACACTATTACAGATGTCTCACATCCTCCTCCCTGCTTTGCCCACCTCCATCCAGAGCCTGCCCTCCCCTCCCTCTGACCCTCACCGCACTGCTGTCTGTGTCCATTAGCTATGCATATATGTCCTTTGGCTATTCCCTTCACCTTCTTTCATCCAGTCCGCCCCTCTATTACATTTTTAATCACTTCCTCAGATGGGTTATTTCTGTCCCCTCTCCCCCCTCATTATTTGCTCACTTGGTGCTGATGTCTTTTCTTCTTTGTCCTTATCCCAGTTTGTAACTATATATCTATATATTTATTTGTATAGTGTCTGTGTATTCCTTCTAATTTAAGATTCTCAGTTCCTAACATTGTGTTAAAACTTCAATTATATTCTTGCCCTAGCCAGTTTGGCTCAGTGGGTAGAGCATCGGCCTGTGGACTGAAGGGCCTCAGGTTCAATTCTGGTCAAGGGCACCCACCTTGGTTGCAGAGTCCCAGGCCCTGGTCTGGGCACATGCAGGAGGCAAACAATTGGTGGGTCTCTCTCACATTGATATTTCCCTCTGTCTCTCCCTCTCCCACTTTTTCTAAAAATCAATGAAAAAATATCCTAGGATGAAGATTAACTAAAAAAACAAACAAAAAACTTCAATTATATTCTTAACTTGAACACCATAAACTCCCTTCAAGGTCTGTATGATTACTCTCATTTCAAGAGTATACAAACTGAGGCTCAAAAGAGATTAGGTGATATTTCTGAGGTCACAGTACTAGTAAATGGTGTCATTGTGATTTTAATTTAATTCACTCAAACACCCCTTTTTAAAAATTTTTATTTTAAATATATATTTCTTTATTGATTTCAGAGAAGGAAGAGGGAGTGAGAGATAGAAACATCAATGATGAGAGAGAATCATTGATCAGCTGCCTCCTGTATGTCCCCTACTGAGGATCAAGCCCGCAACTCGGGAATGTGCTGTTGGCCAGAATCAAACCTGGGACCCTTCAGTCTGCAGGCTGACGTTCTATCCACTGAGCAAAACTGGCTAGGGCACCTCTTTTCTTTTCTATACCACACTACCATCAAGATGAATGGGGAAAAGCTATACTTCTGCCTTACGTATTATGCGTGAGCCTAACTTTGAAGCAGGTCTCACGGTTCAGAAAAGGGGACTAAGTACAGAATCTGAATAATTACACCCACAGGTTGAATTTGAATCTCATATCTATATTATTTTAAAGCTGTAATTCTGTTGCCCTTGATGATCATCTGAAGTTATTCTTCCCTTTGTAAAATTTAGCAACTAAGGCTATTAGGAGAGTTCATTTCCTTATTAAAGTGTCAGAATTATACAATGAATGTTTAATGTCAAGGCAATGCTGTTATTTTATTCTAAGGTACAGAGGGAAAGGTCAGTGCTTTTGTTATAAGAGTTTTAACATATGTTCTTGAAGACAAGCCAGAGCTCTATGTGAAAAACCATGGCAGGCTTTGAAACTCAGTTTATCACTAGAGGCCTGGTGCACAAAATTCGTGCACTGGAAGGGGAGTCTGTGTCCCTCAGCCCAGCCTGCACCCTCTCCATTCTGGGACTGCTGGCTCCCAACTGCTCGCCTGCCTGCCTGCCTGCCTGCCTGATTGCCCCTAACTGCTTCTGCCTGCCAGCCTGATCACCCCCTAACCACTCCCCTGCCAGCCTGATCGACACCTAACTGATCCCCTGCTGGCCCGGTCGCCCCCGACTGTCCTCCCCTGCCGGCCATCTTTTGGTGGCCATCTTGTGCTCACTTGGGGGTGGCCATCTTGTGCTAGGGATGATGATCAATTTGCATATTCCCTCATTATATAGGACTAGAGGCCCGATAAACAAAAATCTGTGCACTCGGGGAGGTCCCTCAGCCAGGCCTGTGCCCTCTTGCAGTCTGGGACCCCTCGGGGGATGTCCACCT
>NW_006289390.1:646630-652173 GCF_000327345.1 Myotis davidii
TCTAGGTCTTCTCTGAATACTGAAGACATTTTACTAAGCTATACTGATTGTGTTGGTCCAGGCAAAATCGTACATGGGTGGCTCTTTAGAGCAGTTAAAAATTGCTGGTCTGCTCTTACTGGACTATGAATTTGACTACAGTGCTGCAGTCAAATATTGTACGATATCATCTTGCCCACAAATTCATAAGCAAATCCCAGTCACATTAATGCTTTGCTTTGTAGCATACCACCAGGAAAACACTAAGAGAGCTGGAAGTCTATATATATATAAGTTGTGACCTTTTTACTTTTAATGTAGGAGAAATTTATTTATCTTCTATAATTGAAACTTTGTTGCCTTTAGAGGAGGCCACAGCCGGCCAGGGCAGGCAGGAAGCTTGGCTTCCTCCATCGCCGAGGCAACCAAGCCTCCTGCTTGCTCCAGCTCTGTGGCTGTCAGCCGCCATCTTGGTTGGCTGGTGGGCATGGCTTGAGGCGTAGCAAAGTTATGGTCAATTTGCATGTTTCTATTTTATTAGATTACATTGGAGAATATCATTCTCTCTGGCTGTAGGTGTTTATCTAAAATAAAAATTATAATTTTTCTTCATAGATTTTATACTTTAGAATGAGCATTGCTATAAAATGTATTTCATGTTTGTGTTGAAAAATTTAATTCTATTGACTATGAATTGAGCAATCATTTAATTGACAGGAAAATATCTATTAATATATTTTCTTTTGATCTGTAGACAGAAATAATATAAATCACAGTGTGATTAATAGCTGTTGAAATCCAGCTTTCATTTGGCATTTCCAAACCACTGCTCTAAATGTATTGATGTTGGTCAAGTGGGCGTTTAAAGATCATTTTTAAATTGGCATCTGGGGTGCGGAGATGAGTCTTAAGCTGTGTTTGAGGAAGCTGTATATTAGTTTTCTCTTTCTGTGTATGTGTAGCTCCTAAAAATGAAAGATGAGACCATTTTATTCAAATAAATTTAATTTTGTTCAAAGCAAATGTACATTGTAAATGAGCTAAAGAGTTAGATAATTATCAATACACTTGAAATCTGATATCTTGGGGATTGAAAATAGGTCTACAATAAGCCTATAAACATTTAAATACTTAATATTAATGGAAACTAAAACAAAGAAATAGCATGAATCTTCAAGCATAAATTCCTGTTGTTTTCCTAGGAATCCCTGATAGATAAATGAGTGCAGTTGACCATTAAGTTAAATGAAAGCATTAGTGTTTTAGTAACTTGAAGAGATAAGCATACTGTTTAGTAGAATTTGGTTTGTACCATTATTGAAGGCATATTTTTAAAAAAATATATTTTATTGATTTTTTACAGTGAGGAAGGGAGAGGGATAGAGAGTTAGAAACATTAATGAGTGAGAAGCATCAATCAGCTGCCTCCTGCACACCTCCTACTGGGGATGTGCCCGCAACCAAGGTACATGCCCTTGACCAGAATCGAATCTGGGAGCCTTCAGTCAGCAGGTTGATGCTCTACCCACTGAGCCAAGTCGGTTAGGGCGGCAGATTTTCTTTAATAATCAAATAATTAATTTGAGATCTCTCTCTTATACAGTGGGGCCTTGACTTACGAGTGTCCCAATTAACGAGTTTTTCTAGATACGAGCCGTCTCTCAGCCGATTTTTTGCTTTGAGTTGCGAGCTAAAATTCGGGTTACGAGCCAGCTTCAGATACCCCACCGCTAGTTGGCGCAGCGAACGTCACAGTGAATGCCACAACATCAGCCCAGCATCACGTGTCTCACTCGTTCACTGTTGATTTGACATATGAGTAATTTGAGTTACGGGCTCCGTCACGGAACGAATTAAACTCCTAAGTCAAGGCCCCACTGTATTTGGATATTTAGGATTAAGCTAAATAACCTTGAAACAAATTAACTAAATTCATTTTAGAGCTTATCTAGACTAGAAAAGCCACATCTTGGAGTCTTGATAAAGGTAATTTGAACCTTCCTTTTCTTCAATGAAAAAGTATAACCCTGGTCAATGTGACTCAGTTGGTTGGAGGTTTGTCCCATACACTGAGATGTGATGGGTTTGATTCCCAGGCAGGGCACATACTCAGGTTGTAGGTTTGATCCCTGTTTGGGGAGGCAACTGAATGATGTTTCTCACCTCTCTCTCTCTCTCTCCCATCCTCTCTCTTGAATGACTTTTTTTAAAAGTACAATTTTTGGATAATAGTCATCAAGTAGAAGAGGGTTTCTGGGTTCCAAAATATGTGATTTGGGGTGAAGGATACAGCCTTACAAATCTTCTTTCACAGAAATTACAGTCAAATATCAAATACATTATCTGTTGGAATTGTCTGTTTGCACAACTGACATCCTTTCAGCTTTGGCATGATTAACTCATTTAAAAAAATGTTTACTGCTCCACGTTCTGTCCCCGGTGAGCGCTGTGTGTCAGCAGCTGACGAGCCGGGAGTCTGAGCCAACACTAATTTGGAACTCCGGCTTGGAGCCAAGTCCCTGCCCTCTGGCTGGGATTTGGGGGTGAGGGTGGGAGCTGTGATAGACCAACGCAGGAGAAGGACCCAGAGGGAGTCCCAAGAGAAACAGTCTCTTTGAAACCTAGCTGTGGGATGAGGGGAGTCCGTGGGTGAGTAAAGGGTGAAAGTTAATCTCCTTCCATCTGTAGGAACGCCCTTTGCAGGCCCAGGACCTGAACACGGTTGGAATGAACGGTGAATGATGCCAGTCCCCATGGCAACGCCCACGTCCCTGGCCCCTAAGCTAACCAGGTTGCCATGTTTATTTTTAAGGTCATTTGGGGCAATGACTTAGGAATCAGGGGACCTGTGTCCCAGGACCAACTCTGGCGTTAAATTGCTGTCAGCCCTTGAACAAGCCTCCTGCCTTCTCTGCTCTTCAGTCCTCTTGTCTGTACCAAAAGAGAGCCGATGAGATGATGCCGAGCGTCTTTAGAGCTGGAATCCCAGGACCCCATGGATGCGGGGCCAGGGGAAGAGGTTTGTAGGAGTAGCAGCAGCGGTCGTGTGCGTGGAGGGCTGAGGAAGGAGCCGGGTGTGCTGGGTGGTCACAGGGGTCTCGCAAAGCGGGACCCCGGCTTCTTTTCCCCTCTAGGTGACCCTGTTCGCTCTTTCTCTGCTCTTCCTCCCCTGGGAATCTCTGGATCCCTGGCATCCAGAACCCCGAGGAATTTGCAGTGTGTCATGTGAGTGGCAAAGGCTTGTCATGTGAGCAGTGTAGGTGGCCAAGGCTTCGCGCAGACAGGTGTTGACTCACACGCCGGCTCCACCCCTCACTCCCTTGGCAGATAGGCCTGCTTTCTGATGCAGGCCTGCAGGGAGGGTTGGCGGCCCCTGCGTCCAGAGGTGTCTGGGAAGATGAGACCAGACAACATGCACACAGCACTCAAATAGAAGCTCTTCAGTGAAGGACAGCTGTTACTAAATACTAATACTATTTAAGTAGTGAAGGAATTAGACACACCGGTATCTCCCCCAGCCTATGGCATAGCGGCTGCGTGGGCAATCGCAAAAATGTGTCTGGACCGAGTATTCTGGAAGCCCTCCCTCCAGACCACCCTGTGGGGGAGAATGGGCTTGGAGCAAGAGGCCTGGGCTGGCCCCGGACCCGCTCGCCAGCGGAGGGGCCTGGCGCCTTCTGAGCCAGCGATGCTCGTTGGCTCGGCTCTCCGCTCAGCAGGTTTTCCTTGGGCTGCCTGTGTACAAGGGCGCACTGTGCCCACCCCAGCTCTGCCTGTCCCCCGTTTGCCCTGGGACTGAGGAGAGGATGTCAGGGGAGCAGTTGGTGGGATTTAAGGCGCCTTCCGAGCATCTGTCATTCTCATTACTATTGGGAATGTGTTACGATGACAATGCACAAAGCCGGGCGTGTAAACGTGTAAGGGAGGCAGGAAAAGCCTGAGGCCACTGTGGGAGGCGGGTATTGAGGGATCCAGCTTCCATGAGCTGGCGGGACTTGAACACAGAGAGGAAATAGGCAGCTCAATTGCACCTTCTGGAAGGGCAGGACCAGGTCCTTGAGCCCACTCATCCTGGTGCCTACCCGCAGGCCAACACCAGAGATGGTCTCAGAGGCAGAGGGAGGGAAAGTGATGGGGACAGCAGCTGTTCCAGTGTGGGGGATGGCAGCTATTCCAGTGAAGGGGATGGCAGCTGTTCCAGTGAAGGGGACAGCAGCTGTTCCAGTGAAGGGGATGGCAGCTGTTCCAGTGAAGGGGACAGCAGCTGTTCCAGTGAAGGGGATGGCAGCTGTTCCAGTGAAGGGGACAGCAGCTGTTCCAGTGAAGGGGATGGCAGCTGTTCCAGTGAAGGGGACAGCAGCTGTTCCAGTGAAGGGGATGGCAGCTGTTCCAGTGAAGGGGACAGCAGCTGTTCCAGTGAAGGGGATGGCAGCTGTTCCAGTGAAGGGGACAGCAGCTGTTCCAGTGAAGGGGATGGCAGCTGTTCCAGTGAAGGGGACAGCAGCTGTTCCAGTGAAGGGGATGGCAGCTGTTCCAGTGAAGGGGACAGCAGCTGTTCCAGTGAAGGGGATGGCAGCTGTTCCAGTGAAGGGGACAGCAGCTGTTCCAGTGAAGGGGATGGCAGCTGTTCCAGTGAAGGGGACAGCAGCTGTTCCAGTGAAGGGGATGGCAGCTGTTCCAGTGAAGGGGACAGCAGCTGTTCCAGTGAAGGGGATGGCAGCTGTTCCAGTGAAGGGGACAGCAGCTGTTCCAGTGAAGGGGATGGCAGCTGTTCCAGTGAAGGGGACAGCAGCTGTTCCAGTGAAGGGGATGGCAGCTGTTCCAGTGAAGGGGACAGCAGCTGTTCCAGTGAAGGGGATGGCAGCTGTTCCAGTGAAGGGGACAGCAGCTGTTAGAACCTGGCTAGGCTGCTGATCAACTGAATGCTGTCTCTGTGTCATTTCTTCTTCACCGAATCCATCCACACCTTTGGAGACTCCTGGACCTGCTGGGGCAGGACCCCAACAGGGGATGGCAGCTGTTCCAGTGAGGGGGATGGCAGCTGTTCCAGTGAGGGGGATGGCAGCTGCTCCAGTGAAGGGGATGGCAGCTGCTCTAGTGAGTGATAGATCCTCTTTTCCCCCAACTGGTGTGCGGAGTATGACATAACCTGCAGCCTGGAAATACCTGAGTGACTAACCATGTACCTTATATGGACTATACAGAATCTTTGAAACCCCAGGTAGATGCCCCTGATGACGTCCCCTCTCAGCAGGATGTAGCTATGGAAGACAGACCTTTGCCCCCTGACCTTGCCCAGACTCTCAATTTTTTTTTTACTACAGTGGGGCCTTGATTTACGAGTGTCCCGACTAACGAGTTTTTGGAGATACAAGCCGTCTCTCGGCCGATTTTTTGCTTTGAGTTGCGAGCTAAAATTCGGGTTACGAGCCAGCTTCAGATACCCCACCGCTAGTTGGCGCAATGAACGTCACAGTGAACGCCACAACAGCAGCCCAGCATCACGTGTCTCACTCGTTCACTGTAAGCGGTTAGCTCTTAGTTGAAGCATCAGTGTTGTGTTC
>NW_006289390.1:652370-666538 GCF_000327345.1 Myotis davidii
TGGAGAAGCTGCTAATGGAGTGGTTAACGGAGAAGCAGCTCGCAGGAGATACCGTGACGAAGGCTATAATCTGCAAGAAGGCATGAGCTATTTACGCTGATTTGCTGCAGCAGACCTCAGGCACTTCAGTGGACGAGGCATCGGGCGATCCGTTTAAAGCCAGTCGGGCTGGTTCGAAAATTTTAAAAAGAGGACCGGCATTCACTCTATTGTCAGACATGGTGAGGCAGCGAGCATGGATATAAAGGAAGGTGACATCAACGAGCCCATTGAGGAGCACTCCGAGGAACTGACAACGCAGGAGCTAAAGGAGCTACAGATGCAGCAGCACATGGAGGTTTTGCAGGAAATAGATGAAACGGAGGAGGAAATTATCTCTATATGTGAGATAAAGGAAATGTTGGGAATGTGGGAGAAACTTTCAGACTTTATTCAAAAGAAACACCCAGAAAAAATTGCAAAAATTGCAACTGGGCATGCGATGGAGCTATTTAATGACACTTGCCTAACTCATTTCAGAAATATTCTGAAAGGGAGGATGGAACAGATCTCATTGGACAGGTTTTTATCGAAAACTCCTGTAGCTGAAAGTGATGAAAGCGTGGCAAAAGGGGCAAAAACTAGCAAATAAGATTCAGTTATTCAGTTATTCAGTTCAGCCTTTCTCCTCCAGCTCCATCTGCATCTTTAAGTCGTTTGACCTCCAAGGTAAATGCTGTACATTAAACTTAATAAAGTAAGTTTATTGCACTACATTCTGTTGTTCAGTATTGTGTTTTTATACAATATTCGTTATCTTTAAATACATTTTTCTTATTTAAAAATATTTAACAAAACAATTGTGGTATTTTTTGGGTGTCCGGAACGGATTAATGGCATTTCAATTCATTGTAATGGTGAAAATTGATTTGACATACGAGTAATTTGAGTTACAAGCTCTGTCACGGAACGAATTAAACTCGTAAGTCAAGGCCCCACTGTATTACCAAAAGCCTGGAATGATAGATCCTCCCTTCCCCCAACTGGTGGGTGGAGAATGATGTAACTTGCAGCCCGGAAATACCTGAGTGACTAACCAGGTACCTCATATGGACTATACATTGGACCACCAATCCACACCTGCCAAATCCCCTAAGCCCTTGTTCTATATGGACAATGCAGTAAGCCACCATCAGTGTGCGCCGAGTACACTAAGCCCCCTCCCCTTCCCATTCTGCCCCTCAAAAGGCGTGCCCAGCCCTGCGAGTGCTGCTGTTCTCCCCTTGCGAGACAGCCCGGTAGGTCCTTCTCCTCTGATAAAGCCTGTAGTCCTGGAAAAAAAAATGTTTACCTCTCCCTGGATCTTAATCACATTTGTATTTAGAATTATCATTAAAACCAGTATTTATCAAAGTAGTTGATAGATTGTAAGTCAAGATAAATGTGCTTGTGAAGTTATCAAATAGAAAAGTGTTCCCACTTTCAACAATAAAGATTAAAAACAAACAAGCAGAAAGGTGTTCCCAAAGCAGTGTGTTCACAGGAAAATGAATCTTTTAGGTTTTTAGTTCATTTATGTTATTTCCCAGTTATTTGTGTTTAATACTATTGTGTGTGTGTGTGTGTGTGTGTGTGTGTGAAAATGTGCAGTGTTTGATGATTTAAAACCTCAACTAATCTAGAGTCCGAAACAAATGTAATACATTATGTCCAGAGTAATCCTGGGGATTTTCCATCATTCAAAATAGTTGATTTATTTCAAGTACATTTCCTTTCCTATTTTCTTTCTTTTTAACAAGCTGAGTCATAGGAGAATATTTCTTTCTATTAACCTTGATTCGAGGCAAGAGGAGATTTATTTTAGGAAACATGGCCCATACCTAGAGGTACCTAGGAAAATTAAGAAAGCCACTTAGAAGAAAAACTAGATGGGGGCTCATGTTAGGATATCTTTTACTTACTAGTTTCATTTTGTAGAGTGAACTGTATTTTCTGGTTATAAAAAGAAGTTTTAAGTACCACCAAGTTCATATAGTCACTAATAAACTTTCAGCCCATCATGCTCATACCTACCAGATTGTCTCCCTGGCAAACCAGACTAAATTATATCATCGCCTGGCTTGAAAAGCAGGATTTGTTCTTTTTATCTTGTAGACTCAAGTATAAAATCCTTAATATGGCTCACAACACACCACTCGTAAACCCCTCCAGATCGTCATTTCTCTACTGTATTGCACTACATTATTCTGTAGCTACACCTGCTCCTCATTTATCTCTGCCTTTTTCAGCCGCCTGCCTCATTTAAATTCATGGTCACTCATGTTAAAAGGGTTGTCGTGTGGCCCTGCAGTTTTAGTGCAGTTTTTGGTCTGCTCACCCTGGTGACTATTCTATAGGTTCCCCTCTCCTCCAGCCTCTAATACAGCATCCTCATCTCTACTGTCAGCTGATTACTTTGTTCTCGATTCCACTGAAAAAGCAGCGTCACTCGGAAGAGGCCTTCCCCAGCCCGCCTCCCTCCATCCACCACATCCGCCCTCCTCACTGTATCTGTTTCCTGTCACGCTGCCTTCCTTCCTGTTTCCAGAGAGGAATTGTCCATGCTCCTGCCAAAGACCACCCCTTCCATCTGCACATTAAATTCAGTTTCTTCTCCCTTACTAAGGATGTTACCCTCGCCTCTTTGGCATGCCAATTTCCCCATCTTAATTGCACAATACCTCCAAAAATATAAACATGTTTTTTCTGTTTCCATTTTTTTTTTTTAAAAAATCCTCT
Source organism: Myotis davidii (assembly GCF_000327345.1). NCBI lineage: Eukaryota > Metazoa > Chordata > Mammalia > Chiroptera > Vespertilionidae > Myotis > Myotis davidii. The sequence continues at coordinate 655,128 of NW_006289390.1, forward strand.
CTTGATCTCATCCCTCCCCTTGGATACTATCCCGTTTCTGTTTTCTATAAATGATGCATTCGTTACCTACAATTTCTCTCATACATTGCATCTAGAACCCACTCAAATCAGACTTTTTTCTCCCCTCGAGTATGAACTGTTTCTTATTGATCTGCATATCCTTAAAAACTTTTGTGCCTGACACAACATGACTCTCAATACATATTTGATAATTGAATGAGGAATGAATATATGAATGGACAAAGAATACTTTCACTTTTAGATTCTAATGTTATTGCTACTATGTTATACATTTTTTCATTTTTAAATATATATTCTGTTGATAGTTTTATGGATATCTAGCATTTCCTCCTCCTCCCCCCCCTCCTCCCAGCCTCTACCTAACCCCCCCAATCTTCACTACCCTACAGCCCATGTCCATGTCCATGGGCTATGCATGTCAGTATATGAGTTCTTTGGTTTATATCTTTTCGTCCCCTCAGCCCCACATCAAAGTATGTCAGTCTGTTTCATGACTCTCTGCTTTGCATCTTATTTTGTTGGTCAATTCATTTTGTTCATTAGATTCTACAAATAAGTGAGATCATGCGATATTTGTCTTTCTCAGTTTGGTTTGTTTCATTTAGCATAATATTTTCCAGATCCATCCATGCTGTCCCAAGAATTTACAGCTTTATAGTATTCCATAGTATAAATGTTCCCCAGCTGTTTTATCCACTCATCTACTGATGGCCACTTGGGCTGTTTCCAAATCTTAGCTATTGTAAATAACACTGCTATGAACATAGGGGTTCATATAGTCTTTCTGATTGATTTTTTTGGGGGTTCTTAAGATATATTCCCAGAAGTGGAATCGCTGGATCAAACAGAAATTACATTTTTAATTTTTTGAGGAAACTCCATACTGTTTTCCATAGTGGCTGCACTCCCACCAGCAATGAACTAGGGTTCCCTTTTCCCCACATCTTCGCCAGTACTTGTTGTTTGATGGTTTTTAGATGACAGCCATTCTGACAAGTGTGAGGTGATATCTCATTGTGTGGCTTAAATTTACATTTCTCTGATGATTAGTGACTTTGAGGATTTTTTTTCATGTGAATCTTGGCCATTTGTGTGTTCTCTTTGGAAAAATGTCTATTCAAGTCGTCTGCCCATTTTTTTAATTGGATTGTTTGTCTTCTTTTTGTTGAGTTGTATGAGTATTTTATATATTTTTGATATTAACCCTTTATCATATGTAACATTGGCAAATAGTTCTCCCATTCAGTGGGTTCCCTTTTCATTTTGATGGTCGTTTCTTTTGCTGTGCAGAAGCTTTTTATTTTGATGCAGTCCCAATTTGTTTATTTTCTCCTTAGTTTCCTTTGCCCTATCCGTAAACATATTGCTATGTGAGGTGTCTGAGATTTTACTGCCTATGTTTTCCTCTAAGATTTTTATGGTTTCATGCCTTCATCTAAGTCTTTTATCCACCTTGAGTTTATTCTTGTGTATGTTGTAAGTCGATGGTCTGGTTTCATCTTTTTGCATGTGTCTGTCCAGTTTTCCCAACACCATTTGTTAAAGAGACTGTCTTTACTACACTGTAGGTTCTTGCCTTCTTTGTCAAATATGAATTGACTGTAATGGTTTGGGTCAATTTCTGGGATCTCTGTTCTGACCCAATGGTCTCTATGCCTGTTCTTGTGCCAGTTCCAGGCTGTTTTGGTTATAATGGCTTTGTAGTATAGTTTGATATCCGGTATTGTGATCCCTCCTACTTTGTTTTTCTTTCTCAAGATTTCTGCAACTATCTTTCTCTGTTAGACTTATTTCAATTAGCATAATGTCCTCAACTTTCATCAATATTGTCATAAATGGCAGGATTTCCTTGTTTTTACGTCTGAATAATATTTTATTGTTTATATCACTTTTTTTTTACTTTGAGGGTACATTTGTTAAAGCAGGGGATAGTGAAACAGGGAAGGGACTAGCATAGAAAAAGCAACAGGAGAGCCTTGGCTAGGCTGCATTACTTCTTTAAAAATGTTATAGGAAAGAAATGAACTTCAGTTGAATGGGAAGAGAAAAGGAACCTTGGAGATTCCGGGGGTGAGCCCAGGACGAGCTGCCACTTCCCATTGATCCCCTGGTTGCAAGTCTTGTGGGGACTATTAAAGTTTAGGAGATGCATGCCTGTTGGAAGAAGAGGCAGAGGGAAAGGCAGGGGCATGCTCTGGGAGGGAGACTGTACTCACATCTTTTTAATCTTTTCATTGGTCAGTGACCATTTAGGTTGTTTCCATATCTTGGCTATTGGGAATAATGCAGACGTGAACTAGGGCTGTAGATAGATATAGCTTTGAGATAATGATTTTGGTTTTTTTTGTATATATACCCACGGTGGAATTGCTAGATTATATGAGAATTCTACTTTTAATATTTTGTAGAACTTTCATATTGTTTTCCATAACAGTTTTACTAATTCACATTTCTATCAAGAGTTTCCTTTTCTCCACATTCTTACCACACTTATTATCTCTTGTCATCTATCTATATATATATATATATATAAAAGCCTAAGCGAGCAGCTGACCATTCTACTGTCTGACTGGTAGCTATGACTTGCACTGACCACCAGGGGGCAAATGCTCAATGCAGGAGCTACCAAGCTGCAGTGACTTGGCAGCTATGGTTCTCGGTTGACACACCTGGAACCAGAGAGGAGGGAGCCCCGATTCCAGGGTGTGTCACCCGAGAACTGCCCTCTCGCAAGCCGGGACCCCTTGGGGGATGTTGGAGAGCCAGTTCCGGCCCAATCCCCACAGGCCAGGCTGAGCGACCCCACTGGTGCACAAATCCGTGCACCAGGTCTCTAGTATGTTATAATATGCATCCTAACAGATGTGAGGCAGTATCTCATTATAATTTTTTATTTGCATTTACTTGATTATTAGTGATGTTGAGCACTGTTTCATGGACCTGTTGGCCATGTGTATGTCTTCTTTGGAAAAATGTCTAACCACGTCCTTTGCCCAATTTTAAATTGGATAAGTTTGGTTTTTTTTAGTTGCTACTGAGTTGTATGAGTTCTTTATATGTTTTGGATATTAACCCCTTACCAGATATATGATTTGCAAATATTCCTCCCATTCTGTAGGTTGATGGTTTCCTTTGCTATAAAAAAACTTTTTAGTTTAATGTAGTCCTACCTTTCTTTTTTATTTATTTTTTTTACTCTTTATTTTATTTTTTTACAATATACAAAATAAATCTATTACCAGATTGTAGATACAAAATAAGTAGCCATTTACATGCACTAAACATTAATATTTCAAGAAAAAGAAAAATTTTTAAATATAATCATACTACCAAAACTATACTAACATAGCATAATATCACAAAAGTTGTAGGAGACATTAAAAATCTGCAAATAACAGCATTACTTCTATAATATTCTAAAATATTTTTTTTTCCTTCTGGCTTTATTTTTGTTCATCAGTTTATGTTCATTATAATCCACAAATGAGTGATATTTACCTTTCTCTGACTGGCTTAGTTTGCTTAGCATAATGCTCTTCAAGTCCATCCATGCTGTTGCAACTGGTAAGAGTTCCTTCTTTTTTACAGCAGCATAGTATTCCATTGTGTAGATGTACCACCATTTTTAGGCTGTTTCCAAATCTTAGCTATTGTGAGTTGCGCTGCTATGAACATAGGGGTTCATATATCCTTTCTCATTGGTGTTTCTGACTTTTGGGGGTATATTCCTAGGAGGAATTACATGTTGCCTGTATTGCTGCTGTGATATCTGCCTCCAGTGTAGCCAGATAGCTGCCAAACAGCCACCTCTATGCTAGTGAAACCCCTTGCTCACACTCGGGCCACACTGAGGAAGAGGGGGCCGTGTAAGAGTGTAAGACCTGCTCATAGGGGTGGAATGTTGAAGGAAGTTATGGAGAGGATATGACTGCTGGTTGACCCCTGAGCTGAAGCCAGCAATCGGAGGACCCTCGCCTACTCCCTGCCCTTGGTATATACATTCTGTCCACCATTCCTACAGCCAAAGACATTTTATGAATGCAACCTTGCTCGCTGGTGTGGTGTCAACCTATAAACCAGGAGGTCACTGTTCAATTCCTGGTCAGGTCATATGCCCAGGCTGTGGGCTCGATCCCCAGTATGGGCATGCAGGTGGCTGCCAATCAATGATTCTCTCTGATCATTTTTTGTTGCTGTTCTTTCAGAGAGAGTGGAAGAGAGAGGGAAAGACAGAGAGAAACATCCATGTGAGAGAACCACATCAATTGGTTGCCTCCTGTATGTGCCCCGACCAGGGCCCGGGCTGGGGAGGTGCCTGAAACCAAGGCACAAGCCCTTGACCAGAATCAAACTCAGACCTTTGGTTCACAGGCCAACTCTCTATCCATTGAGCCAAACCAGTTAGGGCCTCTCTCATCATTAATGTTTCTATCTCTCTCTCTCCTTCTCCTTTCCTTTCTGAAAGCAATAAAAATATATTTTAAAAAAACAGCCTTGAGAGACCAATGTGTTGTTCAGACCATTTAGACCAGCAGTTCTCAACCTGTGGGTCGCAATCCCTTTGGCGGTCGAATGACCCTTTCACAGGGGTTGCCTAAGACCATCCTGCATATCAGATATTTACATTACAATTCATAATAGCAACATTACAGTTATGAAATAGCAACGAAAATAACTTTATGGTTGGGTCACAACATGAGGAACTGTATTTAAAGGGCCAGAAAGTTGAGAACTACTGATCTAGACTGAATAGGTGACTGAACCCAGTTTAAGGCTGCTACGTAAACTTTTAAGATTCTGGTGGCTGTCTGCGGAAGTCTACTTCTCTTGCAGCCACTGAAGATACGCCTTGTAAGTAAGTTCCCTTGCTTATTGAACCGGCCACCTACCCATTTGAAATGACCTGCTTCTTGGGTCTCTCCGTGCTCTCTGTATGCACGGGTCAGTTTGCAAACCAACAAAATTTACTCCTAAGTATTTTATTGTGTTTGATGCTATTGTGAATGGGAGTCTTTCTTTTTCAGGTAGTTAGTTCATTATTAGTGTATAGAAACATGACTTCTTTTTGTATGCTGATTTAGTATCCTGAAACTTGCTGAATTCACTGATTAGTTCTAATGGGTGTTTTGGAGGGGTCTTTTTGGTTTTCTGTATATAAGATTGTGTCCTCTGCAAACAATTTTACTTCTTCCTTTCTGATTTGGATGCCATTGGTGGAACTTCCAGTACTATGGTGAATAGAAGTGGTGGGCATGGGCATGTTAGTCTTGTTCCTGATCTTACAGCAAAGCTTTGCATTTTTGCCATTGAGTACGATGTTAGCTGGGTGCTTGTCACACATGGCATTTACTATGTTGAAGTATATTCCATCTATACTCAATTTTTAAGGTTTTTTTTAATCATGAAAAGATGCTGACTTTTGTTATTTTTTGCATCTATTGAGATTATCATGTGGTTTTTATCCTTTATTCTATTATAAATGTGATGTATCACATTTATTGATTTGTTTATTGAATCTTTCTTTCACTCCAAGGATAAATTCTTATTGTATCATAATTTATGATCCTTTAAATCTGTAGTTGAATTAAGTTTGCTGGTATTTCATTCGGAATTTTTGCATTTATGTTTATCAGGGATATTGACTTCTAATTTTTTTCCTGATGGTTGCCTTGTCTAGCCTGGGTATGCTGGCCTTGTAAAGTGAGTTTGAGAGTGCTTTTTCCTCTTCAGTTTTTTTTTTAAGAGTTGGAGAAGAATTAATTCATATTAATTCTTCTTTAAATGTTTGGTAGAATTCATCAGCGAAGCCATTTGGTCCTGGACTTTTCTCTGTGGTTAGTTTTTTATTTTGTTTTGTTTTAATTATTGCTTCAATCCCCTTATTTGTTATTGGCCTGTTAGAATTTTTACTTTTTCATGACTGGTAGGCTGTCCTAGGAATTTACTTGCTTTTTTCTAGGTTGTCCAACTGTCCTAATTCCTGGAAGTGTTTGTTATTTGCTGGGCCAACAGGAGGGAGGAGGCATTGTGAATGAAGCCGCAGCAAAGGTACAGAAAGGAAACAGCTGGGAACATTGCTCCCTCTGTTGGGTGTGGGTGGATTAGTTGGAAGAATAATTAGCTTCTGAGATTCATAAGTTGGCTGCCATGAGAGGTGAATGGTAAGTAGGATGGTGGGTCATCAATAATTTATTAGGCTAAGGGATTTGAATTTTATGCTTTAAATTATTGAAAGCCATTGGAAGGATTTTAAGCAGTCCATTCCTTTGATGGTTAATAAAGATTAGTATTATTACTTAAAAGTCTTCCATTAAGCTTTGCCTGAATCTCCTATGAATTAAAAAGGGAGGTTTAAAAGAATTGTTAAATGAGATACTTCATCCTTATGATGTAGTTTTGTCATCCACCAATAGGTAAACTAATGAACAGCTGCTAACGCTCCCCCACCCCCCCCAAAAAATGAGCTTATTCATTGATAGCACAACTCTCATTGTCAGGTTATGTGAAAGTGACTAAGTTACCTGTTTATCTGTTTGTCCAAAACGGGGGTTGTCTGTTCCACAGGCCACCTCTGGTGCAATAAAATCTTTAGAGGTATTTTCAAAGCTCATACATCTTAATGAAGCTGACTTTAGGGATGAGAAAAATCCAAATAAAATGCATGCAAATAAAAAGCCATCTGCCAGCCCAAAACTAATTCTAATCCAGACAATGCATCCATCTCAGCTTTATGCATTCTCTACTCATAGCAGCAGTGGATATGGAAAGACATTGATTCAGTGTTCAAGCTTCAGGACTTTTTATTTTTATTTATTTTGTCTTGAGCATTGAAAACTCAATACCCTGTAAAATTCGATACAGCCAAGTGTATTTTTATTTCATCTGACTTGTATTGTACTCACTTTGGTGGTTTATTTTTATACAATTTTATTTTTTGGTAAAGCTAGAAAGCATTATCATCTTTATATATGCAGAAACTATGCAGAACAATTCAAAAGGCATTTCCCCTATGCTGGGTCCTCTGCATACAATGCCAAGTAGAGCTGAAACTACTTAACAAAATGTATGCTTCAGAAGGAAATTCTGTCTGCGCAGGGCAAAGCCTGCGGATGCAGAGATAAAGATATGCCTGAGCAGTCTAAATGATGGCTCCCAAGGTCCTGTGTGAAGACCCGCGCTGAGAGGGCTCCTGGGGCTGAGCCTCCAGTCCCTTCTATGGCGGAGGAAGGGAAATTGAGAAGTAAAAGTACAATTCTGGTGAACAAAGACAGATCCAGAGACAGAGAGCATTGATCAGACCATCAAACTTCAGAGGGAAGGTAGGGGAGGGTGGGGGTAAGGGGAAGAGACCAATCAAAGGACTTGTATGCATGCATATAGGCATAACTCATGACACTGACACCAGGGGGGTGAGGGCATGAGTGGCGGGGGGGAGTCTTGGGGGGATAAGGATATATATGTAATACCTTAATCAGTAAAAACTTTTTTAAAAAGTATAATTCTGTTTTTTAGAGAATAGACAAAGCTCTTGCTGAATAAAGTATATATTTATCTATATACAAAGATGCCATGGGCATGATCAGCATCTCTCTGGCTGGTGAGTGGGTGAGCAAGTATAGATTAAATACCTGTAAAGTTTAAGTTTATTGGCTTAATGACAGTTGACATTTCAGATGACATATTAGCAATTTCAGGCGAAAGAGGACGCTCAAACTCAAAACTGCACACTGCAGACTGTAAAGCTGATCATTAGAAAGGTTTTGTTTTTGAGTTAGCATCGGAGTGTTTGTTTAGAGCATATATTTGAGAAATATGCTGTTGTCAAGCTTCCTATCCTTTAAAGTGGCATGTTTTTCATCAAAAGGTTCATTTGTTGGTGTGCAGAGACGCTCCTGTGCCTCCTAATATTCATCGAAGGTGAACTCAAAGTGTGCAAAGTTGTTAATCAAGACTCTTCCATTGCACGGGTCAGAAACCTAATTCTACCTAGTTTAGGCAAGGAGAGAAAAATTAACGCATATATTTGGGAAGATGATGGGTGCTAAAATTTTTTGTGTGCCTACTATGCTCAGGTAATATGGCCTGGGTGCCAATCCTCGCTTTGCTACTGCCTAGCATTATGACGTTGGGTGAGTTACTTTCTCTTTGTGCTTCGGTTTTTTTACTTACAAAAGGAAGATAAGAATAATACTTCATAATGTTGTTGCAAGGAGTTATTGAAGTAATATGTGTGGTTGGAACAATGTTATCATTTCATTAATCCTGACATCATCCCGGGTGAGGAAGGTATCATTTTACAAGTTATTTGCCCAGGTTTCACACAGCTAGTTAACATGGGGCTGTCTTTCTACCTGGCTATGTTGGCTTGTGACCAGTGACAACTGTGGCCAGTGACAACTGTACTTCAAGAGAGAAAGTTGACCTGACGAAAGATTGCAAAATGAGTTAGAAAGGAGGGAGAAAAACAGCTCATTCAGAGGCCATAACAATGATCCATCAAAGAAATTATGAAGGTCTGAGTTTGAATAGTGGAAACTGGCATCCTAGGATAGGAAGGACCTGAAAGTTATTATAAAGTTGTTAGAATTTAGCAATTAATCCTTTATAATAAACCTTAAAATGCAAATCAACAGAATGGCAGCATGACCAGTCACTATGACACGCACCGACCACCAGGGGGCAGACGCTCAATGCAGTGCGCTCCCACAAGGGGAGCACTGCTCATCCAGAAGTCGTGTTTATGGGGCTTATGGCTGGCGAGCGCAGCAGCAGTGGCGGGAGCCTCTCCCACCTCCATAGCAGTCAGACATCCCCACCCCTCACCCCTGCTGCCAGTGCACTGGGCCTCTAGTTGGATAATAAAGAATAAAGGAATTAAAGGCAACTGTGGCGAGAATGTGTATCCAGCAGTTGTCACAGTCTCCAGTGCCTGGCATATAGCAGATGTTCAGTTAGTATTTATTTTTCTTCTCAGTGAATGAATGAATAACAACTAGCCATCGAGTATGAGTGTCTGGGAGCATTGTTTTGTAGGAAAATTTAGGAGAATGAGCACATTTGGGAAGGAGAATGGTGAGTTCCATTTTGGGTGCATTCATTTGGAGAAGGCAGCAAAATATCAGGTGATTTTCTAACAGAAGTTTGAAAATATAAGGCTGCAGCTTACTGGAAGGTGGGACTTCAGAATTAGAAGTAGAGACTTAGACTTCTGGGTGGATGTAAATATTGAAATCATATGATGAATTCTTGTTTTCATTGGAGAAAATATCCAGAAGAGAAGAGGGGTAAAGGCAGGACTGAGGAGGAGAGAGAGCGTGGTGTGGGTTGAACAGGGGCAGCCAGAGATTGGAGTTGCCTCCATTCACCACCCAGAGGGCAAAGAAGCCAGAGTCTGCTCAGAGTCCTGCGGAGAGCCAGCGGCAGAAGGGAGAGAGTCCAAGGAACTGAAGATGAGAAGGCCATGTTTCTAGAATAGTTTCAATAAAGTAATGGAAATGGAAGCTGGATTTCAGTAGGCAGAGGCATGAATACATGAGATTACCAGCTGTTGGGGTTGTCTACTTGCAGCTGTGCCAGATGTTAAGAATGGCCTGGACTTTGCCCGGCTGCTTTTTAAAAAAAAAAAATAAAAAAAATCTGGAGGTAAGACGAAGTGCTAAACCAACCAAATGCACACCTTGTTTTTGAGAAGGGCTTGGCTTGAATTCCTATTTTCTCGTTTACTCTAATGAGCTGAGTGGGGCTTGAACTTGGTTCCCTGGGCCCACCCTGGCTCCTCTCAAACCATGAGGAGGAAACTGGTCTTGCAGAACTTGTTATCTAAATGCAGAGGCCATGGAACTGTGAACAATGCCCTGTCCTGCTGGGAGGGTGGTCATATGCTGGTGCCAGGATGGACCATCAGATGTGGCCTGACACATGGGGGCCTTCCTGCAGGGCCATGGAGGGAGCAGGGGGCATATCTGCAAGACAAAGTACCCAGGGGACTATATATAGACAGGCTCTCTGCATGTTTCTTCACTCTGATTTGGAAATTATTCCTGGAGTCCACTAGTGTTAATAAACGGGGTCCCTCCCTTTCTCTAGGAAGCGTGCTTGGTATTTCTTTGGTATTCTGTAACAACCCCAGGAGTAAGTGTTCCTCCCAAGGGATCATCTTACCACCTGAAAAGGACCCAAGAGAAAGAGAGAAGCCCACAAGGCAGGCAGAGAGATGGTTATAATTTCTTTACTCTTCCCCTCAAAATTCATTTTGTTATCTTGTCCTTGACCAAAAACAGAAAGACCAAATAAACAAAGAGACCCCAGGTTTTACCAGAGAAAGGCTTTATATTGATTAATGTTTATCGTGAGGGAGAGATTTTAACATGGCCATAAAGTGTGTGGAATAGCCAAGTAGAAAAGGTGGTGAGTTCAGAGTGGACCAGGAGGATTTTGAAAGACGCTCAGGGGTGTTGATAAGCCCATGGGAGTGTTGAAGTGAGGGTCTGTGGTTCAGGAGAGGGGTCAGCAATAACACCATTTGATTGCCAATGCTTCTTCCATAGTCAGCACCTGCTGACCACTCACTTTGCCTTTGCCATGGCCCCATCCATGCCCTTGTGACTCTCGTTGGGACTATTGCAGGCCAGATGCCCTCCCTCCCAGTGGCTTCCTTCACACTTCTCTCAGCTTAACCTTCTGGAAACTCAGCTGCATGTCATTCCCTGGATCAGTGGCTCTGAGCACCATTATAAATATTAGAAGAGCCCCTACACCCAACAAAAAGACATTTTTCTAATTTCCTGTCCCCTCCCCCATGGCCTGCTAGACTTTTACATAGCATCCGGTCCTGCAGGATAGTCAAAGCAGGAGGGGAAGCAGGGAACCATCTCTTTTTCCTTTAGTTCGAATAGAATATACAGGGGGTGAGGTGATGGTAAAAGTACGCAAAACACAGTTCATTATTGTATTATTATTTATTAAATGTTGTATTATTTTCCATATAGACAACTGTAAACCTACTTTTGCTTTACCTTGTATTTTTTTTTTCCCGACTGGTATTTCTTTCTTCTTTTTTTTTTTAAAAATAAACCTTTATTGTTCAGATTATTACAGTTGTTCCTCTTTTTTCCATCCCCATATCTCCCCTCCACCCAGTTCCCACCCCACCCTCTGCCCTTACCCGCTCCCACTGTCCTCATCCATAGGTGTACGATTTTTGTCCAGTCTCTTCCCACTCCCCCACACCCCTTTCACCCCCGAGAATTGTCAGTTCACTCCCTTTCTAGGCCCCTGATTTTATTATATTTACCAGTTTACTCTTCATCAGATTATTTATTCACTTGATTTTTAGATTCACTTGTTGATAGATGTGTATTTGTTGTTCATAATATTTACCTTTACCTTTT
>NW_006289390.1:667335-669974 GCF_000327345.1 Myotis davidii
TGTACACTGGCTCTTGGATCTCTAAGGAGGTGCTAATTTAGCCTCTGCCTGAGGCTACCCAGCAGGAGCTATGGAGAGATATTCAGATTCCTCTTCCTTGTTTGGGGTTTGGAGGTGCCCAGATGAGGCCCAGCTGTGAAGCAATGCAAGTTGCTGTGGGGCCTTGAGCCTTCTTTTGGATGTTCTGGTTCTCTCTGACCCAGCTTCAGTTTGTTAGGTAATTTTAGATCTTAAAGGGTCAGCCCATTTATATGCAAAAGCCTCTGCCTGAAGCTTGGGTGGGGCGGGGTCTCAGGGAATCAAGAGGGAGGGGTAAACAGCTATGGCTGATCCTCAGTCCTGCCCTAAGAGGTTCCGGGTCTCAGTGTCCTGGTAATCGCTGCAAGCACCTCTGAGAGAAAGCCGCCCTCTAGTTCTGCCAGCTGCCAGACAGTCCATTTTCTCCCCGTATGAGTCTGGGTCCCCATAGACTCACCCGGAACTGGAGTCAGAACCGTTGGGAGCTTGAGACTCCCTCCCTATTGGAAAAGGCACTGGTGTCCTCCTTACCCAGCCCTTTCTGCGTGCACGCCTCCATACCTCTGCACTTTACATCCGCACATCCCGAGTCTTGGTATGCTTTTCTCTTCCCTTCTAGTTGTAGAATTTCCACTCAGCCAGCCTTCCTGTGGTTCTGAGTGATGTCTGTTTTGTCTTTAGTTGTAGTTTTGAAGTGGTAGTGAGAGGCAGCAATTTCAGGTGTCTACCTATGCCGCCATCTTTGTTTCTCCTCCGACTCTACCCTGTATTTTTTATACATAAAAAATTCATTGCTATACATGAGGATATTTTACCCAGTACAATAGTATTGAGGTCGTACATAATATATATGCATTTTTGTGGAGATTTATATATATATTTCTGTGCATGATGGTTCAATGTAACAACATCAAAAAGAAAGAAAAAAAACAACCCACTACTCTTAATGCTATCTTAACAAAATGTTTTAAATTATGTTTCTTCTAGTTAATGGTTTAGAAAAAAAATAAGGAAAGTGCATGAATTTTACTAGAATGAGCCATTAGAGATCTAAATAAATGGACCAAATGAGTTTGTTGGAATGTTCCCATTTACATAGGATTACACATTTAAGTAAAACTGTGTACATTTATTTGAATATGTAATCAAGGAGCCAAATGTAAGTGGTACTTATTTTCAAGTGTAGCATCCCTAGTTTACACATGTGAGTACCTCAATGTGTTGTTGAAAAGCAGAAAATAGTCCTTTCTATATGCATTTTATGCAAATTTCATAGCTATTGCTATTGTTCATCAGCTTCATTGCTTCTCAAGCTCAAGACCTGCACATATTAGCAGTAATGCTGCTACCAAAATAAGGACTATAGTCAAGTTTCTCAAATTGTCTGAGCTGCTGGGAAAGTTCAAGTGCATTTCATTCCTTCATCCTTCATTGAACAAATAGTTGTCAGTCACTGCACTGGTGCTGGGCTGCAAAGGTATTGGAATCATTTAGGCATTTAAAAGTGCCTATCCCTGCTGGTCTCAGTACTGTGGTTGGGGTACACCTGCCCTGGTCCAGGACCCAGTTGCTTTTAGGCCACCACTTGGTTCTTAAGGAACAGAGGTAGGCGATGCTTCAGGGAAATGCTCGTACCACCCTGTGCATGATGTCACATGAGTACACAAGGGGCCCGTATGTGTGAATGTTGAAAACATTACAACATAGCCAAACTAACAAAGTGTTTAAAAAGTAAGTTTATTCTTCTACCCTGTTCCTATCTTCACAATGGCTGGAAGGCCAAGTTTGGATTGAGAATTCTTGGGTTCCTCAGAGTTCTATGATAGAATGTGACAGCATGGGGCATCAGCCCCTAGATCCTGGCCAAGGCCTCCAGCCTGCTCCATTCTTTGCATACCCTTGGCGCTGTCATGTACCGCAAGGGGCATTACCTTCACACAGGTGGACACCATGGCTCACATATCCAAGCTCTGCTCATGCTGCATAAACAGTTGTCCCAGATCTATGAAGAGAGCTGAGCAGGTCCTGGAAGCAGTTTCTGGCCACTTGCACTGTGGATTCAGCAAAGCCTAAAGAAGGGTCAGTGTCCAGTTCCCTCTTACCTGGAAGGTGGTCTAGAAATGAATGTGTGAGCTCTGGGTTACTACTGGACGAGGGTGAGACTTCTCTCCCTGTACCACTAAGTGGATTTCCAGGCTGAAATGGAGATTTCTGGACAACTTGTGAGCATAATGTACTTCTCTTGCTTCTTAATCATGTAAGTATTCAGGCTTTACTTATGGGTACCTCTCTGGTCCTGCTTGGTCCTTTTTGCACAGCAATAACTTTAGATGGAAGCAAGTATATAGATGATGACCCCAACCTTCCTATTACTGGATTGGCGAGCCAGATTTCCCCAACACCAGTGGGCATGGGGTGATTCTTGCAATATCTTCAGAAAATGAATTTTCTAAGATTCGCACGAGAGAATGAATAGTTTTCATTGGTATGGAATTACACTCCTTAGGTTGCAAAGTCCCATGTCCCTTAAACTAGTCCTAAAAGAGTGGCAGCTGTGGATTCAGCAAAGCCAAAAGAGGGGCCAGTGTCTAGAGCCTCCGTTCCATGTTGCAGCTGGGTTC
>NW_006289390.1:670002-671716 GCF_000327345.1 Myotis davidii
TTCAGCAGAGCCAGGTTAATTAAAGTCCATTAGTCCATTGTGTGGAGTCCTCATGGCCGTGAGTCATGTGAGCGAATGCCAGGGAGAGCGTGCCCCCTGCAACAGGAGCCATAGGAGCGCAGGCAAGAGCCAAGAGAGTAAAAACCAAGAGATTGTGCTCTTTTGTTCAAATATTCAGGTTTAAATATTCAGGTTTTGCACCCTTGCAGTGGCCACGCCTATTCACTGATTTAGTCCCAAGTGAGCACCTTCCCACATCATTCATATCTTTCTTTTCTTTTTTTAAAATATATTTTATTGATTTTTTACAGAGAGGAAGGGGGAGGGATAGAGATTTAGAAACATCAATGAGGGAGAAACATCAATCAGCTGCCTCCTGCACACCCCCTATTGGGGATATGCCCGCAACCCAGGTACATGCCCTTGATCGGAATCGAACCTGGGACCCTTGAGTCCGCAGGCCGACGCGCTATCCACTGACCCAAACCGGTTAGGGCATCATTCAGATCTTATTGGGCTTGCATCTACACTACCTTTGTTGAGTCCTTCTTCCATCAATCTATGGGGAACAGTGTTAGATCGTAGCTTTCTGGCAAAGCTGTATAAATGAGATACCTATATTGCCTAGTCTCGCCTTTATTCCTTTTCTGTTAAATAATAACCAGATTATTATAATGGTATCACTTCCACCCAACTCCATCCCCATGATGGTGACACAGAGCTGGGTTTAGTGAACTTGTTTGGAGAGAGGACGTGTGCTGGCCTGAGTTCTTGCAGTGAGTTTGTGATCATTGTGCAATAGGACACACCTCTTTCAGGGACCCATGGATTTTGATGATTTCTGCCTAATCTGTCTCATTAATTCTGAACCAAGTGTGAAGAAATGAGGTAGAAGGAGAGAGGAGCAGCAACTAATGGAGAGGCTGCTACAGAAGTATAGTTACTGAGGGATTTTCAGGGTTAAAAAGAGATAGTTTCATTTGTATGTTATTTTAAATTGGTATGAATTATCAAGAAAGAAAGACAGTTGACTAAGACACTGATATTGAATAACTAGATGATAGTAAAACAATGTGTATACCAAGTGATACAAAGCAACATAACAAAAATTTATGTGAGTAGATTACATGCATTACCACCAAGATGAGGATGATGATGGTGAGGATGATGATGATGATGTTGATGATGAACATTTATTGGGTGCTGACTTTGTGTTGGCAATGTTTTAAGGGGCTTGCATGTATTAACTCATTTAATCTTTACAAAACCCTCAAGGAAGATATAATTATTGACGCCATTCTTCTAATGAAGAAGAAGGCAGAGATCTGTCCAGTAATTTGGACAAGTAGTACAGGTTGTAAATGCTGGAGCCCGGATCTGACTCCAGAGCCTGTGCTTTAAACTGCTACACATATAGACTAAAGTGTCATCATCACTGAATTAAACTAGAGTGTCCTCTTTTTGTTTTGATCTATTTTTTTCCTGTTCCATAAGTATAAGAATGGTGACATACTTACCAATGTTGTATTGTAAATCAGCGAGCTAAAACAGAAGACACCTTAATCAATAAGCCAAATTAATCTGGAGCCTTTTTTTTAAAATATATTTTTTATTGATTAAGATATTACATATGTGTCCTTATCCCTACATTATCCCCACCCCCCGCTCATGCCCTCACCCCCTCCCGCCTGTTGTCCATGTCCATTGGTTAGGG
>NW_006289390.1:673414-693098 GCF_000327345.1 Myotis davidii
CCAAGATGAAAAAAGACAGCTGCGTCCTCAGGTGCCAGCCCCTTTCCGCGCGCGCGAGTCCCTTACTTCTGCGCTTTACTTCTGCAGCTTCTCTTGCTCTCAGTGTGCTTTTCTTTCCTTCTAGTTGTAGAATTTACAGTCAGCCAGGCTTCCTGTGGTTCTGGATGATGTCCGAATTGTTTTTCTATGGTATTAATCAATTGTTGTGAGCGGCATCAACTTCCCGGTGTTTATCTCTGCCGCCATCTTAGTTTCAATCTAATCTGGAGCCTTTTATTATGCTAGCGGGCTCAGAGGAAATATTGCTTGTCAAATTCTGGGCGAAAACATGGAGGAAGCTCTCCCTATTTATATTTTTTTCAGTCCTTTGTCTTCCAAATTTGGAATGAGACTTCCGGACCTTCTGAAAGAGAAGTCCTGTGTGCTGGGAAGGGGCCATGAGACCATATCTCAAGGCCTGGCCTGGCGCCAGCACGGACAACTCTGTCTGGGGCATAGTTTATGGCCTCTCTGTAATGGGAGTAGTCTTATTTTCCCTATTGTTTAAGCAAGCAAGCATTTACAGAAGCCAAATAGCAGGGTTAAAATTGCAAACAGCAGTTTTTACCCAAGATGGAGGTTACTATGCTTCACCAATAAACAGTTAATTTCTTGGGAAGTTTGGGGCACCATGGTCCCTGTCTTCCTCACGCCTCTCTGACCCCATGTGATGCTAATTTTGTTCACACTGTGTGTCCCTGAGGTCTACATTTAGTCCTTGACCCTTATTATGTTTTGGATTAGAGTGAATGACAGACCACTGAGCTCTTCCTACTGGTTATAGTGTCTGATCAGACTAATTACTGTGAAATGCAGTTTGATTAAAGGCAATATCTATTTGAGGGAAGGTTAAAATTCAGGATTGAAATATTGAATCCTTGTGATGTGGATAGGGATCGACTCTGTGATCCTCTCTTCTAAGTGTAATCCTTGTCTCCATGATCCCAAATGGCTGCTGAAGTTTCAGCCACCACGTTCATCAACAGAACAGAGGAAACAAAGGACAGCATGACTCCAACCTTTTAAAGCAGCAATTTTCAACTGCTGTGCCTCAAGAATTTTCAAAACATGCAGTACCTGACTATTTAGTAAGGGAGCTGACCTCTTTTCCTTTAGATTGTCACATTAAAAAGTGACAACAGCCTTGGGCTCAATGCCCAGTGGGGGGCATGCAGGAGGCAGCCAATCAATGATTCTCTCTTATCATTGATGTTTCCATCTCTCACTTTCTTTCCTCTCTAAGATCAATAAAAATATATTTTTAAAAAAGTGACAATAGCCAACACAACAAATAACAGTATGAATGAATCAAAATTATATCTATTTTTTTTGTCAGATTGGCAAAAAGAATATTTTTTGGTGTACTACAGAATTTTAATAATTAGTTTATGTGTGCCATGAGATGAAAGCGGTTGAAAATTGCTTTTTTAAGGGGAATTTCCAGAAGTTTTATACAACATTTTGGTGTATATACCATTGGTTAGAACATAGTCTCATGGCCATACCTAGAACTGAAAATATAATCTTTCAATAACATGCATGGTAAAGATTTTGTTCTTTATAGAATGCTTTGCTTTAAGAGTTAGAAATAATATCTGGATTAACAGATGGTGGTCAATAAGTTATCCAAAATTCCTTCTTTTTTGTATACACTTAATATTTTAAATTGGTAGCATTATAGATAGATCAGGAGTACTAGAAACTAAACATTAGTGAAAACTGTTTGCTAAAACTTAATAAAGTTGTGTGACTTTGAGATCTTTCAGCCTTCCCTTCCTATGTGTCATAATGGGGTTCTGATTATGATTTATGAAAATCTGTTGATAAATATTGGTAAATAAACCAAGTTCCTTTAATGCGGACAAAGGATGCAACTAAGAACATGCAGACACTACTTAAAGCAGGAGAGACAGAGTAATTAGAACCAGAAGAGCCATGTCACCAGTCTTCAGGTCCCCACCAAAGCTTTGCCAATGATACCATTATTTTGGAGAGGAATCTTGTCTGGTCCCTTGAGGAGTGCCTTCTGCCTTTCCCTCAGCTTTCTATTTTTAGAGTCATGCCCCTTGTGATTATTCTGTAGATTCCAAGCTACTTTCTTGCTTGCCAACAAGATGCAACAATTAACAACCCCAGCATGTTCCTGAGTGCTTACTCAGAGGGCAAATCAAAGTTCAGTTTCCCAGGGCCAATTTTCCAGGTGTCCCTGTTCCCAGCATTTCTTTTCTCTGGCACCCAAGACTACTTCTGCCAGTTTTAACAAGCTGAGCTGGGAAGAATATATACAACAAGAGTTCCTTGCACTTCTCTATAGATTTATTTTTACTCTGATGTTTCCACTGTGGCTGCCATCTGCCCCCATTTAACATCAGTCAGGAAAATCATTTCCCTGATTCTTCTGCTCTAGGCAGAGGTTTAAATTCATAATAATTGTTAACCAGTGATCAGCATACAGTTGATGTTCTGGAAATTGCAATGATTTTATGGCTGTTTACGAGCAGTTTGTTCGTCTTCCTCTATCTGAAATCTGTGTGCTGTATCTCAGCATGCTTTTGACCACATCAGATTTGTGGGTCTTTGTATCTACTTTACCACACTCAGGCCCACTGGGATCACATTCTTTGTTGCCTTTTAAATCTTCTTTGGATGAGAATTGTTTGCATCTTGGGACTATTTATAATTTTTCCAATACAAATATAGACACAAAGATTGAGGATATCATAAGCACCAACTATATTTAGGGCAAAATGATTTCACTACAGAGTAGCCACAGGTCTTGATGGAAACCAATAAAGCTGGCTTGGTTCTTTATAGGAATCAGTGTGGGGTATGAAACACCATTTGGCTTTGTTCTTGGATGGCCCTGGTTCTGCGTCTATCCTTTGCCACATTTTAGTTATATAGTATTAGGCAAATAAATTATTCTCTCTAAGTGTACTCCTAAACATCTATAGTATTTCTGTAAGGCTTTAATGGGATTTATAGAGTCCATTGCATAGTGTTTGATATAATAACCACATACAAAATATTAACTTTTTCATTGAGATTAAAAATGGTGGCAGAGTAAGTGGATACTCCCTGGACCAAACTGATATTACAACTAAAACAGAAAAACTTCCTGAATAATCAACAAAAGACTCACTGTAAGGAATCCTGATAACTGAGGATGGAAAGTGGAGACCACATAGAGACTGGTAGAAGGGGCGGAGGTGCAAAAGGGCTGGCTAGGAGCCCACAGACAACAGCTGAAGTTCTGGAGAGATATCTCAGCTGTGGAGAGTTGCCACTGAGAACTCAGGGTTAGGGTTGGGGGTCTAGTCCCCAAGCTGGCCCCCCCCAAAAGAGAGCACCAGAACTGAGAAGGGTACCCATATAATATCTGGCTGTGAAAAGCATTGGGGTTACTATCTGCCAGGGAGAGACAGCTGGAAATTCAGGAACCCTCTTAAAGGGCCAATGCACAAAATTCCCTATGGAGCCACACACCTTATGCTCCAGCAGAGGGAAGGCAGAGTGGACTGGAGCTGAGTGAGCAGAAGCCAGGATCAAGGGCTCTGGGCTTAGAACTCAGAAGGCAGACACTCCGGTTTGTTGTGTTGAGTCATTCCCTCATGCTGCAGAGGTCATCTTTCTCACCTAAACATTTGTTAACCAGAGGGTTTTGCCTGGAGGGAAAACAGTTGACCCACCCTATTGGAAAACACCTAGCCCCACTGTGAGGTGTTTCTGAGGCCCATTAAGAGACTGAGAATAAAAGTGAGCCTCCAGGCAGAAGCAATCACCCCATCCTATAGAAAAAATCTTTCTTCACACCTGACAATTGCCTGAGTGCCATTCAAGGCATAATCCTATCAGTCTGTACACAGAGCCAGTTTCTGGGGGCTTTGAGTCTTTGCCTGATCTAATTAGTCAGAAACAGCGTTTGGCAGTCTTGCACTAGAGATTGAGAGGCATAGTGGATCTGTCTAATACATAGTCACAAACCCAAACTGGCAGCCAAAATGAGGAGACAAAGAAACAATCCCCAAATGAAAGAACAAGAGAATTTTCCAGAAGAAAAGATAAATGAAATGGAGATAAATTTATCAGATATAAAGTTCAGCATAATGATGGTAAAGATGCTCAATATCATAAGAAAAGATATAGTAACTATGCAAACAGAAATAAAGAATGACATAGCACAAATAAAGAACACATTGGAAGGAATACACAGCAGACTAGGGGAAACTGAGGATTGAATCAATGAATTAGAAGACGGGGTTGCAAAAATCAGAGAATCAAAAAGAAAAAAAACAATGAACAAACAGGAGGACAGTTTAAAAGAGCTGTGAGGCAATGAGAAACGTAACAATATTCGAATAGCAGGTGGGCCAGAAGAGGCAGAAAGGGGTAGAGAATGTGTTTGAAGAAATAATGGCAGAAAACTTCCCTAACCTGGTAAAGAAAAACCTCACACAAGTTCAGAAAGCGCAGAGGACCCCAAGCAAGAAGACCCAAACAGGACACACCCAGGTACTTCATAATTAAAAAGTTAAAGACAAAGAGAGAATCTTAAAGGCAGCAAACAGTTACCTACAAAGGAGCTCCCAGAAGGCTGACACCTGATTTCTCATCAGTAATTCTACAGGCCAGAAGGGAATGGTATGAAGTACTCAAAGTAATGGAAAGCAAGCCTCTGAGACCAAGATTACTATAGCCAGGAAGGCTAGCGCTCAAAATAGATGGTCAAATAAAGAGCTTCCCAGATAAAAAAGGCTAAAGGAGTATATCACCACCAAGCCAGCATTATAAGAATATATCGCCACCAAGCCAGCATTACAAGAAAGAGAAACTAAACAAACCCATTTACCATTGCAACAAAAAAATTAAGATACTTAGGAATAAACTTAACCAAGGAAGCAAAAGACCTGTACTCAGAAAACTACAGGATGTTGAAAAAAGTGACAGGAGAAGATATAAACAAGTGGAAGAATATGCCGTGTTCATGGATTTGTAGAATCAACATCATTAAAATGTCCATACTGCCCAAGGCAATCTACAGATTCAATGCAATCCCTATTAAAATACCAACAGCATATTTCACAGCTGTAGAACATGCCCTTGACTGGAATTACATACTTGTCTATCATATACTTGCATATAGTTTGTATTTTCTCCCATTTATAGGTTGTCACTTTCCTCTGATGATTTTTGCCTTTGCTGTGAGAAGCTTTTTAGTTTGAGGTAGTCCCACTTGTTTATTTGGCTTTTGTTGTCTATGCTTTTGGCATCATGTCCATGAAATCATTGCCAAGGCCAATGTCATGAAGTTTTCTTTTAGGAGTTTTACAGTATCCAGTGTTACACTGAAGTTTTTAAAGAATTTTGAGTTGATTTTGTGTATAATGTTAGATAAGGATTTATTTATATTTTCATTGCATGTGGATATCCACTTTTCCTAGCACCATTTGTTGAAGACACCACCCTTTCCTCATTTTGTATTCTTGGCATCCTTGTTGAATATGAATTTATTTCCAGGTTTTCCATTGTGTTTAATTGTTCTACGTGCCTGTATTAATGACAGTACAATATTGCTTTAATTACTCTGTTTTGTAATATACACTGAGTGGCCAGATTATTATGACCACCCCATCAGTATTTCATTGACACTTCCAAAAATACTGAATATTGAAAACTTCCTAAGCAAATACTCTCAAGGTTTTATTATTATTATTATTTGCATAACTAACTCACTTCATTGTACTGATGGGGTGGCCATAATAATCTGGCCGGTCATAATAATCTGGCCACTCAGTGTATTTTGAAATCAGCAAACATACAGTCTTCAGCTTTGTTCTTCTCAAAATTCTTTTTTTAAAAAAATATATTTTATTGATTTTTTACAGAGAAAGAGGGAGAAGGATAGAGAGTCAGAAACATGGATGAGAGAGAAGCATTGATCAGCTGCCTCCTGCACACCCCGCACTGGGGATGTGCCTGCAACTAAGGTACATGCCCTTGACCAGAATAGAACCTGGGACTCTTCAGTCTCCAGGCCGACGCTTTATCCAGTGAGCCAAACCAGTCAGGGCACTTCTCAAAATTCTTTTGACTAGTCAGGGTCTTTTATAAATTTTAGGATTGCTTTTTCTATTTCTGTAAAAAACGCCATTAAAAGTTTGATAAGTATTACATTGCATCTAGATTGCTTTGGGCAGTATGGGCATTTTAACATTGTGTATTTCAATTTAGGGAGTCTGGATAGCTTTCCATTTATTTGTCACTTTAATTTGTTTCATCGATGTTTTGTAATTTTCAGTGTACAAGTTGTTTACTTTGTTAGTTAAGCTTATTCCTAAATATTTTATTCTTTCTGATGCTGTTACACATGATATTGTTTTCTTAATTTCATTTTGGGTAGTTCATTGTTAGTATATAGAAATGTAACTGGTTTTTGTGTGTGTAGATTTTGTATTCTACAACTTTACTGAACCATTTACTAGTTCTAACAGTTTTTTTTGGTGGAATCTTTCTCCACATAAGATCATGTCATCTGTAAGCAAAGATAGCTTTACTTCTTTCCTTCCTATCTGGATGTCTTTATTTATTTATTTTTTTCTTGCCTAATTGCTGTGAGTACAACTTGTAGTACCATAATGAGTAGTAGTTGTTCCTGATCTAGGAAGAAAAGCTTTCTGTGTTTCACCATTGAGTATGAGATGTTTGCTGTAGGCTTTTATATACACTGAGTGGCCAGATTATTATGACCACCTCATCAGTACTTCATTGACACTTCCAAAAATACTGAATATTGAAAACTTCCTAAGCAAATACTCTCAAGGTTGTATTCTTCTTATTATTATTCTTATTATTATTTGCATAACTAATTCACTTCATTGTACTGATGGGGTGGTCATAATAATTTGGCCATTCAGTGTTTGTCTTTTATGATGATATAATTTCCTTTAATTTCTAGTTTGTTGAGAGTTTTTATCATGAAAGGATGTTGAAACTTGTTGCATGCTTTTTTTGCATCTATTAGGATGATCATGTGATTTTTAGCTTTCATTTGGTTAATATGGCATATCACATTGGTTGAATCCCATATTCCTTGCAACCAGGGGGAAAATCACTACTTGGTCAGGTGTATGATTTTTAAAAATGTGCTGCTGAATTTGGTTTGCTACTGTTTTGTTGAAGATTTTTGCATCTATATTCATCAAACACATTGACCTATATTTTTCTTTCCTTATAGTCTTTTTCTGGCTTTAGTAACAGGGTAGTGTTGACCTCATACAATGAATTTGGAAGTATTCTCTGCTCTCCAATATTCTGAAATGAGTTTGAGAAGGATTTTTGTTAATTCTTCTTTAAATATTTTGTAGAATTCATCAGTATAGCAATCTGTTCTCTGGCTTTTCTCTGGTGGGAGATATTTGATGACTGATTCAATGTCCTTTCTAATTACAGGTTTGTTTAGATTTTCTATTTCAATATAATTCAGTCCTGGTAGGTTATATGTCCCTAAAAATTTATTCATTTAACCTAGGCTGTCTAATTTGCTGATGTATAATTGGTCATAGTCTTCTCTCGTGATCCTTTTTATTTCTGCGGCATCAAAATTAGTGATGTCTTAATATTAAAAATTTCCCCAGCTGTCTCAAGATTTCTTTACAGTTTATTGACTTAAATCATTGTTTAAAATGTTTCCTACACTGCAATTTCTAAGGTATCGTTTAAGTTACTTTTGATCTATATATTTTCCCTCAATTATACTCTTGCTATAAATTTGCAGAAGAAATTGAGGAGTAATTCCTGTAGTTTATTTACTGGGAAGTAGTTCCTGTGCTAACTTGTTTGTTTTGCTTTTAAATTTTGGAGATTAGTGTTTTTAAATTTAAATTTACTTTTAATTATGAAGATTAATAGTTGTAAAGTCAATTCTATAAAACAAGATATATTAAGGTAATTTAAACTTTTATCCCTGTTTTCTTTACCTTATTAATTTTCCCTCCTTATAGTTAAATATTTTTTAGTTTAAATTTTTTTTTTATAAATATATTTTATTGATTTTTTACAGAGAGGAAGGGAGAGAGATAGAGAGTTAGAAACATCGATGAGAGAGAAACATCGATCAGCTGCCTCCTGCACATCCCCCACTGGGGAAGTGCCTGCAACCCAGGTACAAGCCCTCGACCGGAATCGAACCCGGGACCCTTCAGTCCACAGGCTGACGCTCTATCCACTGAGCCAAACCGGTTTCAGCAGTTTAAATTTTCTTTAAATATATTTTTATTGATTTCAGAGAGGAAGGGAGAAGGAGAGAGATAAAAACATCAATAACGAAAAGGAATCATTGCCTCCTGCATGACCCCTACTGGGGATTAAGCCCGAAACCCAGGCATGTGCCCTGATGGGGAATTGAACCCATCCTCTTGGTTCATAGTCGATGCTCAACCACTGAGCAACACCACCTGGGCTTGTTAAACATTTTTTAAATGTTCTTGTTTATCCTTCCATTAAAAAAAAAAGCATTCTCTGGCTGTTGCTGACTGCATCCCCGTGGTGTTGTTTAATATGTCCCTCTGTGCCCTTCAGTTCCTGTAAATTGGTAGAAATATCGAGGGCATGCATTCTCAACAGGGGTGATATCACCTTCAAAAAAGCGAAAATTGGCTCTTTGAGAGTTAAAAAAATTCTTACTCTTTTTAGCTATATCTTCCCAATTTTAATATATTTTGTGTTTTAATCACTAACATCAAATTAATAAATTTCCCATGTGATTTCCTTTTTAAAAGAAATATTATATTTAGGTTTTCTTCAGATATATAATTTTTAAGCTCTATGTGGTTTTTATTTTATAATTTTATTGCATTATGGCCCATATACATAGTCAATATAAGATTAACACTTTGGCTTGTATTGGTGATTCCTTTTTTCTTAACATATGGTTCATTTTCGTAAAAGTTCTACAAGTGCCTTATTTTGGTGTGTGGGTGTGTGTGTGTGTGTGCGCATGTCTATATGTATGTTAGCACCAGTATGTTCATAATATTGTTCAAATCCTTGATGTTTATTTATTTTTTGACTTTCATCTACCTATTTGTGAGATGACTGTGTTAAAATCTGAAGTTGGTGTTATCATTTACATTTTTCTTTCTGTATTTATGTCTCTTGCTGCTTGAAATTTTTTCTAATATATTATTCTTAGGTGCAATGATGTTAATAAGGGTATATCATCTGCTTCTATTGATCCTTTGACCAATATCTAATTTTCCTTTATGCTACTTTTTGCCTTCCTTATATTTTGTCAGCTATTGGTAATGCTTTCTTCTGTTTTATTTGCCTAATAATTTAAAAATCTATTCACATTCAACCTCTAAACTGTTTCTAAGTTGCGTTGTTTCAAGAGAACTTCTTGTACACAATGCATTACTGACTTTTTTTTCCCAATCTGAGACCTCTGTCTGTGAATTGGTAAATTATTCCCATTTACATTTATTGTTATTATTAATATACTAGAACTTATTTTTGCCACTTAATTTCATATTTTACATTTGCTATATCTTTTTATTTCCTTTTCTTCTCAGTTGTTTTCTATTAAACATATTAAGTTTCTTCTGCTGTTATAAAAGGTTTTGTTTCTGCTTTCATTGTTGCCCTTAATCCCATACAATCTATTCTCAATATTGCTACAAAAGGAATCCTTTCAAAATGTAAGTAAAATTATGCTAATTCTTTACTTCAACACCTTTAATGTCTTTACTATTCACTCAGATAAAAAGTAGTCATTATTTTGGTTGACTGTATAGAACCTGGAGCCTATATTCTTAACTACTCTATAATAATGCTTCTTGCTAGGGATAAATCTCAATTTCCTTTTCTTCTATCTCTTCCTCCATCTACAAACTAGGGAATTCATAAAAGCAGATTAGGACCATGTCTTGTCTCCTTTGTTGTAGTATCTCGCATAGCGCTCATCTCTTAACCAACACATACCAATAAACTAAAAAGAAGGCAGTAAAGAGTGAGGGCAACTATAGAAGGGCAAGACTGGAGACTGAAGCATATGAAGTTCTGATTTACTGATCTCCAATGACAGGCCAGTGATTTTACCAGCAAGAGTGGAGTGCACAGCTTGAGGGAGAAGAAACGGCCCTTCTCCCAACATTGCTTTTGCTCTGGAGGAGCGGCAGATGCCAACATGGACGCAGTCAAGGCTCCTGACCTTGTCCATGACCGCAGGCTGCTGCGTGATGATGTGTGGCTGTGCTAAGAGGCTGTTGGGCATGGGAAACTCCAAGCACATCTATGCTGTGAAGCTGCAGTTGTGCTGCGAGCCCACCACGCTAAGGAGGCTGCCCAGAGAGCAGTTACCAGTGCCCCTGGTGCCCCAGCTGTTTAACACTGACCAGGGACGACGGGAAGAAACTCCTGCTTCCCCGAAGGAAAATATCTAAACATCAGAAAACTTAAATATAATGGCAAAAAAACATTGCAAAATATAAATTAAATTTTAAAAGGACAGGAAACTTTGAACCTTATGTACTGAGCAAATGCCAGGTCTAGCAAACATAATGCTAGTCCTAGATTACTTATTGATTAAAAAAAAAACCAACCCGCAACAAATAGTAAAATATAAAAACAAATTAATGTTTTATAGACCCTGGGAAAAAGAATCTTCAGCAAAGTACAAAAATTTAAAGCATTCCTTTCTTTAATTTTGTAATTCTTTACTGTAGAATAGCTCATAATGTCACTTCTGTTTTAAATAACAGAATTGATAACTGAGCAAGAAAACATAATTTGGATGATAACATTCTTGCTTTAATAAAAATTCCTTAAACGATGACAATAAAAGCGGGTGAGGTCAGGTGAGAGGCAGGATGCACAGGTCTCCTTTGTCTTTCTTGCTGTGGACACAGGACCTAGGTCTAGGATCTAAATTTCCTTTCTGATAATCTCTGTTCTTAAGATTTTTTTGTGTGGCTTGGCTAACAAAAAATCTTAGCACATTTTTAAAGAGTAAGGGACTAGTTTCCTCTTATTAATGTGGGTCTGGGTGAAGAGGGCTTACCTATCTGCCCTCCAATAATAACCTGTGTTCATTTAGCAGAAATAGGGAATATGTTTAATTAGTGCCCATTGTTTGGGGAGCTGTGAAGCGAAGTGGTAAATGTTGTTTATTTTTCCTTGAGCCTTTGGCAGCTTTCCTTTTGGATCGACTCTCAGACTTGGAAATATTAGATCCAGTGTTTTTATTTTACCTCTCTCATTTCCAGAGCACATTTCTAATTTCTTTCGGAATGATTGTTTTCAGTTTAAAATGCTCTGAGTCTGCTTAATAAGAACCTAAGCTAAATTGCGCTCACACATGAGCTGTGGAGTTTTAACTTGATGGGGGGCAATGAGTCAGTTTACAATAAGATGTTAGGCCTTTCATGGAACCCACAGCATTCGGCGACCTTAGTCCTCTGGAGAGATTAGGTTTCCCCACCTGGTACATTTCCGCTTGGCCTTGGGGAAGTGAATGCATGTGGAAGTGCATGCGTATTGCCCAGTTATTTCCGTGCTGCCTTGCAGGCTCAGATCTGATTGTGCTGACATCACATAAGCTCCCCTGAAGGACAGAATAAACAATGGAAAATTTATTTACTTGGTTATTACTCAGATGACAATAGGTAGGAAGACAAATCAAAGGGACAAGGTTCTAAAATATTGATTCTGATAAGTCATTACAATCAGCAAGTAAGTGTTCTGGGATTTCTGGTAGTTTGGTTTTGGAATATAAGCTTTCCAGGTGAAAAGGAAAGAGGAAATGAGGACCCTCAGGCCACGCATTCAATTCATTCAACTAATGTCACTGTGAACAAAATAGACAAGAGATAGTTGGGGAAACATCTCCCACCCCCACCCCAATCCTGCCTCAGAAGACGTTGGCTAGTCTCCGCTAAGAATTGCTACTCATTTCTGCTCTTGAGTTCCAAGAATAAATGGCATTAATATTCATCATTAGGTATATGTGCATATTTTTTCATTGTGTTTAGAAATTCTTTGAATTGCCAAAACTCAGTTGCCCTTAGGATGAGCTAATGAACTGGCTCCAAGTGGATGAAAGGAAAGAAATCAGCGCATAGATTTTAGGGGATCACAAAACACTGATGGTTGTTATCAGACCCAGGGAAGCCACCTTTCCCCCATTTGTTTAGGCAACGAGCAGAAGTTGTGGGTACAATGAAGACAGACACAGGTATAACAAGAAGATGGATAGCTATTTACAAATGTTTTCCATTTATAAATGAGCTGGATACTGAAATGCATTATATGACTTATTAAATAAAGACAGTATCTTTCATGGTAAACAGATAAAATAACCTCAAATAGAAGTGAAAATACTAGTTTTGGGCACTAAATTGATAACAATATATAGCTACAATTGTTATAAAAGAGAGATAATATGATACAGTGGAAAGGTTACGAGATTTAAAGTCTGTTATTCCAGGTCAAACACAAATTCTTTCTCTTGTTATCTCTGTTATCTTTGGAGAAGTTTCAGGACATACCTGAGTCTATGTTTCCTCATATTAAAAATATGGATATGATAACAATACAAGAATACAGTGCTATTTAGATATATATTAGATGAGTTAATATATAGGAAAGCTCTTGTATTAGTAATCTTTAATATATGTCAGTGCTCTACTTTTTTCTTCCCACCGGTTAGAATGCATAACATTAGGCAGTAGGTAAATTCATTTTGTAATGGAAATGGAATATTGATAAAAGTAGAACCTCACCCTGGCTGGTTTGGCTCAGTGGATAGAGCATCAGCCTGTGGAGTGAAGGGTCCCAGGTTTGATTCTGGTCAGGGACACATGCCCAGGTTGCAGGCTTGATCTCCAGTTGGGGGCATGCAGGAGGCAGCCAATCAATGATTCTCCCTCATTGATGTTCCTCTCTCTCTCTCCCTCTCCCTTCCTCTTTGAAATATATAAAATATATATTTTTAAAAAGTAGAACCTTAATCATGATCCTGTCTTCACATCTGAGAAAATAAACAATACATTGTGATCAATCATTTTAGTACTATCATTGGTTTTAGTGTAATTTCTCACTAAGTCTTTAAAATTATTAGACCTTGTTAATTAAAAAGTCTTCCTGAAGTGCAATGAGGATGCTTATTCATGTCCAATGATTTACATGGAGACCCTTTCTAATTACAGATGCTTCATGTGCTCTCTGGGATAGCTAGCTACCACATGCATCCAGTGCTCAGTGTGTCATGAAGTGCCCCGCACATCACTGTAGATTCAAGCATGCCTTTGGAATCAATATTAGGATTGGTAAAACAAACAATGTTGGGCTATTTTTGTATTAACTTGACCACAGGCAAGATTAATGTTGGAAGACAAGAACACAGGTATCAAAATCAGACATTTGTGATTTTCCTATTGGAGCATTATGATACCTTCTCGGCCGTAGAGAGAGGAGAGGGTGACCGAAAGAGCCAATGCTTAATTAAGGCAAATGCTGTGCTAAGCAATGCTAAATAATTTTCTGCTTTTCAGTGTAAAAGGCATAGTGGCTGATCTCTTAGTAATTTATCTGATACTATTATTCAATGATGCTTTTAAGAGACTTTATATGCTCATTTATAATTTTTAATGAAAACTGCCATGGTAAATGAGGCAGCACATAGACTTACTATTGAGAGCCTCTTATCTATCAAGGGCTAAGAATCACAGACAGGGAAAGAAATTTGGGTCAAATAAAAATGAAAAGCCATATTTTTTGTTTTATCCAGAAAAAATATAAAGGGAAAAAGATCACTATTTAATTAAATAAATGTTAATACAATGCTATTTATCATGCTATGTAAAATGATATTTTCAGGATAATGTTCTAATAGAAGTATGTAAATATCTATTTCATCTATTAAATATGTATTTGTCTAGAAAATATTTTCTGTATTGTATAAATAGAGATAAACAGATTTCAGAAAAAGTCTAAAAATAAGAGATTTTATCAAGAAAAAAATATCTGATATGATCTGAATATGAGGCCATTAATAATTTCAAGATATGAAAGGAATCCAAATATATATTGCAAAAGGATGAGTCAGTTTATCATATGCCTTCTGATATATGTACTGGGAGATCACTTTGTAGTTTTCCTGACAAAAGTGCATAATCTGAATCTAGTATTGAGGAAATGACTAGCCAAATAAAATTAACAATCTGAAAACAACAGGATTGTACTCTTCAAAAAATACAGAGTCATGCAAAACAAGAAGAGACTGAAGTATTATTCCAGATTATAAAAAAGAGAACCTTTGACTAAACCTCAGATATTACACAAAAATTAAGTTAAAGCAGGTCACAGATATAAACATAAAATGTAAAACTTTAGTGGTTTTAGAAACAAATATAGGGGAGCATCTTTGTGCACTGGGATTGGGCAAAGAATTCTTAGACATGAGGCCAAAGCACGATCCACAAGAGAAAAAAAATTGTTAAAGTCAATTTCAGCAAGATTGAAAACTTGTTTTGGGAAAGACACAGTTAAAAAGATAAAATTACAATGTGTGAATTGATTTGAGATCAGGTGGTGAGCAGCAAGGAAACCAATTGATGGCTCAAAAGAGCACATCCCATATGGTTCCCTGGAAAATCTACACTAATAATAGACAAATATGTAAATTGACCATACCTCTGCAACACCCCACAGCCAATCAGGGGGGAATATGCAAATTAGTGGGACAAAGATGGCGGTGGCCACTGAGCTAACTTGGGTTGCCCCCAGTGACAGAGGAAGCCAAGCTTCCCGCCCACCTGGGCTGACCCCCAGAGAAGGGGCCTGTGGGCGGTGGCCACAGAGCAGGCCAGAGAGAGCAAAAGGCTTGGGTTGCCCTGGCCAGCTGCCAAGGGAGGAGCCTGCAAAAGGCCCTCAGCCCCTCACCCAGGCTGGCCATGCCCCACCAGCAGGCACCCTTACCCCAATGGGGCATGGCTGGCCTGCAAACCACCACAGGCCCCTAGCCCAGGTCACTCTGCCCCCCAAGAGAACCCCCACCCTGATCCAGGACACCCTTCAGGGCAAACCAGCCAGCCCCCACCTATGCACCAGGCCTCTATCTATACTAATAATAGGGTAATATGCTAATTAGACTGGAGACCCAGGAGACCTTCTGGGCATTCTTCTGGACAAAGCCATGGTGGCAGAGCTGAGGTAGAGTCAGTTAGGGGCCAAGAGGGGAGGGCAGCTGTTGATGATCAGGCTGGTGGGGAGGGGAGCATTGCGGGTGATCTGGCCAGCAGGGGGTAGCTGTGGGTGAGCAGGCTGTCAGTGGGGGTCAGTTGGGGGCAATCAGGCAAGTGGGGGGGAGATTTGGGGGAAAGCAGGCTGGCAGGGGGGGCGGTGGGGGGTGAGCAGGCTGGCGGGGGGGGCAGTTAGGGGGGAGCAGGCCAGCAGGCAGGGGGGTTAGGGGCAATCAGGCAGGCAGGCAGGTGAGCAGACATCTCTCGAGGGGTCCCAGATTGGAGAGGGTGCAGGCTGGGCTGAGGGAACCACCCCCCACACACAAATTTCATGCACCAGGCCACTAGTTTCCATATAAAACTGTTGCTTGTGATAATAGAAGCAGATACAGTGCCTGTGTACTTGTGGTTTTAAGTGAAGAAGGTAGGGAACAATGTTACTTGTGTGAGTTGGTTCTTATTAGCTTCATTTGGCCAAGGTTCCACTAGAAATGAAGGAGCTTAGAAATGAACCAGCAAATTTTCAAATGGGGATGGGAGGAAACAGAAGGAATCCAGAAAGCCTAGGACTTGAATGGCTGAAAGGTGCAACTGTTTTACTCCAACTAGTTAAAAAGGAGGGAAAACTGAGAAATGCTTTAAGCAATAAAAGCTGACTAGAATTCAACCTGATACAAAACCATATGTTAAAAACTTTATATGGATTAATTGGGGTGGGGAGGGCAGTACATTCTTTAGGTTTTATAAAGTCAGTTCAGGAACAAAGACTGGGGGATTGGTCTTGTGGAATCCAAAAATGCTAAAAAGTACCTGTTGTCAATGTAGCTGATTATAATCTAGTAAATAAGTTTTCTAGACACTTGCTGTCAAGAGTTGCTACCTGTGAGGATGTGGAGAAAAGGGAACCCTCATACACTGCTAGTGAGAATGCAGAATGGTGCAGCTTCTGTGGAAAAAAATTATAAATGATTATAAATGCAACTCCCATTTGACCCCGTGACCCCACTCCTAGGAATACATCCCAAGAAATCAGAAACTCCAATCAGAAAGAACATGCGCACCCCTATGTTCATAGCAGCACAATTCACCATAGCTAAGGTTTGGAAACAGCCTAAGTTCCCATCAGCAGATGAGTGGATTAAAAACAGATGAGTGGATCTACACAATGGAATACTACGCTGCTGCAAAAAGGAAGGAATTCTTACCATTTGCAACAGCATGGATGGACCTGGAGAGCATTATGCTAAGCGAAATAAGTCAGTCAGGGAAAGATAAATATCACATGATCTCACTCATTTGTGGAATATAATGACCAACGTAAAGTGATGAACAAAAACAGATCCAGAGACATAGAAACATTGAATAGACCCTCACATCTCAGAGGGAAGGCAGGGTGGGGTTGGTGGGGGTAGAGATCAGCCAAGGAACTTGTATGTATGTAGGCATAACCAATGGATACAGACAGTAAGGGAGGGGTGAAGGCTGGGGCTGGGGGTTGGGGGTGAGCTAGAAGAGGACAACGGGGGAAAGGGGACATATGTAATGTTTTCAAAAATAAATAATTAAAAAAAGAAGAAAAACAAAAGAGTTGCCAGCCTGGATTAAAAGTGATTGTGATTTTCCCTGGCCGGTTTGCTCAGTGGTTAGAGTGTCAGCCTACAGGTTCTATTCTAGGTTAAGCGCACATACTTGGGCCTATCTGGGCACGTGTGGGAGGCAACCAATTGACGTGTCTCTCACATTGATGTTTCTTTCTCTCTCTCTTTCTCTCCCAACCCCTCTCTCCCACCTGCCTCCCCTCTATTCCCTCTAAAAAAGCAATGGGACCAATATCCTTGGGTGCAGCTTCTGTGGAAAAAATTAAACATGGAACAACAACAACAAAGTGACTTGGACTCCATAAAGCTTTGGCTGGCAGTGCGTAGACTGAGAAATCTGCCCGGCCCCAAAGGACAGCATGTTCTCCATGGCCGAGTTTCCATAGGGCCAAGGAAGGTATGGAACAAGGGCTATGAGGAATCATGGATTGTGGAGCGAATCCCGAAGAGCAGAACCCGGCCCCAAACAAGGAATATTCCTAAACCGAAGATGGAAGTTTATTGAAACATTTGCCTAATGAGGTTGCTGCCTTACTATTAACCAACAACAGCTGTGCCTCCCATTTATTCTCTCTGTAAATGGGAATGTTTATCATCATCATCCTGTCCCTGTCCCATCTGTCCCATCTGTCCCATTGTATGTTAGGGATATAACCTTTTTTTTCTTTCTATTGTTCATAGGTGTCTGACTCAGGAGGGCTTAAATCTGAGGTAGCGACTATAAGAAGATCCTGAATTTCCAGCCCGGTGTTGTGGTTGGATAAGACATTTAGAGCTTCATTTATTTTGTGTGAATGAAAGAGATAACCAACCATTTGCAACCAGAAGAGTGGATGGTGCTAGACTGAATTATTTAGACAAAGAAAATACATGTTGTCTTCTTTCAAAACCTCAGGTGCGGCCATATGACTTGCTTTGGCCAATGATGTATGAGTCCATGTTACTTGTGCTAATACCTATTTCCTGCTCCTATCTTGTTCTTTTTCTCTGCTCCAAGAGTAGCATGTCCCAGATAGGGTCTCCTCCCTCAGGTTGGGTCCTGGAGTGAGAAAACTTGTGAAACAGCTGCAGCTGACCTGTAGCCAATCACCTGTCAGGTAAGTGAGGAATATATTGTTGTTCCTATAAGAAAAATTGACACCTTGAGGCTGTTTGAAACCTGCTTATTTCACTGGACTCATTTCTTTTCTTTTCTTTTTAAAAAAATATATTTTATTGATTTTTTACAGAGAGGAAGGGAGAGGGATAGAGAGTTAGAAACATCGATGAGAGAGAAACATCGATCAGCTGCCTCCTGCACACCCCCTACTGGGGATGTGCCTGCAACCAAGGTACATGCCCTTGACTGGAATCGCACCTGGGACCCTTGAGTCTGCAGGCCGATGCTCTATCCACTGAGCCAAGCCAGTTAGGGCAGGACTCATTTCTTATAGATCCTCTATACTTCTAGCCCTACGCAATCCAATAGTAATTTCTTCTAACATTTAGAGTCTAACTCATTCTCTATTCTCCACATTAGTGATAGTAACATTGATTCTGGTTAAAATGTAAAAAGGTGAACTTTTCCCTTAGAATAAGTCTAACTCCCCTAGATTACCTTGTAATGTTTCTTTCTCTTTTCTCCTTATCTCTTCAATCTAAACTCTTACTATTTGTCTCTCCCTCAGTTTCCTAAATTCTACCGTATTTTATCAAATGCATTTCTTTGTTTTCCTATTATGTCCTCTGCTTCGAGCACCTTCCTCACTATTTCCAAATATTATTCCATCCCACTCACATGTGCTGACCCATATACTCACTCCCTTTCCTCTACTCGTCATCTTAAATGTCACCTTTTCTGGGACCCCTTCCTTGAGCTACTAAAACTTGGTTTCCCACTCTTCTCCGATGAGGAAGCATCTCTCTATGCTTACTTCACCCTCCTGGTAACATTCCTACTAATGTACTAGAACTTTGAGATATCTGGCTGTCTCTCTTTTTGACCACAAATTCCTGGATCTCAGGGACTTTTGTCTGCCAACACCCAGTACTGACTTGGCTTCATAAATTTTTGTAGGACAAACACGTTATCAGGCAGAATTCTACTAGAGAAAGTTATATCTGAGACATGAGGGATCAAACAGTTGCCTTGTGTTGATATACCAGAGCTTCAATTTCATGATTCATGTGTGAATTACTCATTGTGTGAATCCTCTGAAAAAAATTGAAGTTTGGGTTAACTTTACACCATCATCCAGGATGCTGTAGTACCAGCTCCCTTCGCAGTCACTGTGCATGTAGGTATCATGAAGATGAGGCAGACATTGGAAGGGCCTTTGAGGATAAGACTCATTTTTCAGATGAGGGAACTTCTAACACAGATAATTGGTAGCTGAATTGAGACAACAATTCTTTGCACTGTACAATAATGTCTTTAAAATATCACACTGTTAAATGTAAAATTAGTTTGTAGCAATTGAATTCCAAAAGCATATCTTAATCCAATTTGTATTGCATGAACCACATTTCCTTATATTCTTGAGATAGTTAATAATTATGAGGTTTCCTTACATTTGCATAGAATTTAAAATTTATGGAGGACTTTCATGTACATTAGCTCACACAATAACCGTTTGCAATATGCAGGGATTCTTACAAATAAAAGAACTTAGGCTCAAAGAGAAAGAATGAGTTATCCAAAGTAAAATATCAGTAAACTAGTAGCCCTGTGCATGAATCCGTGTGCCAGTAGCTCTCTGCCCACTGCCCCACCCTCCTATAGTTCCCCCTCCCCACTCCTCCCTGCCCCCACCCTCATAGCTTGCTGCCTTG
>NW_006289390.1:693114-693427 GCF_000327345.1 Myotis davidii
GTTGTGTTATATATACTTAATTCCAAGCCCTTTGCACTATGCCCCTAAGCATTTTTATAACCAAGAGTTGATTCCTTGATAAAACTTTTATAAAAATATATATCAAAGTCCACTGCTTAAATGGTTCATAAGTTGTGAGATCTCTGTTAACAATGTAGCTTATTAAGATTGAGTTAGCCTTAGCTGGTCTGGCTCAGTGAACAGAGCATCGACCTGCGGACTGAAGGGTCCCGGGTTCGATTCTGGTCAAGGGCACATGCCCAGGTGAGGGCTCATCCCCAGTAGAGGGTGTGCAGGAGGCAGCTGATCAATG
>NW_006289390.1:698238-707398 GCF_000327345.1 Myotis davidii
CAAGTATCTGGGTTGCGGGCACATCCCCAGTAGGAGATGTGCAGGAGGCAGCTGATCGATGTTTCTCTCTCATCGATGTTTCTAACTCTCTATTTCTCTCCCTTCCTCTCTGTAAAAAATCAATAAAATATTTTTTAAAAAATAAAAAAAAGATATTGAGTTAGATGTTCTAATGTGTTCAGCAGTTCCCAAAACCATCATGTTTTACCAATTTAGGGACCCAGGTTTGCTTTACTTACATAGGGAAAATTCAAGACTTTTTAATAAATAAGATAATTGGGTCAGATAAGTTATATTATTCTATGAGTGTTTTCTGCCTTATGTTTTTAAGATATATGCTAAAAACACCTATTTTCTATCTAAAATATCTATTTAAACTTTTATCCTAAGTAGTTACTCATATGGAATAAAAGATGATTTGAATGTCCCTGCCACCCTTGTCCATGCTGACCATGTATATGGTATGTTGCTAGACACAGCATTTTACTCTAGATTTGAGTGAGTGGCCTCTGAAGCGCTTTAGAGAATCAGTAACCATTGTATCAACACACACACACACACACACACACACACACACACACACACACACACACGCACGCAGATTTAGTGATTGAACTGGCTCCCTTTAAGGAGGGGCTAAGGAATACTACATCATAAGCTCCATCAGGGAAGGAATAGTGTCTGCTTTGTTTCCCATTGTAGTCCCAGCACCAGTGTGCCTTAATGAATAGCTTTATTATCCAATGCAAATATGCAAAATTAGAGTTATTCCTTATTGTCAGTACAGAGCCTATGAGGCTTTCTGGAGAAAAAGAGAAACCAAATGCAACAAAACTCCTTGAGAACATTGGATGTTATTAGGATTACATGAGAAATGTGTATAAAATGCTTAGCATCGAGCCTCATATTTGAAGGGTTGCCAGATTGAATGCATAAAAATACAGGACGCCCAGTTAAATTTGAATTTCAGATTCTTTCTCTGAAACTGAACATACTCATACCAAAAAAATATTCATGATTTATCTGAAATGGAGCGTACACTAAAAATTACTTATAATTTACCTGAAATTCACATTTAAATGAGCATCCGGGCAATTCTAGACGTATGCTGAAGTGCCCAATAAATGCTATGCAGTGCTGCTGCTCCCATCTTGCAACCTGTTTTCTATGCCCCACACACTGCAGAACTAAAGCAGCAAGGAACTCAGGCCTTCCGCAGGCCTGTGGCGGCAATTATCTTAGACCCACCTGGGGTCTCTGAGATCGCAGGCCGCTCTCACTGCAAGTTTTCTGTTGCTGAACCATTTGTGACAGCAGACTGCTTTGATTCTCTTTTGATCTCTACAATACTGAGGCTTCTTCCGTGTCATTGTTTTTTCTCTTTCACTTGCCAAGTGCTAACACTAGGCATAGCCTAAGGCTCCAACTTCTTCCTTCCTCCCTCTTTTCCTCCCTCCCTTCCTTCCTCTCTTCCTTCCTTCTTTCTTCCTTCCCTCCCTTCCTCCCTTCCTCCTCTCTCTCTCTCTTTCTCTCTCTCTCTCTCTCTCTCTCTTTCTTTCTTTTCCCTCCAGCTCTCTCTCTTTCTTTCTCCTTTCTTTCTTTCTTCTCTCACATATGCTCCAGTTCTGACCACTTCTTCCTTCTGCTCGGAGCCTGACTGTCCAGCTCACTGCTGGAAATGTCTGTGTGCTCAACACAAGGGATTTCAGGCCCAAAGTATTCAAAACCAGACAGCTTATCATGCTTTCCAACCCCTTCCAATTTCCTCAGTTTTGTGATATATTATTTTTGACTTCTCTTTCTTCTTTGATATTCGTAAGTAACCAGTCTCGATTCTTTCTTTGAGAAGTGGGATGAAAAATATGCTACTTAAAGTGAAAAAATAACTGTAGCTACTTCTGTCTTTTAAACTTATGTGTGAGTTTGGGGAGGAACTACAGGGAGAGTTGTGACTATTTATTTCAGGGGGGACATAGATAGCTATACTGTGCCCTTTTATTACAGAGGCTTTGGGACATGGAGAGGGAGAAACTCCTGACACTTCCCTCTCTGGCGGTTTATCTATGTTACAGAAGTGGAAGACCCGGAATGGATGTGACCCGATAAGTTCCGTTAAAACCACATGTGATCCATGTGATTTTAACGGAACTTATAAATAAACTAGAGGCCTGATGCACGAAATACATGCAAGGGTAGGCTTCCTTCCCCCGGCACCCGGGACCCAGGCTTCCCTCCAGCTACCAGCACCCAGGCTTCCCACAGCTGCTGGCATTGGCCCCGCCCCCCCCACCCACTACCACCCTCCAAGTCCTCCTCGATTGATTTCCCTGCTGGCTCGAGGCCTGGGCCTCCCTCTGCGGGGCGATCATGGGGTGATTGCGAAACCCCCCTGACCAATCGCATTGCACCCGCCTTGGCTGGCCTGGTGCCAGTGCACATCATAGTGTGGTCGTCCTGACGGTCGTTCTGCTGTTCAGCCATTCGGTCGATTTGCATATTATGCTTTTATTACTATACAATAATAGTAATAAATAATAGAAACTGGTTTGATTATGCAAATATAGGTCTAGGGCTGCAGCTCAGGGGGAAATTTGATATTTTCTGTAAAATAAAGTAGGGGAATTGGATGGTAGTAGAGACTCAAGTGAGATAGGGGTAAAAAAAAATAGACTCCAGAGAAATGTTTCAGGTGAAGAGTTGCTGGAGAACTTGCCAGAGCGGGGCTGTCTAATGCTCGTTTAAATGGCTTGCTTAGCAGCAGCGTTTGCTAAACACAAAAATATCTACAACTGGTTCATATATAGGAGACATGGGTTTTGAGGCAGAAAAGAGATTTCCCCTGAAACGGAAATGGAGCTGGAAGTGATCATGAGTACGTAGGTCCCTGGAAATGTGCACGAACTTTAGGAAAGGTATTGGATTACCAACTTTGTGCAAACCTGAAAGAGCGAGGTGACTTCAGCTGACACTTGGGTTATATCCTTTTAATAGGATCATAGAATCTCTCTCTTCCCATAGCCACACCCCTTCACAACTCACACCCAGGTGACAACCATGGACTCTTGATATGGTCTCTTGGCCTCTATTTTTTCCATCTACACTACCCATTCCTTCTGCACATCTTCTGTCTTGGTTTTGTGGCTTTCAAGTCTGAAGTTCTGTTAGCAATTAGCTGACTATGAATTAGGTCCCTTGCTTTCTCTCACCGTAACACAGAGAACTGATAGAGACAATTCCTGGTGCTCAACATTACGAATTTCTGTAAGTGATATGAGGCCATGGACAGCTCCAAATTGAAAGCTCTCCATTCTGCTTAATTTTACACACAGCTTTTACTCTTTATTGCCAGCAGATGGGGCCAGGGAAAGGATTTTGTCAGATTCCAAATGCTTTGTGTGGTTTCCTTAAGCCAGCTGCTTTGCCCCAGGTTTTTTCACACAATCCTTACAACAGCCCTGTTACGTAGGAATTATAATCCCTGCTTTTCAGAGGGGAAATTGAGGCTTAGAGGGCTAATAATTTGGCCAAGGCTGCATGAGCCAGTAAGCAGCAGAAACAAGATTAAATCACAAGTCTTTCTGACTCCAACTGCTTGTTCTATACTGGGGTGGTGTTGTTTTCTCCAAGAGAGAAGAAAAATGCTTATTTCAGCTATGTTCCCTAGATACAAAAGCACTGAGCTTTTTGGTGGATTGCAGGTGAATTGATGATTAAGCAAGTTAATCAGGAACAAAATGAAATGTAAGGATTTTAGCAAAGTTAGAAGTGGCATGAGCAGATCAGTGAAATGCAGAGTGGCGAAAAGCAGGGACTCTCTGTACTTGCTTCTCTCAGCTCATGGAATTATTGTGCAAACCGAAAGAGAGGATGGAAAAAATAGCACAGTGAGAAGTAGGAAGTACTGTCCAAGTACAGGCTTTATGATTATAGTTATTACTGTTATTGAAACTATTTTTTCGTCTCCCATTTGTGCAGTGATTCCTTTTATTCTTTTCTTTTGTCTTTTTGCTTAATCTTTTCACTTTTTTCACCCGGCCTCCCAACCTCCCTCCCCTCTGACAGCAGTCAGTCTGTTCTCTGAATCTATGAGTCTGATTTCTTTTACAATTAATTTTTTAAATGGCCCATTAGCTTTCCCAGAGGAAGGATTTACTAGCTAACTTCATAACCCGGCCAGGGCCAGGCAGGTGCAACGCTCTCAGCAGCAGCTGTGCCCTGATGGGAGCAGCTGGAGCCCGGAGGAGGGTCCATGGAGAAAGCTGCTGTGAAGTACAGACAGGCAGAATTCTGAGGGGACCGTGCATGCATTTAGGTCTGCAGTTTAGGTAGCATTTTTTTTTTTAGGTAATTACATTTTATGGTAATAAAAGGGGAAGCAGTCACCACAAACTTGATCCTTGTCAAAATCCTGTGGTATGTAGTAATAGAATAAAGGTTGGGCAGCTTGGGAATAACTGGATATTGTGCAACAGAAGCAATTTGAAAGTAGTAACTTTTAGCTCTTTGTAATAGTAATAGACATTTATTTTTTTTAAATCACAAGAAAAAATTCATGTCTATCATGAAAATGTTGCATTTTCCAATTTCCATGTGAAACAGGAATTTTAGGGGTAAAATAGGACAGGTTTAGGAAGTTTTAGAAATTAAGGGGACCATGGAGGAAGCACAGGGCTGCAGAGCAGCAGAAGGTATATTCCACAGAATTGGGGAGCTGAAAAGCTGCAACAGGTACATTTTAATAGAATGAGGGAGCAGGGAACGGCAAAAGGTCTATATTTACAAAATAAAGGGAAGGAAGCCCTTCATCCAGAAGGAGAAGAAGAAAGCCCAGAGGGAATAAGAAAACAATAAGGAAGGAGGGGGGGACACCTTACATGTGAGGTTCAACCTTTGAGCCCAGGAGTCACTATAGTGACCAGTCTAAGGGCGGGTCTGCAGCCTTTATAAGCCAAAGGGAAAAGGAACTCAGTTGGACCTCTTTTCCCCTCCTCACGTGGGAGTCTATAGTTGTTCTTTAATAAATTTCCACCTTTGCTGTACCGCCTTCTGTCTGTGGATTCATTCTTCAACTCTGGTGGACAAAGAATCCAGGACATCCTGCCCAGGGGAACACCAGGTGTTCCAGTCCAAAAATTCTGCTTCACATGTTTCCCCACACCCCCTCAATTAAATTTTGGTAGGTATTTTTTTAGCATTTTAATCTATTCTCTCTATATATATTAACATATTTTAATAGATTATAATGATTAAAATGAATATATTTAAATGATTAAAATAAATGTATATTTATTATAATTTATTATATCTGTAAACAAAAATTGGACTCATACTATAATGTTCTGATGTCTGTTCCCTTCACATTACTATGAGCATTTTTCTATGTTAATATGTTCAGCCCTAACTCATAGTAAAAGCAATTTTAAAAGCTAATTTAGAAATAGTGACAGAAAATACCAAGTAATACTTTTCAAGGGTTGGGGAAATGAAGAAGAGGGGAGAGAAAATGAGTAGAAGAAATGGCAATTATAAAACAGAATGAGTTGAGCAATTGTTTCTATCTCTTTATCTGTCTCTGCTTCTTATCATATGCTCAGATAGGTTTTCTCTTACAATGTGAATGCCTCAAGGACAAACTTTCAAGTCTAATAATTTTAGACTCAACAGGGTTTAGAGAACAAGACATAGAAAGAACATGTAGGAAACTAAAAGCCAGCATTTTTATTTTATTTTATTTTTTGCTGTATAAGGCCTCTTGCTAGGAACCAACCAATCTGTTCAGATATCATTTCAGAAATGGGTTTTATTCATGTTTCTGCTATTGTTTTCTTCACAGTTGAGTGGAAAAGCACACTGTGAGTTTTGCTGTATAAAAAACACACACAACACTGTTGGAGAACATTAGGCATATAGTGTTTCTACAGAAGAAAATGAGATAATTTTCTTAGAGGGAGGAGTCAAGTTCTCAGAGATGTTCTTTATGGAATAGAATTTAGATTTTCTAAAGGCCTAAGAACTAAGGTAATGTGAAAATAATTCTTAGAGGAGGTTTCTACATTGGCCAACTGAAATAGTAAATTCAAACGCTTCCCCACTTTCTACTCTTGGAAATGACTTAGAGATAAAATTAATGAGGTGTTGGAATTAACAGTGTGATATAAAAGGTGCCATTGGCCCCTCTAAACATAGCCTTCTTGGTTTTTCCCACTGTCTGCCTTCCAGAGATTTCTTTTTAAGGCACATCCTTAATCCTTAACACAGCTCTTAAATGGAGATGGAGATAATAAAGTCATGCATTTTGCTAAGAGATTTCAAACACTTAACTGCACTAGTAAGGGGATGGAATGGGAATGGGGTGGATTACCAACAAAAACTCAGCCCACAACCTGGCAGGCAATCAAATCACCCATGGCTGGGGTCAAAGTTGCTGTCAGGAGCAGTCCTACATCCGGCAGGAATGGGACAGAGCTAGTTTCCCTGTAATGCTCAGCTTCTGCCTGCAGGCAGCTAGGCAGCTGCATGGTTCAGGCTTCATAGGGAGCAGCTCTGGGCAATCAGTCAACTATGCTTCTTTCAACAGTCTCTTTGAAGATAACCTGCCTACATGTCTGCCTGGTTGTCATGTGACCTTACTCCCTCTTGCCAAAGATGCACTCATAGGAATAGACTAAGAGTACAATCTATATAGATAAAAGGCTAATCTGCAAAGTGGTCCCTCAGGAGTTTGACTGGGAGACTGGGAGTTTGATCACTCGCTATGACATGCGCTGACTGCCAGGGGGTGGCGGTGGGGTGCTGAGGGAGCAAGGGAAGGAGGAGGCGAGGAGGCGGGGAATCTGATCTGCCCTGATTGCTGGACAGACCTAGGGACCGTACCTGTGCACAAATTTTGTGCACTGGACCTCTAGTAGGGAATAAAAGAAAATCCCATCTTGTCCCATTTATTTAACTGACATTAACTCATTTTCAAAGTGGACGATTAGACTTAAATTCAGAAACTTGGGCAAAATGTAACCATAGAACCAACTCATAATGGCTATCCTGCTGTGTAATGAGCTTTTTAGAGACAAAAACCAAACTGCAAGTCATGCAGCTGAAGCATGCACAGAGAAGAGAACTTTGACACTTTGACCTCCAGCTGCACTGGAACCAAACTCTCCTTCTACCACTCCCACCCCCCACCCCTCACACAACCAAAAGACCAGGACATAATGGAACTTGAACCCTGGATCCCTTTCAGAAGCAAAGGGTCGATTT
This sequence comes from Myotis davidii, assembly GCF_000327345.1. Classification (NCBI taxonomy): domain Eukaryota; kingdom Metazoa; phylum Chordata; class Mammalia; order Chiroptera; family Vespertilionidae; genus Myotis; species Myotis davidii. Next base: position 705,493 of record NW_006289390.1, read on the forward strand.
TCTAAGAAGGTCCAGTGTTGATGCCCCTTAATATAAATAGCTAAGCTCCAATTAAAAATTGCCCACCGGTGCTTCCACAAACCTGTTCCCCCTGCACCCATTAAAAACATCCCCAAACCCTGGATGAGCTTACTGTTCTGGGTGTCTCCATTCATACTAAAATAGCCAGTCTTTCTCCACTACAATTCTGGGTGTTTAGTGTTTGCCTCTGCTAAGCTGGGTAGACAAACTCTTTCTGTTGGGCAGACAACTCTTTCTGTTGGGTAACAAACATGGCAGTAGTTGTGAGTGTAAGTCCAGGAAACAGAAAGTCAGGTGACTCAAAGTAGTTTTAGGAAAGCATCTGCCCAGCTCTCCCGCCTAGAGAAGAAAGAGAAAGCAGAGGACATGGGTCCTTCTGCTGTGAGAGATGGAGCATCTTTAGCTGGTAGAGACTTTGGCTCTTGCTTCCTTTTCTGCACGCAGTTAGTTGCCTTGAATATATTGGGAAGTTGGGACTGTCAACCTAAAATTGTCAGGAGGCAACAATTAAGCAAAAGTATTTATTTGGGATCAATGCTAAGCAATTTGGAAAACGCAGAACTGAGTAGCAACCCAAATGGTACCCCACTAGGGAGCAAAATCAGGCTTTATAAAAATAAAAATAAAAATAAAAGGAATGTTTGCATAAGCTGTTTATAAAGAGTTTTAATTGGTGTTGGCAGCAGAAAGTTAGTCTTGATTACACATGAGTGGTTGCTAAGGCTGTCACTAAGCAAATACCTGTTACCGCAGCAAGTTGCAGAGTCCTGAATGTTTGTAGTTTAGTCCAGTTTAAACGTTCAAGATTCAGCAGTGAGAACCTGTATAAGGTGCATTACCTTGGTATCCTTCCAGCTTCATTTGTAAACCCTTTACCTAAGTGGGTCCATTTTATTTCACCTTTCATGGGATAAAGGGGCTTGTATATATCAGTGTTTCTCATTGTAGGACTCTTAAAATTAGGATCTGTAGGCTGGGAAAGAAAGATGAGCTTTTAAAGTAGAAAGAATATGTGTGGTTAATAAACATACCCTCCTTTATTTTTTCTATTTTTTAAACATAAACAATATAAGTACCGCGCGCTAACCGATTGCGCCACTGGAGCTCCAACATAAACAATATAAACTAAATATATTTAAAAATATAATTGCCTGCCTTAGGAAGGCTGTTTTCTGCAGTGGCAGGAGTTCCTTCACAGCTGCCACCAAGAATAGATTTCAAACAAGATGACCTCACAGTGTTTTTATTCTTTGCATTTCAATTGGAAATGTTAGAAGAGAGGACAGTGGCTGCCAAAGGATCTAATTCACTTTAAAGTGTGTTCTTTCTGCCTCTCCATGTGCTTCATCATGAATTTTATGAAACAAACAAACAAACCGAATTGTGTTGTTAATTTGGCCTGATAAATTTAGGCAAACAATGGACTAATTATACAAGAAATGAGTAAAATCAAGTTTACACACTTGGGATTTCATGAATACTTATTTACAAAGTTTTTTTTTTCTTAATTACACTTATGAATAACTATCTCAGGGATTTATATTAAAGGATTTGTTCTTTATTTATAAAATACTATCTGCTTGTGGTAAGGGGCAAAAAAGAAGAGCAAAAAAATCTAATCTATAGTTTCACCTATATGCTATTCTAATTTACTAATGATAATTAAAGTATTAAAAGATGGGAATTAACTCCTATGAGCACAAAATGTGGATAAAAATGGGTCTTGCCAGTTTTGGTACTTAATGGTAAAATATTATCCTATCAAAGTATTTGTTATGAAGAATCTTCAAATGGCTCTTGGTGAGGTAAATCATATTAGCACTTAAGCACACATTTTCCTACTATGAAGATAAATGCTCTCATTTAATCTCATTTATCTAACAGC
>NW_006289390.1:707440-708506 GCF_000327345.1 Myotis davidii
TTTTATAGATATTCTTAATTATTTAAGAATTATTTCCCTAGCTCCTGCTCTCTCTCAATATTTCTTCCATTATTACTTGAATGATTCTAGAGGCTGTTATGTGCTGACTTTTATTTAGATTCTCATCACGCTTGTCTTTTTGCACCTTTGGCATTTTATCACTTATTACCCATTGGACCAGATCCTGCACTTGTAATGGCCTATAGGGCTGTCCATGACAATGGCCTTCGCCTACCTCTCAGGCTTCGCTTCCAGCCATTCCCTGCTAAGCACTTTGTGCTCTGAAAACACAGAATCGCTCATGTTTTCTTATATGCATTTTACTGTTTTACGCTTTGCTAATGATAGTAGCTTCATAGACTCCTCTTCCTGTCCCTACCCCTTCCCCCCGCCCCTTACTCATAAGGAATGAACAGAATTGTTTGCCGAATGGGACTTTAGTTTCCTCTGCTCTCTTTGGATTCCCCCATTCATGTCTCTAATATTCTTGGCATCCATCCTTATTTTTCAAAATAAAGTGTTGTGGGAAATCTGGTTAGTTTGGGCATTTTGTTATTTTAACTCTGGGTAGTGGTTTACCCAGTCATTTAGGTTCCATTTCTTTTTTTTTTTTTTTAAGTTTTTGTTTGTTTCTTTTTTGGGGGCGGAGGTGGGGGGGGTTCCATTTCTTTTATTTCTTTTTTTTTTCACTTAAATTTTTATCCTTTGCTATATGTCTCTCTGGTTTTCAATATCTGGACGTATTTAATCATAACATTGAGGTTGATTAAGCTGATAGGTTGGCCACTTCTGATGTATAAAAACAGCAAAATCTATGATTCAACTTAATATATTATTGGACAGATAGGTCTTTCCAAGTTTTCATTATTAGTAATAATATTGCATTAACCACACACTGTTACATACAGCATTTTTCTTCTTTTGGATTTTTCCTTAGGATAAGTTCGTAAGGGAAGGAATGTCAAAGAATGGACATTTTACACGTTGACAAGTCACTTTCTAAAAGGGCTGTACTTACAGATCAGTATACATTACCATGACTGTACTAGTTTTACTCTAACATTCT
>NW_006289390.1:708781-714769 GCF_000327345.1 Myotis davidii
TAATAACATCTGTCCTGTTGCCTGGGGACACCCCGATAGCCTTTCCAAAGCCAACACCATACCCAGCCTCAGACAATGCAATTCACCTTTCTGTTGGAGTGAAGTTGGTGCTTGTCTACTTCTGTCCTGGGCCAACCTATTTTCTGGTTTTCTCTAGAGCCCGGGTTTTTCGTTTTCTTAGGGGTGGGGGTTAATCCTCACCTGAGGATATTATTTTTTCCCATTGATTTTTAGAGAGAGAAGAAGAGAGGGAGAGAAACAGAGAAACATCATTGTGAGAGAGACACATGGATTGATTGCCTCCTATACGTACCCCAACCAGGACCGGTGATCAAACCTGCAACTCAGGTACATGCCCTTGACTGGGATTCAAATCTTCTCTTTGTTGAGAAGACTGAAGCTCTAACCACTTAGAAACACCAGCCAGGGTGAGAGTTCTATTTTTAATTTTTTAAGAAATCTCCATACTGTTTTCCAAAGTGACCACAACATTTAACATTCCCATCAATACCATTTTATAAGAGTTCCTGTTTCTCTGTACTCTCACCAATATTTGTTATTTATTGTCTTTTTGGTAATAGCCATCCTAACAGGGATAAGTTAGGGTTTCCATTTCCATGATGATTAATGATGTTGAACACCTTTTCATGTACTGCTGGCCATTTCTATGTCTTCTTTGGAGAAATGTCTATTCAAAAGTCCTTTGTCCATTATTTAATTAGGTTATATATTTTGTTTTATTTCTGCTTCTTTTTGTTATTTAGTTGTATGAGTCCCTTATATATTTTTCTTCTATTTCATAGGTTGCTTTTTCCCTCTATGGATTGCTGCTTTTTCTGTGCAAAACCTTTTTATTTTGATATAGTTCCACTTGTCTACTTTTGTTTTGTTGCCTGTGATTTTGGTGTCATCTCCATTGAATCATTGCCAAGAACAATGTCATGAAACTTTCCTCTTATGTTTTTTCTTAAGAGTTTTACAGTTTCAGGGCTTCCGTTTAAGTCTTTAATCTGTTTTGAGTTGATTTTTTGTGTAAGTGTATGATAAGGGACCAATTTTATTCTTATGCATATGGATATTCAATTTCCCAACACCATTTGTTGAAAAGACTATCCTTTCCATATTGTGTATTCTTGGCACCTTTATTGAAGATCAGTTAATTGTATATGTATGGGTTTATTTCTGGGCTTTCTGTTTGGTTCTATTTGTCTATATATCTGTCTTTATGTCAATATGTTGATGGTAGACATTAAATAAGAAAAAGAAATAGAAAGATATCCCATGTTCATGGATTGGAAGACTTAATTTTCATACTACCCAAAGTGTTCCTACTACCCAAAGTGATCTACAGATTCAATGTTATTCCCATCAAAATTCCAGCAGCTTTTTTTTTTACAGAAATAGAAAAATCAATCCTAAAATTCATATGCAACCACAAACAACCCAGAGTAGCCAAAGCAATCTTGAGAAAAAAAGATCAAAGCTGAAGGCATCACACTTTCTGATTTCAAATTATATTACAAAGCTACAATAATTAAAACACTATGGTACTGAATATCCACGGATTTTGAAATGTACCAGAATCAGTATAATTAGTGTTAAGATATTTTGTGAATATTACACTTGAGAGAATATAAGTTAAAATAGTTTGGTGGAGTGTTTGCTTTAGAAACAATTTTCACTTTGGTTGACTCATTGTGCGTCTTTGCTGGGATGTAATTGGACACCAGAGCATAAAGGTGAGCCAACTATCATCTTTCCCTGAAAGTGAGGAAGGAAATTGCTAGAGAGGAATATTTTCCAATCCCCACTAAAAAAAACTTTATTTTGTGATCATTAAAGAATCTGACTTTTGCAATAAGTAGGTGTGGAATTTGGTCAAGTCATGTCCTTGCCTGAGTCTGCGTGTCCTCATCTCTGCATTCAGGAAGGTGGGAGAGATGATTTTTAAGCTTTAACATTTTAGGATCTTTGAGGCAACAGACAAAGCTGAGCTCCACAAGGGGATGGCAACAAAGAGGCTGCCTGGGAACATGAGGCAGAGAATCCATACAAGTAACTCCCATAGTCTTTCCATTATGTGAATGGCTGGGTACATAGCCAGCTTTAGATAGAAACATCCAATCTCTAGGTTGACAGAAGATAACCAGAGATTTTTTTTTTTAATTCCCACACAATATTCTCTCCCAATGGCTTGCCAAAGTGTTCAGAAGCTATTTTTCTCCTTTGAGGACCTGGTGGGCAGAAATAAAGTGAATAGGAATAACATACAGCAGATTTCGGTCTATGGTTTGTTTATTTATTATTTGATCTGTCTGTTTTCCTGGCTCATGCTTCTATAAGTACTCCCATTATTATCATTAGTAACAACATTAATGTTAATAACAACTAAAATTCATGGAATATGAACCAAATGCCAGGCTTTCTTGTGAATTATCTCGGTTAATTTGTCCAATAGCCCTATGAAATAGCTATTTTGAGCCTATTTTAGAGATAAGGAGACAGAAACAGAGAGGTTGAACAATTTACACAGGTCAAGCTTCTAGCCCAGGGGTGGGCAAACTTTTTGACTCGAGGGCCACAATGGGTTCTTAAACTGAACCGGAGGGCCGGAACAAAAGCATGGATGGAGTGTTTGTGTGAACTAATATAAATTCAAAGTAAACATCATTACATAAAAGGGTACGGTCTTTTTTTTTAGTTTTATTCATTTCAAACGGGCCGGATCTGGCCCGCGGGCCGTAGTTCTAGTAAGTATAATTTAGACTTAAGTCATACATACATCCAGCATCAATTCACTTAACCACTATGCTTTGCTTTCTCCCTGGATGGCTCTAGAGAAGGGGCTCTCAACCTTGGCCGCACATTAGAATCACCTGGGAATCTTTTTAAAATCCTGATTTCTGGGCCTCATCCTCCAGAAATTCTGTTTCTTTGTTACTAATGTTGTGGCCCGACCCCATAACAAAGAAACAGAATTTCCAAAGGATGAGGCTCAGAAATCAGGATTTTAAAAAGATTCCCAGGTGATTCTAATGTGCAGCCAAGGTTGCGAACCACTGGTCTAGATTATTGGATTGGCATCACCTAGTTGCTTGGTTTCTGTACTTAGATTTGACCCAGTTACCAATTTTGGAGGGGCCTGCAGCCAGTGTTTCTCTAAACTCTGCCCCCTTTTCCTTTTTAATCCTTACCCAAGGATATGTTTTCATTGATCTTAGAGAGAAAAGAAGGGAGAGGGAGAGAGAGAGAAACATTGATGTGAGAGAGAAACATTGATCGATTGTCTCCAATATTCACCCAACCGGGGATCAAATCCACAACCTGGGTATGTGCACTGACCAGAAATCGAACCCTAGACTCTTTGGTGTATGGGATGATGTTTCAACTACCTGAGCCACTGGCCAAGGCTAATACCTCTCCTTTTGAGCAGCATACCTGTGCGCTGCTGTATATGGGCACCTGCTGGCTTGGGGCTCGCTCTTCTTCTTCCACTTTGCTCTCTAGTCTCAGGAGGCAGCTGCAGTTTCAATAGTAAGGGGTAAAGTTATGATTTACCCATATGAAAACCTATAGGAAATCAGCAAGCACATCACCTTCTGTGTATCAGAATGCACACGGCCAAGTCCCAGTTATAGAGAGCACATGCATGGTCTATCGGTTACTAGTATCTGTAATGGCTGTAACAAATTACCACCAACTGTGCAGCTTAAAACAACAGAGATTCATTTTATCACACTTATGGAAGCCAGAGGTCTGAAATCAAGGTGTCAGGAGAGCTGCACTCCTCTGGAGGCTCAATGGGAGAATGCATTCATGGCCTCTCCCAGCATTCCTTGACTTGTGGCTGCATCACTTCAATATCTGCCTCAAAATTCCATTGTCTCTTCCTCCTTCTGTCAAATTTCCCTTGGCCTCACTCACTCCTACAGGGACACTTATCATTGGGTTTAGAGAATCCAAAATAAACTCCTCTAAATCCTTAAACTAATTACATCTTTGCCATAGATGGTCATCTCATTCTGTCCCCATGTAACGTAATATTTACAGGTTCTTAGGACTAGTAAGTGGACATGTTTTGGGGGGCATTCACCCCACCATATGTGGCAGGGTTGCCATCACTCTTCTATATGGGCCCATGGCAGACTTTGCTGAGTTTTTACTGGCCTCCAGTACAGCTCAGCCTTCTCTCCAGCACAGCATTCTGGGCAGCTACTATTAATTGGCTGGTGCTTGCTTCAGAGATAAAATGAGTTTTCTTGATGTAGTGTGATGGTTTGGTATTCAGACAGGTTTGATTGAAGTCTTGACCCTGCCACTTAGTGATCGGGTGACTTTGGGGAAATGGAACTTGGCAGACCTACCTTGCAGGTGTTGTGAGAGCTGGCAATGATGTAAATAAGCCCCCTTCATATAATTTGACTGAGTGAACATTCCCTAAGCACTCTAGAGGTAAATGAAAGATCAATTTCCTTTGACTTAATAGAGCCGAACGTTTTAAAAATAGACACATCTACATTTCACTATTCAGTGAGTCAGTGATAAAAAGTTAACAGAGGTTAAAGCCACATGCTTTGGAGCACCGACAGAGCCACCTCACCGGGGAGCTGTGTCCTATGACTAAACAGTGCCATCGCCGGGGAAGAATGATTCTGAGGATGGTCATATTATGTTGAGATATTTTTGAGAACAAAGGTGGTTGTCAGCTCCTTCAATAAAAATAACTTTATTTCTATAGCAGAGTCATTGGTGATGAAACAATTTTGCTCTCTAATTGGTTGGCATGCTAATTTTTGCTAAAGCATTACTATTCACATGTTGATTGCTTAGAACTAGACCACTTACATATTTGAAGTGATCAGGATAGGATCTTCATACAAGTATTGCTGCAGAATTTACCAGGCAACCGGAAAATACACACACAGGAGTACTTGGAGAAACAGGAAAAACCCATTTATTTCCAGATGTACTAGTACTGTGACTCAGGGAAGCCTGTTCCCAAATCCTGAGCAAGCCAATATGGAGGAAGCTTTCCCTTTATACCCTTTGGTTTCTTTGTCCCCCATATATGGGTCAGACTTCCGGACCTTTGGGGGGTTTTGCAAAAAGCCCCATGTGTTGGGATGGGGTCCGTGAGACCACACCTAAAGGCCTGACTTGGTGCCAGAGCTGATAACCCCTCTGGAGGTTGTGTATGGTTCATGGTTTATGGCCTCTGTAAAATGGGAGCATTTAGGTAAACAGGTCTTGCAAGACCAGATAATTAAGGAAGGAGCAGTGACTTGATTATAGGCTAACGGGAATGTGCATTAAGGATACTGACTAACTAGGTACAGAGTCAGGCTGCTGGTCTCCACCAGGTGCCAGAGCTGATAACCCCTCTGGAGGTTGTGTATGGTTCATGGTTTATGGCCTCTGTAAAATGGGAGCATTTAGGTAAACAGGTCTTGCAAGACCAGATAATTAAGGAAGGAGCAGTGACTTGATTATAGGCTAACGGGAATGTGCATTAAGGATACTGACTAACTAGGTACAGAGTCAGGCTGCTGGTCTCCCCTCCCAAAAATGTCTTATTTTCCTCATCAGTATAAAAATCTGAGCACCTTAAAATGACAACGATATTCACACATACATCATTTTCTTCTGAATTACTCTCCTATTTTATGTCCTCAGCCTTAAGTTTTACAATGTGTCATATTATTTCTATTCCTTTTCATCCCCATTTCTCCCCTATGTGTGGTTGGAAATGACGAACGTAGAAAAAGCAGAGCCGCAATCTATTTTATAACCGCTGCAGAGTGCTATTTGAACTCTGTGGGGACACTTATAAGCTACTAACTGCTACTGCTGAGCCCCTTCATGTGCTCTTCAAATGGGAATCACAGAGTGGATGTGCCTGAGAGGCTTCAAGCCCTGCCCCACTGCCCTACAATGGGCATGCACCCAGCGCCCCGCTGGCTGGGCCTGCAGCTGGGGCTGATTCCTGCT
>NW_006289390.1:714779-721809 GCF_000327345.1 Myotis davidii
ATGCCTGCTGGGCAGTGGGGTGGGGCCCAGCAGGAACCGCATAGCTTTGGGGGTGAGCCCAGCCCTCCTCTCCAGCTCTTCTTGCTCTGGCTCTTCCCAGGCGCAACACCCGGTACCCCAGCCTCACCCTGCAAATGCCAAGTCAGCTGGTCACCCATCTCCGGCCCCCAGCTCCTCCTCTCTGGCGCCATGGACCCCTCCCTGAGAGCACAGGGGCTTTAGAGCTCAAGGGTGCCGCCTCTAAGGAGCATGGCTAGCGTGGGCCCCAGAGCTACAGAGGTGGTATGCGGCCCCATCCAGCTCCCTCACCGCCAGGGCCTGCCCACTATGAACAGTACAAGGGACCGCTGGGAGCAGGTAGCCTCTTGAAACATCCATGATGCCCAGCGCTGGAGACTCAACCAACTCGAGGGAGAACACTACACCATCATGAACCCCATGGGCACAGGGGGCTCACATCTGCTCTGCCCTCGCCCTGAGGGCCCCACCGCCTTGTGAGCCTGCTAAGCATCACCTCTTGATCCCGGAACTCCCAGTCACCGTGGGCGGCCTGGGCATCCCCAGGACCTCCCCCCACCCCCACCCCAAACCACAGGGAGATGGTGCTGTCGGACCTTCTGCACCTGTTCCCTGTTGAAAGTGTTAGATAGCACAGGTCTCGAGGTCCGGGAGGTTCTGAGTGTTATTACTAAATATTATTCTTGCTGAATGCTAAAAATGTTGAAAATGTAGCACAATATTTTGCAGACCAGCTGTAAACAGGGTGAGCATGACAGGAACCCAACTGGCTAAATGGAGCCAACTGCAAAGGAGAAATCAATGTGTAACAAACCAAATAGTATATATAAGCCATGGCTAAACCTTCCTCTGAGAGGGCAGAGCTTTAGATATGAATCCTATGTCTCCTTTACTTGCTGCAAGTAAATAAAATGACCTTGTGACACTGGCTGGCTCTTGAATAGAGCACCTCAAGCAGCAAACCCCTTGAGTTGGGTAATGCAAGCATCAGGTGTTGCATGGACTCCACGGGCAGAGAGGCCTGGCAGGAGGCCCCGAGGGCGGCCGAGGGACGAGAGCAAGACCGCGATGGTGGTGGCCCAGGGTGACCATGAGCGTGTGATGGGGCAGCAGCCCCTTACCCACTGCTGACCTCAACTTCTGCCCAGCGCCCCTGCCCAGGGCCCAGGTCAGTTGGTCTGCAGGGTGAGAGCCTGAGGTTATACCTCCTGCAGCTGGACTCCTGGTCACGGTTTGGAGAGACTCGTTTTAGAAGAAGCACATGGCCCTCAGCGACATTCTTCCTGATTGGACCCTTCCCGTCATTTCTATTTTGTTCTGGGGGTGACCCCTGGGGACCCCCTTTTTCCTGGACAGCAGAGCGTGGGCTCCATCAACAAATGTAACTTGGTTTTGGTTAAAAAAAAGTGGTTGTGCCAAAAAGGAAGTACTGAAAGACCATGGGCTCTGAAGGCCACAGGCCTGGATTCCAACCTTGACTTGGCAACTGAGTGGCTTTCTGAACTTCAGCAGCCCATCTATCCTCTGAGTCTCAATTCCTTGTTTTTAAAACGATTATACTAATACATATTGAAAGGGACCACCTGGTGCTGTGTATAACTCATAGTAGATCTTCTTAAATTCCCTTTCTTTTTAGTAGAAAATAAGCAAAAGTAGAACAACACACATGTTCTTCAAACAAATAAAACTAAAAACAAAACCAACCAGTCCTATACCGATATTCAGATCTTCTTACCGGCTTCTCCGTGTTTTTTAGAAGTTTTTTAAATCAATGTTGCATTTCCCTTTATAATAGACAAAAAATCAGCACAAAGGCGAATGATTTGATCAGGTGTCAAGGTTGCTTGGTATTATTCTTCAGTGGAGCATCATGCTTTTTGTAATGCCTGCTCTGCTTGTAGCTTCCTAGCTCAGTTTGCTTTCTAGGAGTGGCTTAAATAATTTCATATCCAGGAGATGTATTAGATTTAGTGAGAGCCATTTTAGATATATGATGCAATTACTAACTCACCACGTATTGTTCAAAATATTTATTGAATTAATAGAATATTAAAACAAACAGAACTTAGGTGACTAATTCTGAAAGCAAATTAAATAACACACTTTCATTCTTCTATCCCTGCACTAATTTCTTCTTTATTCATTCAGGTTTATTTGTTTAAACTGATCTATTCACTTCACAAATGTTTATTACACACCTACAATGGCAAAGAAGGATAGAAAATTATACATATAAACATGCACATGCAAATATATATTGAATATATATTCATATGTGTTACTCATTCTGAGGATTTGTGATAGCTCACAGAAGCTGAGGTTAAAAAGAAAAATACACGATACTAATATAATATTGAATGTCAACTGTAATTGAAAAATTAAAAAAATTAAAACGCAAATAGTGGCACAGTCCAATGTAGTGATAAAGATTTTGTCTCTGGAGTCAAACAGTTCTGGGTTTGATTTCTAGCTATAAATCCTGACAAAGGTAGGCAGTCTACCTGCAGCCTCAGACAAACTGCATAGAGAATTCATGTGCTTGAATATGTGTGTGCATGTGCCTGTGTGTAAGTTTTGGGGATAGAAAGGGAAGATTTGATTAATAGCTGGTCATTAGGATCTGGTGGTATCCTTACTTCAACTGGACCTAGGCCCACTTGGTATCTTTTCCTGGGGAAAGGCTCTTTACTGAGTTATTTTTCCTTAATTGAAGCCAGAGCCATTGTTCCCATGGTCCTTATTTTGTTTTTATTCTCATTGGTTCTTCTATATTAGCATCCCAGCACGATATACAGACAAGCTGGCTCCAGTGGCTACAAGGCACGATTGCAAATATTACATTACATTATGAAAATCTGAATGTTGAATTGTATCATAGACCAGATAAAGGGCTAATCAATTTATGTAGATGGTTTGTCTGGCTGAATTTTGGAGGGATTTCTTGAGACCTATTGTTCAAGTTCTGAAAGGATAATATGAGATTCAGATCTCAGGGTTCTTCATCACGTATCTTCTTATAGCGACAATTTTGCTTTAAAAGGTTTAAAAGTAGATCTTATCCAGAGAGTAACCATAATAATCTCTGAATGAGAGAACTGTCAGGAAAAGTTAGAGAGAAAACATTATTCTCAAGAACATTGATATTTTAAAAAATGTAGTATTGCCCATTAAGGCAATATAAAAAGTATATTCAATTAAACATGTGCTAAGCACCTGACATATGTTAGATATCTTAAAAGCATTGGAAAACAAAAATGAACAATACCCAAATTGATTATTTTGAAAACCAGTAGTACAAAGAAATAACCTTCATCTTCCCTATATTAACTATTCTTCAAGGTATCCAAATTGTTGAAAGGAGGTTTCACTTTGCAGGGGAATTTAGGCTAATGAATGAAGAATAAATGATAGATGATCATACTTCACAATTCTGCTATGGACTGAATTGTGCCCCTCCTCCATATGTCGAAGTCCTTATCCCCAAGGGGACTGTATTTGGCACTAGGGCCTATAAGTAGGTACTTACGTTATATGGGGCTGATGCTTTTATAAGAAGAGAAAGAGACACTAGAACTCTCTCTCTTCCTGCCATTTAAGTACACACACACAAACACACACACAGACACACATATACAGATATATTTATATATATATAAACATATATTTATATCTCTCTCTATATCTATAGATCAGTAACTCCTATACATATTACAATCAGGCTGAGGGTTGACACCATTAAGAGTGCACCCATATACCTAGTAAAAGGCCTCTGCCAATTATCAATGAAACAAAAGGTTATATTCACCTGTCAGTGAAGCAAAAGCAAAAGGTTGAGCTTGTTCATTTCCGTGCAGCCATACCTATCTCCAGTCTGGCCACCTTCTTCTGAAATGCAGTGCATTCACTCATGCCTGTTACTTTAATCCTCCCCGGTGCACAGTGAGCACTGCAGACTAGGGGTCAGCATCTGAGGGAACGCCTCACGAAGCCATACATGCGGTTGGCAGAGAGCTAGCAGAGCTGCAAGAAGAGGTCACTGGGAGTGTAAGCCAGCTGCTCATGCAATTTAAATTTACCTTCAGGACCTGCTCAAGTTTTATTTATATGTAGCTATTCTCTTTGATAATGGCATACTGCTGCGGGTGAGATGCTCACTCGGCTCCATTTCATCCTCCTTTAAGAGTGACTTCTGAACCTGCAGGAACTGTTCAGGTGGAAATCTACATACCTAGGCTCTTTTACAGCGAGGCTTGACAGGCAACTCACCCAGGGTGGAAAAGAAGTGAGGCAAAGACCAGCTTCCATCCCTGTTGGCTGTCTTCTGCTGGAATTAGCTTGATGGAGAAAATTCCTCCACCTGGAGCTTTCTGCTGTTTAATCTTCAGTGTCCGGATGTCGAGAGGCACTTGTGGTGGTGGTTGCCACAGTGCAGGCTTTCTGATTTTGGCTCTTTCATTCCTGGATTGCAGTTGCCAATGAGTGTTCTTGAAATCAGTAGCGTAAGTGGCATTCTCAGAGGAAGTTGTTACCTGAGAGATTGATTATATAGTGTTCTAATAACTAACTATCTATCTGTCTGTCTATGTATACATACACACACAGATGCTACCTGGGCTTCACTTATGGCTAAGAGAACTCCAGTGAAGTGAGAAATAAAGGCAGGAATCTGAGAGAATCAAGAGCCCTTTAGAGAGGTGAGCTTTTCTACTTGTATTGTCAAATAGACTTAGTTCTCAGAAATGAGCAAAAGGAGATTTAAAAACCATAAAACTCAGTCTTCTGTAGAAAAGCGTCAACCTACTTTTTCTTCTAGACATGTGGCTTAGAATTTTGCAGGTGTTCTCTTTCTTTCTGTATATACAAGTATATATACATTAATGTACAAACATATATACACATATATGCATATATACATACATATATACTCTTATCACATGTATACATATATTCACATATTTATACACACAGAAGTGTGGAATTCCTTGATAGAACTTGAGAGTTTGCAATATAGTAAAACTCTTTTCCTTCTGCTGCTGAAGCAGAGTAAAAAGTTCAATCAATGTGCCCGGTTGAGTGACTTCACTGGAGTTCTCTTAGCCATAAGTGAAGCCCAGGTAGCATCTGTGTGTGTATGTATACATAGACAGACAGATAGATAGTTAGTTATTAGAACACTATATAACCAATCTCTCAGGTAACAACTTCCTCTGAGAATGCCACTTACGCTACTGATTTCAAGAACACTCATTGGCAACTGCCACATGTTCCGGTTTCAGGCTCGGTCCCTAGTAGGGGGCATACAGGAGGCAGTCTATCAGTGATTCTCATCATTGATGTTTCTATCTATCTCTCCCTCTCTGAAATCAATAAAAAAAATTTTTTTTTTAAAAATTCAATCGATGTGATATATTGATTCCCTATCCTGTTTTTGAGAAGACTGTATATTTGGGGTCTGAAAGAATAAAGGTCCTTTACCCATTTTTTAATTGAGTCGTTTGTCTTCCTTTTGTTGAGTAATATGAGTTATTTATATATTTTGGATATACCTCTTACTCGAGGTATCATTGGCAAATATGTTCTCCCATACAGTGGGTTCCCTTTGCATTTTGAGGATGGTTTCTTTTGCTGTGCAGAACTCTTTTGTTTGATATAGTACCATTTTTAAAATTTCCTCCTTTGTTTCTACATGACATGTCTAAGATTTTGCTGCCTGTGTTTTCTTCTAAGATTTTTATTGTTTCACAACTTACAATTTTCCAAAGAGAACATACAGATGACCAACACACATGAAAAAGTGCTCAAAGTCACTAATTATCAGAGAGATGTAAATTAAAACAACAATGAGGTATCACCTCACATCTGCCAGATGGGCTACCATCAATAAATCAATAAACAACAAGTGTTGGTGAGGATGTGGAGAAAAGGGAACCCTAGTGCACTGCAGGTGGGAATGCAGAGTAGTGCAGCCACTACTGAAAACAGAATGGAGTTTTCTCAAAAAAATAAAAATGGACTCCCATTTGACCCAGTCATCCCACTTATAGGAATACTAGAGGGTGGCCCCTCTGGCAACCACAGTACAATCTGTTTCTATGAGTCAGTTTCAATTTTGTTGGTTTATTTTGTTCTTTAGGTTTCACGTATAAGTGAAATTGTATATTTGTGTTTCTCTGACTGACTTATTTCACTCAGCATAGTACCCTCTAGGCCAGTGATGGCGAAACTTTTGAGCTCGGCGTGTCAGCATTTTGAAAAACCCTAACTTAACTCTGCTGCCATGTCACTCCTAAGAATTCTGAAACATCAAGCAGAAAGAATGCATGCATCTCTATGTTCATAGCAGTGCTATCTACAGAAGCTAAGATCTGGAAACAGCCCAAGTGCCCATCAGTACGTAAGTGGATAAAAAAGTTGTGGTATATTTACACCATGGAATACTATTCAGCAGTAAAAAAGAGGGATCTCTTACCCTTTGAGACAGCATGGAGGGACCTGGAGAGTATCATGCTAAGTGAAATAAGTCAGTCAGAGAAAGACAAGTATCATGATCTCACTCATATGTGGAATCTAACGAACAAAATAAACTGAGGAACAAAATAGGTCCAGAGGCATGGAAACATGGCACAGACTGACAAACCTCAGAGGGAAGGGGTGAGAATGGCTGGGCAGAAATTAACCAAAGAATTTATATGCATATGTTGGGGAAGAAATAGAATATTGGGGACCAGCTATAACTATAAGAAATACTAATCATGTTCCATTAACCGTGACTGTTTTGTTCTGATTAAAGAAGGCACATTCCAACCTGGCTGGGTGTTGTATGTGGGACCTGGGAGCTCACCTGGAGATGCAGCCCATCCTCCACACCCAGCAGCTGCCAATTACCATGGAAAGATTAACAACCTTCTTGCAGAAACCAGAGGCACCAGTCATTTGAAAATCCCCAGCCCTTTGCATATCCTATTGAAACAGGAGTGCTTAGGGGTGAAAAAGACAGGCTTAGGAAATTTTA
>NW_006289390.1:723571-737657 GCF_000327345.1 Myotis davidii
GCTTTCTATGTTCCAGTCACTGCTTTGAGACAGGAATTTTGGGGGTTGAAAAAGACAGGTTTTAGGAAATTTTAGAAATAAGGGGGACCATGGAAGAAGCACAGGGCTGCAGACCAGCAGAAGGTATATTTCCATAGAACAGGGAAGCTGAAAAGCTGCAACAGGTACATTTCCATAGAATGAGGGAGCTGGGAATAGCAGAAGGTCTATATTTACAAAATAAAGGGAAGGAAGCTCCTCCCAGAAGGAGGAGAAGAAAGCCCAGAGGGAATAGGAAAGCAATAGGGAAGGGGGGGCGGGGAAGAAACCTCACATGTCCCAGGTGAGATTCGACCTTTGAGCCCATGAGTTACTATAGTAACCAGTCTAAGGGAATAGTGACCAATCAGAGGGGATATCAAAGCACCAGGATCTGTAGCCTTTATAAGCCAAAGGGAAAAGGAACTCAGTAGGACCCTTTTCCCCTCCCCACATGGGAGTCTGTGCTGTGGGACCCTTTTCCCCTCTCCACGTGGGAGTCTGTACTTGTTCTTCAATAAATTTCCACCTTTGCTGTACCATCTTCCGTTCTGGATTCATACTTCGACTCCTGTGGACGAAGAGCCTGGGAACCATTCTACCCAGGGGAACACGGAGTATGCTGGTCCAAAAATCCCACTTCACTGTTAACCCCATACTACTCAGCCAATGAGGAATGGAGGAGTGAGCCTCACACCCTAGGGATTAATAATAGCCTGTGATTGCTGTTCCATGTGTGCCTGTTCAATAGGACACCCGCTCTTGCAAGAACCTATGAAAAGTCTTGTTTTCGCCATACTTCTCTCTCTGAGTCCGTTATTTGAAGTTGGACAGGTGAGCATTTCTCACATGAATGGAGCTTGGTGTCGGGGGAGAGATGCAGGAAGTACCTTTGTACCCATTTAAATGCTGTTGTATTTTTGTAATTGTTGTTGTTTAACGTGGTCTTGCGGGACTCATCAATGCTAAGCCCCACTGGCTATAGAGCTCAGTGATTTGAGGGCTCACCCCTCTGGGGGCGCCACAACACTGAGTGCTAGATATGTGGACAAGCTGCTTCCAGGGAGAAGCTGGCAACTTGGTTTTACTGTCCTCGCAACACCGAGGGAGAAGGTGGGGGAGGTGCTCACCAGCTCTTTCAGGTGCCCAGGAGGATCCTAGCCAGCTCTAAGATGCAGCCGGTTAGAAGCTGGACCCTCAGGCAGTAGCTGAGACAGTTTGCAGTCAAACACATTTAAGGAAAAAACTCTGAGATGGTGTTTTTGCTGATCCTGTGCACGGAGCCCCGAGGGGACAGCCATGGGAGAGCTGCTCTGAATAACAACTGCTTCTTTGTTTGCTATAGTCCCGTGGACTTGTGAAGGCACATCCCTCTGGCTCTCAGAGCTAGGTGATTTAGGTCCACTCTCAGGTGGCAGCATGAAAAGTTGGGGTACTATGTGCTTGATCCAAACCCTTTGCTCCTCAGGGAGAAGCTGGGAATCGGTTCCCTCCCAATTGTAAGAGGGTGAGGTGTTGTTTTTTTTTTTAATATATTGATTTTTTTACACAGAGGAAGGGAGAGGGATAGAGAGTCAAAACATCGATGAGAGAGAAACATCGATCAGCTGCCTCCTGCACAGTCCCTACTGGGGATGTGTCCGCAACCAAGATACATGACCTTGGTCGGAATCAAACCTGGGACCTTTCAGTCCACAGGCCGATGCTCTATCCACTGAGCCAACCCAGTTAGGGCAGAGGGGTGTGTGTGTGTGTGTGTGTGTGTGTGAGAGAGAGAGAGAGAGGTTTTTGGTGAGAGTGTGCATCAGTCTTGTGGCGATTTTCTCATTACTCTGACATGTAAGTCACTCAGCTAGTGCCGGGATTTCTCTCAGAGGGAGCTGCTCCATGTGCAGGTGTATATTCGCTGTGTCTTTGGAAGCGGGGAACGTCAGGAGCCTAATATGTCTCCATCTTGGTGGCATTACTCTCTGGGTGAGTGTCATTTATGCACATGATCTAGTAAGTGTACCGATCCCTTTTTCATTTGGTTCTCGGCCTTTAAGAAAAGACTGTCCCAGAGTGAGAGAGGACTTTTGAGTCCTCCTCCAGGCAAACTTGCCCCTCTTTCCTGGCCTTGCCTTCTTGTCTGTAGGTCCTTACTGCCTGAGGGGACAGTAAGTGATTCCACTCCATCCTGGTGACACTGCTCCTAGAGGGCACCAGTCCTCTTCCCCAGGTTCCTCCCTTCCATCTTGTGTTTCCCCAAGAATTCGGACCCCAGCCTCCTTTCTGAGTGGTGTCCCGGTGCGAAGCTGTCGGGAGCTGGAACCCAAGGCTCCTGTGCTGGTTTCGAGCATGACTTCACCAGGATAGCACCCTCCTTTGGAGTCTGGAAGGGTCAGGAGTGTAAACTGCCTTGCCTTTAGTCACTTTAAGAAATGCTTTAGCTGGCTCAGCCCATGGGTTGGGTTTTCCATATTCCTCTGGGAGGAGCAGGAAGGATGCCATTCTCAACAGCAGATCCAAGTGTAACAGCAGCAACTGCAGGCAGGCCAGCTGTTTACAAAGACGCCTCTTCCAACTGCATTTAGAGAACCGGCTTCAGCCTGCTGTCTCCACCTTACAGGTGCATTTGCCTTCCACAGCAATCCCCAAGGACAAGGACTTCTGCTCTTATAGTTCCCAGGTCACTGGCCCAGGAGAAAGCAGCTCCTCCCACTGTAGCCCACGATTGGTTGGGGCCATTCGTCCCTGGTCTACCAGTGGTTCTCAACCTTCCTAATGCTGCAACCCTTTAATACAGTTCCTCATGTTGTGGTGACCCCCAATTTCATTGTTACAAATGGAACATAATTAAAGCATAGTGATTCATCACAAAAACAATATGTGATTATATATGTGTTTTTCGATGGTCTTAGGCGACCCCTGTGAAAGGGTTGTTCTACCCCGAAAGGGGCCTTGACCCACAGGTTGAGAACCGCTGGTCTAGAGGCGTGCACTCCTCTTCTTCTCCTATTCAGGCCCACAGGTCTCCAAACGTCCAGCATCTGCCTAGTGGAGACCACGGAGGGCAGGTGGGCTGACCTTTCCCAGACATCTCATTCCTCTGCCCCAAAGTCAGCTCCAATGAAGTGGGTTCACTCCAATACTGGCCACACTGATGGGACACAGGGGGAGACCGTGAGAATATAGTGTAACACAGCACAGAGTGATGCCACCCTCACCCAGACAGAGGCAGAGGCGTTTCAGATGCCAGTGCCAACCACTTGAGGTTGTTTAGGAGCATTTTGCCAATTGATTGTCCTTCTTGCTGTGTGTTCCCATACCTGATTTTCTAATCACCAAAAATCCTATCCTAATTGCTAATTTAGGGAGTGGTTTTAAGGGATTTGGGGGTTGATCAAGGAAACAATTATGACCTTGAGGTGGCAGTAGCTTTGTTTGGTATGCTTTGACAGGTGTGCCCGAGGGGTAAAGTATTCCCAGAACTATGGGGAGTGGGGTAGCCACCCAGAAGGGGAGGAGGCCAAAAAGCCACCAGGTGAGAGGGAGGTCAGAGAGGGACTTCTGTGTCCAGGTGATGTCCCTCAGCAGTGCAGCGAGGAGTCTGTGGGTCAGAGAACTTGTAAGGGCAGCAGTGGTTTGGGATCTTAGGGGCTGGTGTTTATCTTATCTATTGTTGGCAAATGATGGGTGAGGTTTTGTGCGGTATGTAAATGGCTAACAATTTGCTTGTTTGGGATATTTCTAAAATAATTAGGCCTGCAAAAGTTTTAGTTTATTGCCAGTGAGCGTTTGAGCTAAGAGGTTTCAGACTGCTGTGAGGAAAATCAGTGACCCAGAGGTCAATACAGAGAGGCTGTGTTTGGCTCATTTATATAATAGCATCTTCTTCATAGAATGTTTGTGAGGATTAAATATGAATATATGGGAAGTGCTTAGCACAGTACCTGATATGTAGCAAGGATACAACAAATGTTATAGTTTGTATCATATTACAATGCTTTGCCTAAATGGAATTTATGCAAGAAAAATAAGAAGAAAGCAAGTACCAAGACTAAATAAAAAGTAGTGAGTTGGGCCCTGGCCAGTATGGCTGAGTTGGTTTAGCATAATCCCAATTGTTGCTGGTATGATTCCCAGGCAAGGCGCATGCCCTGGTTGCGGACTCAATCCCCAGTAAGGGGCCTGCAGGAGGCAGCTGATCCATGTGTCTCTCATTAAAAAAAATCTATTGAGTTGGTAGCTTTGAGTAAAGGGAGAGATAAAAAAGAAGTATGGTGTTCATTAGTAGAATTTCAGAGTTTTTCCAGCCAGAGGCAATGTGGTCTGGATGTTGATTTGTGCATTTGCCACCTAGAGGCAAATTCATAGAGATACGAATTTTCTCTGGAAAAACCAAACACGCAGCTATTTTCTGTGGGTTTCAGACCTGCTGAAGGATGGTGTCTCCTCATTCCTCTCCAATTTTTTGTCAGTAAAGATTCTCAGAAAGTGTCCACACAGCAATGGTGTTTTCTCCATGAAAATGTCCATTAAACAGAACATCTGGCCTTTTATCCTGAAGCAACCATTCTTCATTATCCCAAATAAATGGTGGTTTGCTAAATCTCTTGCCCTCCCTCCTCGTCCCAAAACTGTAACTCATTCTGGCTCTTCTACAAGGAGACAACCAGCTAAGTACAGTGGGGCCTTGACTTACGAGTTTAATTCGTTCCGAGACCGAGCTCGTTAAGGAGCTCGTTAACTCAAATTACTCTATCAACTCAATGCAGAAAATCGGCGGAGAGACAGCTGGTATCTCAAAAAACTCGTTAGTCGGGACACTCCTAAGTCAAGGCCCCACTGTATTTCCTGCATCAAAGTTTGAAGATTAAAAAAATGTTATGACACTTCAAAAATAAATCCCGAGTACTAACACTGTCCTGTTGCTTGAGAAGTTTGCTATAATTATTTCTAGAATTAGAAATAACTTTCTTTGGAGTCTCACATAATCTCATTCAGAAAGAGATTATGTGAGACTCCAAAGAAAGTTATTTCTAATTCTTTGAATTTCCCACCCCTTATACTGGTATTCACTGAATCACCAATGCTTTTTGTCCTCTTTCAGGAAATCACTATTTCTCCTTAACTGATTTCATAGTCACAAACGAATCCACCCCCCATTTTCCAACTTCTCAGAATTAGACTTTCTGTTCTAAGATTACCTAGCTCAATGGCCACCCCAGCGAAGGACAAGTTGCCTGTAAAGCCTTGGGCTTGTCAGGTTCCCCGAAAGGTATCTAAGACCAGCACACAACTACCTAAGTCTTCTCCCTTGGAAAATGGACTCAGGGTAAAGATTTCAGGTTTGAAGGCAAATAAGACATAATTTAAATGTTCTCCATTTAACCTTTTCAAGCCCCAGTTTCCTCATTTATACAATTAAAATGCTAATGAGGTAAACTATCTCCAACATGGCATGATACATGTTAGTCCTTCTATTTACACGAGGATTGTTCCTCGCAAAGAGAGAATAGACTCTGGCTCTTTTGGGAAGGAAAGGGGGGATTTAAAAGAGACGTTAGGGCCCTAACTGGTTTGGCTCAGCGGATAGAGCATCGGCCTGTGGACTCAAGGGTCCCAGGTTCGATTCCGGTCAAGGGCATGTACCTTGGTTGTGGGCACATCCCCAGTAGGGGGCGTGCAAGAGGCAGCTGATCGATGTTTCTGACTCTCTCTATCTCCCATCCTCTTTGTAAAAAATCAATAAAATATATTAAAAAAATAAAAATAAAAGAGACATTAGGCAGCCATGGTGTTATATTGTAAATCAGAAGACGCCTTAATCAATAAGCCAAATTTATTTGGAGTCCTGTTCATTTCACTAGCAGTAGCAGGCCCAGAGGAAATCTTGCTTCTCAAATTCTGGGACCCAATATGGTGGGTGTTTTTTATATATTTTTTTATATATTTTTTATATGTTTTTGGATGTTTTTTATATGTTTTTCAGCTCTTTGTTTTCCAAATTTGGAATGAAACTTTCAGACCTTCTGAGAAAAAGTCCTGTGTGCTGGGACAGGGCCGTGAGACCATATCTCAAGGCCTGGCCTGGCGCCAGCACTGACAACTCTGGGGCATAGTTTATGGCCTCTCTGGAATGGGAGTAGTCTTATTTTTCCCTATTACTTAAGCAAGCAAACATTTATAGAAGCCACAGTAGCAGGGTTAAATTTTAATCAGCAGTTTTTACCCAAGATGGAGGTTACTATGCTTCAATGGGACGCACTGAAGGGTGAGAGAAGCCGGGTGAAGCTCAGCTGAGCTTTCAGAATCAACACTCGGAACCACACTCCAGAACAAGCACCAAAGCAAAAACGTCCCTGCCATCGCTCCCCTTACCTGCCCCCTGGATGCCAGGAGCCTGACCTTGCTGCACCTGTGAGGTCGTCTAGGACATGAACTTTACTGTCCCCAGAGCCGTTCCCTCATTGTCACCCATGTCAGCAAAATAATGTCCCGCTCCAGGCCTCTGTCTTAGGCTAATCACTCCCAAACAGAAGTCCTGCGTCGGAATTAGTGACACGTAAAAGGTGGGTCTCATGCCTTCCTCCTGCAAGGGCGCTGAGAAGCGAAGCGCTTGGACTTCAACTTAGGAAGATGGGGTTCTCAGAGAAGGTGCTACCAAAATGTAGGAAGGGCAGTCCAGAGACGCTGGGTCCTTTCATACTGCTTTCCCTGAGGTCTAACAACAGTCTTTTCTTTTGTCTACATTTCCTAAATACTTAGCGGTGGGCTCCGTGAGACTGCAAACACCCCCACTTTGCAGATGAGCAAAGAGAGGCACAAAGAGCCTGCCTTTGGGTGGTAAGTGGCTGGGCCAGGACTCAGAGCTCTGTCTATCTGACTCCAAACACTGGGTGGGGAATCCCTGTCTGATGCTCTCACTAATCTGAAGGCTCTCTCATTGCACTTAGATCTTCTTTCTTTTCTTAAATCTTTCCCAAAGACCTGCGAAGTGTCTTGCTCTATTAACTCTCTGCCAGTGCTATTTATTCTGAGCTAAGCCCATCCAGCAGCCATCGGAGAAGAGGTTTGGGAAAGTAGGTCAGATAAGCACACAGACTCACCTGAGGGCCTAGGCTTCACTTTGAGCTGCTTTAATTTAGAAGAATGGAAACTCCCTGCCTATGTTCCCCCCTAACTGATCCTCCCCCGCGCACGCACGCGCGCGCCCCCCCCCCGCACACACACACACACACACACACACACACACACACACACACACACGGCTACTGAACATTGGCAATGGACGCAGTGCTATGACAAGAATCAGCAGCAGTCATTCTGGCTTGATTTCAAATCCTGGTTTCATCACTAATTGGCAGTGTCAGCTTCAGGGAATGATTTAACCCCTCTGAGCCGCAGGTTTCTAATCTATAAAATGTGTGTGGCTTTTAGAGTTACGGTGAAGATGGCACCTGCTGTGATATTCCGGCCCCCTTCCTCCCCGTGCCTCTGGGCCCATTCGCTGGAATACAGTCTGACAGAGCTTATCTGCCTGGAAGGCAAATGCGGGAGACGTGCAGGGGAGCCGAGCTGGCCTCGGAAACACCCTGTGGGTTGCTCGGCCTGCAGAACATTTCCAGAGACACCTTCTGGACTCACTGAGCCTCAGAACAGTTTGTTCAGGAAAAGAAGGCAGTTTACCAGCTGGATTCTTTCCGCCTCTGTTTCCCTACTGATCAAACGCACCCCTGAGACTTTAACTGCCCTTTATTCTGCCAGCGTGGCATGGCCCCATGTAGAAGCCGGTGGAGCCTGAGTGTCGTGGGTGCTGCGTCTCCTGCCTTGCTGGGTATTCCCGAGACACTGGCAAACCCAGCACCACCTCAGAAGTGAGGATGTGCAGAGAGAAAATGGCAGGAGGCAGGGGATGTCAGTGTTGGCTTTATGTTCACGGGGAAATGTGAGCCATTGCTGAGGGCAGGGCAGGGAGACACATGCCCGGTTCTGGGGCCAGGCAGTGCTGAGCACCCTGGTGTGGGGCAAAGTGGGTCAAATACACTGTGTTCAGCCTTGGGAGTCCTGGTGAAAGCCTTCCCCTTCCTGTTGTCAGGTGCAGTGAGGCTGTGTGTGGGGCTGTGCCTGTCAGATGCACCCACTCTGGGATTTGACTCAGGAGCTCGTGATTTCTAGAGGCAGGGACCACCCCGCAACCATTCTGGTGAGGCCGGAGGGCTGAGAAGCTACACCAACCTCCAGGCTGGGCTCCCAGGGTCCAGCACCAGAGGTTCTGTGCCAGCGGTGGCAGTATCTTCATGATGTAAACCAGTGTTGTTGTGAAGTTTTGGATGCCATTCCTAAGATTTCCGCATTTCCCCAGCCTTCCTGGAGATGCAGGAGCTACTTATATCATCTCTATATATAAAAGCCTAAGTGACCAAATGACCGAACGACTGGTCAACCGATTGCTATGACACGCACTGGCCACCAGGGGGAAGATGCTCAATGCAGGAGCTGTCCCCTGGCGATCAGTATTCTCCCACAGCCAACCTCCCACTGGCCAACCTCCCACAGTCCCTCCCCGCACCCAGCCAACTTCGGCAGTCCTTCCTCGCCAGCCAGCCAACCTCCTGTGGCCCCTCCCCCTGGCCAGCCACCTCCTTTGGCCCCCATGGCCTCGATTGCCGGCCAGGCTGAGGGACCCCACCCGTGCAAGAATTCATGCATGGGGCCTCTAGTCTAAAACACTGCTTTTCTGTTTAAATTAGCCAGTGTTTTTTTTTTTTTTAAATATATTTCATTGATTTTTTGCAGAGAGGAAGGGAGAGGGAGAGGGATAGAGAGCTAGAAACATCAATGAGAGAGAATCATTGATCACCTGCCTCCTGCACACTCCCCACTGGGTATGTGCCCACAACCAAGGTACATGCCCTTGACTGGAATCGAACCTGGGACCCTTGAGTCCGCAGGCCGACGCTCTATCCACTGAGCCAAACCGGCCAGGGCAGCCAGTGTTCTTGTGTCTAAAAACCCTGACTGACACAGTGATGACAGGACAATGTACATGAGTGGCAGAGTAATATTTTGGAAATATTAGCCATCTTTTTTTTTCCATTTTCTCTATTTCCTGTGTCATTGTGTGCCTATCTTTCCTGGGGAGAAATATGGTAGGATGGAAACAAGGGATTAAAAGGACAACTTCTGGCCTTCAAAGGTGACCTTGGGGAAGGCAACAGCAAAACTCCAGCAGACAAAGTATTTGGGAGACAGCACAGGAGTGAGAGTTGAGTTTTTCTTTTCATTCAGGCTCTTAGACAGAAAAATTATTTCCCCAGGGCAGTGAGAGGAAGGAAAGATGAGAAAACCTCAAACCACCTGCAATGGCATTTCTACTAGTTCAAGAGAATGGGCTCTCAAGGCAGATATTAACTTGAATGAGATGGGAAAATAAAGACTTATCTGCACCTGAGTTTGTGCTCATTTACTCATGTTGCATGCATAACAAAACAAATCACATAAAGAAATCCCACCAATCATAGGATAAGCTTAGCATAAAATGGGTGTGGAATGAGTATTATTATTATTTTTTTATCTTTATCTGGTTAAAAATGGAGAAATGTATGTCCTGGTCTGGCTAGTTAGTAAAGAGAGACCCAGGCACCATGGGTGGTGGTGTGCTCTGTAGGGAGAGGCGCCCTCATCAATGTTGCTTAGAAATCAGAGCCATTAAATCTCACTAAGTACATTCAATCAGTAATGTGCTTGGCTGGGGGAGAAAACAACACTCGGATGAACACCATCCTTTTCGTCTCATGGGATGGCACTAGATAATCACAACAGGCATCTGCTGCTCTAGCGAGTTTCGCATTCATTCATCTGGAGGTAAATGTTAATGGAGCCATTAGAGTAAAACCTAGGAACTTGTCCTGCCGAGCCATTTGCTCTGTGAGAAGCCGCATTTCTATAAATATCTCATTTAATCGCCACAAGTACCTAAGGCTATCAGTCAAAACGCCCACCAACTGGAAAAGGTAGCCAGAAATCAGCCCCAGTGTGTAAGTGAGCAAAAATCCAATCACAGCTAGGGGAGTAACCCAGGTTTGTCTGACTCCAAAGCGGGCAGGTTACATAGCCTCAGGCTCAACAACCAGAAAAGGGAGAGTGGTTACCACAAAATATGATAAGCCAACTGGGATATTTCAGTGCATGTCTCAAGATAGAGAAATAAAAAAGCCCGCACAGCTACACAATGGAGGCAACAGGCAGTGTGTAGGACAGCCCTGCACAGGTCATGGAGGAGTGATCACAGAGAGGAGGAGGGACAGAATACACAGGTGTATATGTACAGATGCGTATGCACACATATATATTAACTATACACATATGTGTATACAGACATTACAGGATGGGGCAAAAGTAGGCTTACAGTTGTTTGTATGGAAAAATAATACAATGAATATTCCAAAAATAAACTGTTTTTGTATATTCACAACTGTAGACCTACATTTGCCCCGCCCTGTGTGTATCATCAGCTGTCCGTTTCTGTAAGTTGTCACGGATGGCTTCATCATGCTATTAATCCTGTCAACTCCTGAAGAAATGTGAGCAAGACCAGGGAATGACCGTAATAGACTCAGGGGTGTGGCTCTCCGATGAGAGAGGCTTCAGCATGTTGGGCTGCCCTTGGAGGGTCCTTGACTGGGAATGAAAGGTTAGAAAAAACGTAGCTCAAAAATAATTTATTTTTGGGAAATCACTAGTGGCTCTGACAAATATAAATTAGTTGGCTTCCTTTTCATTGAAGAAGAAAATATTTTTCAGTTTACCTGATGCAATGTTAAGAGAGGCACTCAATAATCAACAAAAAGGACAAAAATGCTATTTTTTGAAAAATTGAATTAATTTTAGCATTTTTGTTACTCTAATTTTGCTGTGTAACTGGACTTTTACTCTTTGAGGGCATAGCCAGTCCTAAAAGTGCATTTCCCAGTGCTTCTATGCCTTCATATTTGAACCGATGTATTCTTTCTATTGAAGAGAGTGTGATATAAAGATCTTTAACTCAATGCCTACACTGCTTATGGGAGGTGCTACTGTAGCTATGCTTTGCCTAGGAAGTGTCAGTGATGGAGAGTTCTGGGTCGCAGGGTAGATGATACAACCAGTGAATCCTGTGATTATGGGTTCACTCCTGCACCTCCTTTGCTGTGAAGTGGGTGCTCTGATTTGATGTAACAGGTGATTTTATTTGGGATGCCATGCCATTCCATAATTCTTTGGAGTGTGCTACTGGCTGAGGCCCGGAGGACAGGAAAAACAAATCTACAGCTGAAGTAAATTCATTTTCTCTTATGAGACTAAAGTACTGGCTTTCTCAAACATGGAATGGGCCACTAAGTGGCCAGAAACTGGTTCCTTCTTCTCCTGGAGGAATAGTGTCATACGGGGAGTCAGTGTTGGTGTCTGTTGCTCACAGGCTGGAGGTGAGGCAGCGACAGTAACCAGATAAGATTGGGACTCTGCAGTACAGCCCTGCCACGTGCAGCAAAGAGTTATACACACCTGGAGAAACAGCTCCTGGTCTGCTCACTGGGCTGGGAAACACCAGGAGATGCAGCAGAGGCAACAGTGGGCCCTCTTGGCTTCTTCCTGTTCTTAAAGGGAAAATGTTACTAAAATGTTTCCTGTCAGTTTTTTGTAGGTGCCCTTTATCAATCAAAGTTAGTTCCTTCCCTTCTTCATTGGCTAAGAGTTATTCAAATTATTGATTAATCTTTATTTTTATCAAATGCATTTTTGGCATCTATTGAAATATGTTTTTTTAAGTCTGTTAATATGAAGAATTTCAACAATTTATTTTTAACATTCACAGGCAATCATGCATTTCTGGGATAATTCTTGGCCATGAATTATCCAGTTTACATATTATTGGTTTTGATTTAACATTTGTTCTCAGGTGCTGTGAGCCTGTGTACTGTCCTTCTCAGGTGTTTTGCCTTTTGGTTTCCAGACCCGGCTTCCTTGCTCTTCTTTGTGATACTTGAGCTCTGAAACTGCACTCGGCACATTGCTGGTCTGTAGTCTCTCTGCTCTGGGTATCACCTTTCTTCTCCATTGACTGCTGTTCCCATGTTGACCTACAGATATCTTCTCAGACTATCAGCCTCAAAATGCTAGCCTCAGAAATGAATTGGGAGTGATACCATCTTTTCTATCCTCTGGAATCATTTAGATAAGATTAAGATATTTGATTCTTGAATGTGCATGAATAGTATTCAATATTGAAGCTACTTAAATCTCGAACTTTCTTGTGAAAAGATGTTGTGCAGTTGACCCTTAATCAATATGGAGGTTAGGGGTGTCAATCCTCCACACAGTAGAAAATACTCGTATAACTTTTGCCTCCCTCCCCCAAACAATTACAGTTGTCCCTCGGTAGACACAGGGAGTTGGTTTCAGGGCACCTGTGGATATAAATGTGTGCATGCTTAAGTCCCTTATATAAAATGGCATAGAATGATGCATACAGTCAGCCACCTGCATCCACGAATTCCCGACTGTGGGATGAAAATACGTACCGTTTTTGACCCGTGGTTGGTTGAACCCGCGGGTGGGAAACTCGGGCAACAGAGGGCCCACTGTACTACTGACTCACTTTCTTGAACAGTTATACAAAAATTCAAATGTGGTTGTTTTTTTTTCATGAATTGGTTTTCATGAGATATATTTTTCTGGTAACTGTCTATTTAATTAACTTTTCAAATATATTGGCATAAAGTTGTTAATGATCCTATTATTATCTTTCCAAAGTTTATAGAACTTAACATAATCTCTTTTTCGATAATCCACAGTGCTTATTTTTACCTTATTTACTTTTCAGAAGCTTCTTACCTCTAAGGGAATGTTTAATAACACGTAAGATATTGCGCAGTGATACCAATTTGCATGACACCTGGTGCTTTGGTGGATGTAATTACTCTGTCCGCAGTTGGAATTCAAAGATGTACTGACGTGTTTATGTCCTGTGGGCCTTATCAGGAAGGTGGATTGAAGGAGACGGCAGGACACAGAGTGCAGGAGAAATGTGTCGAGTCCCAGAGTGGGTGGCTGCGCTGAGAATGATGAAGGACCTAGAAAGTCCATTATTTAGGTTGTAGTCAGGCTCACAGGAAGTATCCCAGTAACTCAAACGGGAAGTTTACTATAAAGAATGATTAATTGGGTAAAAGATGGTTAACTTTTAAAGGGTGGAAAAGACATGCAAGGCATAATAACAGTAGCAGCTACCTCCCACAGGCTGAGAGAAAAGTGAGTGACAAAGGGACTGGAAAGATAGAGGCGGGCCCTGAGGAGCTGAGATCAGGTCTCCCAGCAGAGGATGTGGCTGCTGCAGAGACTTGCAGCCGGTCACTTGGTCACTCGGTGGGAAAGGGAACTTGTCGGAGGCCCTCAGTGCAGAAGTCTGAGAGCCACCAAGGCTGTCTTGGATTGTGCTGGGACCAGCTCAGGGTGATCTGCTCACTGCCACTGGGAAAGGAAGCCAGGAAGAGGAAAAGCCCTTTCTTCCTCCTCCAGGCAGGCACTGTCCCTCCAAGAATCCCTGCTGGCAGAGCCTAACATAGACTGCCCCCCCCCTCCCCCCGGCAAAGGAGAGATGTGAATTGCAGTCTGAGCTCCAGAATCACAACGCAGAGCACAGAAGGTAGGTTTGGAGCTGACAGGCAACAACGTAATAACTGGCGCAGTTCAAGTTTAAAGCTGTGCCTGGCTAGCCACATACTTGATGCTGCAACCCTCCAGTCCTGGATCGTTTATTCAAGCTGGGAATGAGAAGACTGTCCTATGAGAAAACAACACGGTCCTGGCTGGTGTGGCTCAGTTGGTTGGGCATCATCTTGTGCACTGAAAGGTTGCCAGTTTGATTCCCATCAGGGTATATGCCCGGGTTGGGGGCTGGATCCCTGGTAGATGTTTCCGATTCTCTCTCTCTCTCTCTCTCTCTCTCTCTCTCTCTCTCTCTCCTCTCAAAATCAATTAAAAAATCTTTAAAATAAAGAAAACAGAAGTGGTGTGGCAAGAGACCCGAAAGCTCTCCTGAAGT